>NC_034202.2:8834411-9195398 GCF_002021735.2 Oncorhynchus kisutch | reverse complement strand
TCTCTCTCTCTCTCTCCCACTCCCTCTCCTCCCCCCTTTCTCTCTATATCTCCCCACTCCCTCTCCTCCCCCTGGTATTCTCTCTCTCCCCACCTCCCTCTGCCTCCCCTTTCTCTCGTATATCTCCCCACTCCCTCATCCTCCCCTTTCTCTCACTCGGCGTCTCTCTCTCCCTCTCTCTCTCTCTCTCTCTCTCTCTCTCTCTCCCACTCCCTTTCCTCCCCCCTTTCTCTCTATATCTCCCCCACTCCCTCTCCTCCCCCCTTTCTCTCTCTCTCTCCCCACTCTCTTTCCTCCCCTTTCTCTCTATATCTCCCCACTCCCTCTCCTCCCCTTTCTCTCTATATCTCCCCACTCCCTCTCCTCCCCCTTTCTCTCTCTCTCTCTCCCCACTCCCTCTCCTTCCCTTTCTCTCTATATCTCCCCACTCCCTCTCCCTGCCCCTTTATCTCTCTCTCTCTCCCCACGCCCTTCTCCTTCTCCTTCCCCTTTCTCTCTCTCTCTCTCTCTCTCTCTCTCTCTCTCTCTCTCTCTCTCTCCCACTCCCTCTCCTCCCCCTTTCTCTCTCTCTCTCCCACTCCCTCTCCTCCCCCCTTTCTCTCTCTCTCTCTCTCTCCCACTCCCTCTCCTCCCCCCTTTCTCTCCCTCTCCTCCCCCTTTCTCTCTCTCTCTCTCTCTCTCTCTCTCTCTCTCTCTCCCACTCCCTCTCTTCCCCCCTTTCTCTCTCTCTCTCTCTCTCTCTCTCTCTCTCTCTCTCTCTCTCTCTCTCTCTCTCTCTCTCTCTCTCTCTCCCACTCCCCTCTCCTCCCCCCTTTCCCTCTCTCTCTCTCTAAGTTACACTTACACTTCATTTCTCTCTCCTGCAGAGGCGAACTCAGTTGAGGAGATTCTCTCGCTGTTTCTCTCTCTCCTTCCCTGAGGAAAGGACATCTCATCACCTCTCCCCATCTCTCTCTCTCTCTCTCTCTCTCTCTCTCTCTCTCTCTCTCTCTCTCTCCTCTCTCTTATCACTCCCCACATCCTGGTCTGCTTAATTGCTATTTTCAGGCTGGGAGGGGGATGAGGGGTGGTGTGCGTTCGTGCGTTAGTGCATACTGTATCAGTGTGTGCGTATGTGTGTGTGTGTGCTCTGCAGAGTAGTGTTCTGCTGACTGCAGAAGCCCTACCTGGCAGTGTCAGCCAGTGCGTCAGCACTAGGGGATGGAGGGAGTGAATGAAGGGAAAAAAAATAATTGAGGATCAATCAGAGTGACTGCGGAGAACCCCCACACCACTCACCACATACCGCTCTCACACACACACTGCTCACACAGAAACCGCTCACACACACACACACACACAGCTCACACACTGTGTGTTTTTGCATGGCTCTTTAGGAGTAGGGGAAGGAGTGTGTACGTTGAGATGGTGAGTCCTCCTATTCTCATTTTGGGATGTGTGTGTGTGTGGACAGGGCTGAAGATGGATAATGTGTGAGGGCGCTGGTGAGAAAAGTGTGTTTGGCAAAGTTTCCCCTCCGGCTGGCTCCCTGGGACGCGATATGATCCTCTCTCTGTGTGTGTAGTACTCTGTGTGTACTCGCTCTTCTTCTTCAGTGTTCTACAGGAACAGGTACTCTGGCTCTGTGGACATGCACTGTGCGGTTGGGATTAGTGATATGGAGAGGGATTATGTGAGATGCATGTTTTCAGGAATAGGTTATGTCGATGATGATTGGGATAGAGGGATGCCGATGATGACATTGATAAGAGTGTAATAGTGAGAATAATGCCGATGATGATAACGATAAGGTTTGAGGTGATGAGTGGTAATGACATTGACGATGGCAATTGAGGATAATGACTTTCTGTGGTTATCATGATGACGGCGATGAGTGAGAATAACTAGTTTCGCTTACTCATGCCGTGCTATAAATCTTTCTGCTACTGCCCTATATATCTCTGGTGTGTGTGTGTGTGTGTGTGTGTGAGGGGGGGGGGCGTGCTTGCTGTGACAAGGACACAGAGAGTGCTGCATTCCTATTGCAATCAGACTGCTCCACTGCAGATATATATTCTGTACAGAGGGATGTTCTCAGGTCACACACACGCACTTGCACACACACAACACACACACACGGACGACACACGCCAGGCACACACTTTACGGAGGCAGGTGTTTTTCTGGTGGTTAAGGATTTCCTGACCCCCCCCCCCTCTTTCTCTCTTTGTGCAGTGAGCAGACCCCGGGTTGTAGTGACAGAAGATGCTTCCTGCGCTGATCTGTGCCCTGGTCTCTCTGAGCTTGGCCGACAACTTTGACACGGCATACCCTGAACTGGAGCACTACAGAACCATCTATGTACAAGGTAGACGCCTGCGTGTGTTGGTGTATGTGATGATAGTCTATGATAGTCTAGCACCTCTAATTGAAAGTCACTCTGGATAAGAGTGTGTGCTGAGTGGCAAAAAATGTACATTTACCTGTCGCTGTGTTTCGTTTATGACACACTCCTGGAATGTCTCCTGTGGTTTCATAGTATCATCTTATCTCTGTTTGTGTGTGTGTGCGTGTGTGTGCGCATGTGTGTGTGTGCGTGCGTGTGCACGTGCGCGCGTGTGTGTGTCCTCACGCACTGCAACTGTTGAATGATATGCTATGTGGGGTCTTGTTTTCTCTGTCTGATAGCCTATCTGCTATCTCTCTGTATTTGGGCTGTAGAGGCAGATTGCAGGTCAGATGTCCCTGTTTGTGTCATGTTTAGAAAGCAGTGAATGTGTATTGGCTACTGTGCTCTTTCTGCAGTGACAATATAAAGGTTGGTTTTACCATACACATTGCTATGGTAGAGTGTGGTACCAGCAGTAGTATGTCGGGTGCAGCTCACCAGATAAAGCAGTATACTGTACTGTGTGTGTGGTAAGCAGTTCTGTTGAACTTTTGTGTAGAAATTAGCTTCAGCATCGATCGTAGTTTCAGGAGGCAGATTCACTGAGTTGGCTGGAGAGAGGAAGTGCTAACTCACTCCTATAGTCAGTATAGTACTGCTATAGGATCAATGTACCCTCAGTCAGTCAGTGCACCATTGGTTCGTATGGTCCTAACAGGGACGTACAGATGTAGGATCTTAATTTGATCCCTGTTTTATTGCTGAGAGTAGTGCATTCAAGGTTTAAGAAGTGAGTGTATTCAAGATTTTAAAAGTTTTCTAAGGTTATCAATTTCCACTTTAAAATGTCAGACTTGATTTGACCTAACAAAAATGTATTAGCCACTACAATTCTGATTTGAGGATCATATTACAGAGGATGGTCACAGCAGAGGGGTCTGGTCTTTAAACCGACCCCTCAACCATTATGTGCTGGATCAATTATATTGAAGTACTGTAGAAACCAATCATTGTTTTTGAAAAAGGGAAAGTTGCTTCTGGTGCGTGATTGAAATGGAAGTTGAGCTTGTAGCAGTAAGACCATAGAACCTTACTGTACCAGTAAAACCTTGTGCACCCAACAACACTGCCACTGAACAGGTTGACTGAGGACGCTCCATTGTGTACATTACATAGTGCCTCCAGATATTTTAGACTTATCCATTTTCTCCACACCAGGAAGAGAGGATTAAATAAACATCAAGGTAGTGATGAAATGCACAGTCAAGCTGTATTAGAGAAAACCCTGCAACCAGATTCTGTTTAAAGGGGGTGTTTGGAGCAACAAGCTCTCACAGTCTCACTGCAAAATTAGACGCCTGTCCGCGTCCTCCAAACGTACAATTCCGAAGTGTTTTTGTTGCTCCTGCTTCTCTGTAACATTCATCCTGTTGCTCTGTATCGTTCCATTTCTCCAAACGTCAAATTTCGAAGTTAAAGGTTAAGTTCAGGCACTCATTGCGAATGGTTCGGCAAAGGCTAAGGTTTGGGATTGGGTTCAAACATTACGTTTAGGCACCCATTCCGAAGGGTTAACCTTTGGGATAGGGTTTAAAACATTACGTTTAGGCACCCATTCCGCAGGGTTAACCTTTGGGATAGGGTTCAAACATTACGTTTAGGCACCCATTCCGAAGGGTTAACCTTTGGGATAGGGTTCAAACATTACGTTTAGGCACCCATTCCAAAGGGTTAACCTTTGGGATAGGGTTCAAACATTACGTTTAGGCACCCATTCCGAAGGGTTAACCTTTGGGATAGGGTTCAAACATTACGTTTAGGCACCCATTCCGAAGGGTTAACCTTTGGGATAGGGTTCAAACATTACGTTTAGGCACCCATTCCGAAGGGTTAACCTTTGGGATAGGGTTCAAACATTACGTTTAGGCACCCATTCCGAAGGGTTAACCTTTGGGATAGGGTTCAAACAAAAATGTAAAACTAGTTTCCACAACTGGGATCAAACACCCAACCTTCTGAGCCAGAAGTCACCTATCCACCACCCTAATCCACAACACCCTACTTGATGGTACTAATGCTCACTATTGCCCCTAGTGGCCTGTTTATGAAGGCATTTCCCGACATCCTCAGTCCAATTTCGACGTTAATAATCTCCCTGGTTTGGAGTGGTTTTTATACCTGGTGTAGGAAACTGATTTGTTTGCATGTGGATGGAAATACATGTTAGTGAGACTCTTAGCATAATGTTATTCTGTGTGGTTGACTGGCAGTAGTTCATATTATTATTATATCTATAAACATCATAATAAACACATTATCTCAGACAGATTTTTGGAACCTGATATTTGACTACAGGGGTTCTCCTAATACTCTGGTCACTTACATTAAATCAGCATTACACAACATGCTACATTATAATATATATTTTAAAAAGACAATGTAGAACTATATTGTTTAAATCGAAAATTACAACAACATGGTTTTTGTGACAGGGCTGAACAACAGGGATGTTGTAATTCACTTGGGATAAAAGAGATGGGAACTATTTAGCTATTGAGCAAGCCTCTGCTTCCAAGCCCAGATCTTGCTAATCGATTTCATATGGCATAACGTGATAACAAACAGGTTAAATACCATTCAGAGAAAATAAACCAGCCCATTTTTTGTTAAGATAGAGAGAACCAAACAATGGGTTAGTGTTGTTGTTGAAGTTAGGAATAGAGAGAGAGAGAGATACTGTATGAGAGAGAGAGAAAAAATTGAGAAATGTACAGAGAGAGAACCACCCCTGTATTACTAATGGTTTAACCCATTCCTTTATTTCAGAGAATGGACCTCAGCTCTCTGTGGTGACGGAGCAGTCCAAGGTGGTGTCGAGGCGGGGGGGTAATGCCACCCTGCCCTGTAAATTCCACAGGGATGCGTCACTGCCGGCCAACCCCAAACTGAGGATCAAATGGACTAAGCTGACCTCAGACTACCTCAAAGAGGTGTGTTTACACTTGAACCAATGTCATAAAACTATAATCAAAATAACTTTTCCATATAATACACTACTTTTGATCAGTCTGGTCAAAAATAGTGCACTATGTGGATTTTTTTTACCTTTATTTAACTAGGCAAGTCAGTTAAGAACAAATTCTTATTTTCAACGACAGCCTAGGAACAACGGGTTAACTGACTTGTTCAGGGGCAGAACGACAGATTTTTACCTTGTCAGCTCGGGGATTCCATCTTGCAAACTTCCTGCTACTAGTCCAATGCTCTAACCACCAGGCTACCTGCCGCTCTACAACAGCCTATATTATAAAAGAGACTAGGACAGGGGTAGGCAACTAGATTCAGCCAGAGGCTGATGTTAGTCGGTTGATGGTCGGAGGTCCGGAAGATAATATTAATAATTTGTACACTGCAAATTGACCACAACTACGCCCAAAAAGAGATTGTATTTGAAAATAAAAAACTTTTTTTTAAGACACAAGCAAAAAAAAATTATGAAATAACACATATGGAATCCTGTAGTAACCAAAAAAGTGTTAAACAAATCTAAATCTATTTTATATTTGAGATTCTTTATTACATCTTCAGCACCACTGAAGTTGGAGACTTTTATCTCCCTCACCAACTTCAAACATCAGCTATCTGAGCAGCTAACCGATCGCTGCAGCTGTACATAGTCTATTGGTAAATAGCCCACCCTTTTCACCTACCTCATCCCCATACTGTTTTTATTTATTTACTTTTCTGCTCTTCTGCACACCAATATCTCTACCTGTACATGACCATCTGATCATTTATCACTCCAGTGTTAATCTGCAAAATTGTAATTATTTGCCTACCTCCTCATGCCTTTTGCACACATTGTATATAGACCCCCCCTTTGTTTTCTACTGTGTTATTGACTTGTTAATTGTTTACTCCATGTGTAACTCTTTGTTGTATGCTCACACTGCTATGCTTTATCTTGGCCAGGTCGCAGTTGCAAATGAGAACTTGTTCTCAACTAGCCTACCTGGTTAAATAAAGGTGTTCTCAACTGGCCTACCTGGTTAAATAAAGGTGTTCTCAACTAGCCTACCTGGTTAAATAAAGGTGTTCTCAACTAGCCTACCTGGTTAAATAAAGGTGTTCTCAACTAGCCTACCTGGTTAAATAAAGGTGTTCTCAACTAGCCTACCTGGTTAAATAAAGGTGTTCTCAACTAGCCTACCTGGTTAAATAAAGGTGTTCTCAACTAGCCTACCTGGTTAAATAAAGGTGTTCTCAACTAGCCTACCTGGTTAAATAAAGGTGTTCTCAACTAGCCTACCTGGTTAAATAAAGGTGTTCTCAACTAGCCTACCTGGTTAAATAAAGGTGTTCTCAACTAGCCTACCTGGTTAAATAAAGGTGTTCTCAACTAGCCTACCTGGTTAAATAAAGGTGTTTATTTATAAAAAATAAAAAAAAACACTCCAACATCAACATATGTGAAAATTGCGCTTTTCTACGTTTCTAATGACGTCATCCGTTTGCATCATGTGATTTTAACCAATTATGATTAGGCATCTCTAATGTAATGTAATCTAATTGGTTGATGATGACATTATAAAACCATATCTTCCTCTATCTGTTTTACTATAAATGTATTGAAAAGTTGTTGTTTTTTCACTAAAAACTATAAAGTACCCATAGGACTGTCATTCCACCAATGTGATGCATTTTGAGTGTAACTTATTTACATTCTATCATAAAGAGCACAAATGTTCAACTACATAAAACACTTCATTTTTCCATCTCAATAGGTTAAATATAAAACATTATTATAGTAAGTGCCCATAAGTGCCAAATAAAGTAACAGGGTTGACCGTAACAGGGTTGACCGTAACAGGGTTGACCGTAACAGAGTTGACCGTAACAGGGTTGACCATAACAGGGTTGACCGTAACAGAGTTGACCGTAACAGGGTTGACCGTAACAGGGTTGACCGTAACAGGTTTGACCGTAACAGGGTTGGCCATAACAGGGTTGACCGTAACAGGGTTGACCGTAACAGGGTTGGCCGTAACAGGGTTTACCATAACAGGGTTGGCCGTAACAGGGTTGACCGTGTGAGGGTTGACCGTAACAGGGTTGACCGTAACAGGGTTGACCGTAACAGGGTTGACCGTAACAGAGTTGGCCGTAACAGGGTTGGCCGTAACAGAGTTGGCCGTAACAGAGTTGACCGTAACAGGGTTGACCGTAACAGGGTTGGCCATAACAGGGTTGACCGTAACAGGGTTGACCGTAACAGGGTTGGCCGTAACAGGGTTTACCATAACAGGGTTGGCCGTAACAGGGTTGACCGTGTGAGGGTTGACCGTAACAGGGTTGACCGTAACAGGGTTGACCGTAACAGGGTTGACCGTAACAGAGTTGGCCGTAACAGGGTTGGCCGTAACAGAGTTGGCCGTAACAGAGTTGACCGTAACAGGGTTGACCGTAACAGGGTTGACCGTAACAGGGTTGGCGATTTCATTTTAAATCAGCCATAAATCCCCTTGTGATGGCGAATGGAAGTTTTTTTTGTGTGCAACAAGGAGGTGCAATTGAATGGAAGCTTCACAACAACAGCAAAAAAAAACATTTCTAGCCCGTCTATCAATAGGTAACAGGGTTGAAGTGTTATGCTTGTCCCAATCAATCTTCCATAAAACAAAAAACAGAAAATGGCAAAAAAGAGATGCCCAGCTCACCTGCTTTTACACTACGATCTGACTATTAGATGTTCAATGTTCCTTCAGAACAAAAATATTTCAAAAGGAATCTTTTCACCATATTAAAACGAGAGTTCAGTTCACGTAACAGGGTTGACCTTAAAATGAGGGACAGATGTCAAATGTAGACTAATCACATCTAATCATCTTCAAAATGGACTTTGTCAAAGCAACAAAATAACTAGGGCTTCACGATTATGGTGAAAACTTGGGAGACTTTTTGAAGAAGGTGGTTTCAAATCTATTCTAGGAGTCACACAGGGTGCAAGGAGGGACATGTCAAAATGCTGAATTATTCATATTGAAAATCTGATTTATTGAACTCCCCATGGTTTCTATATTAAGGGGAACTTCATTTCATGTGACAGGCTTTTACAATTCAAAATTGGTGCACAATTTCTACTTAATATATCAAAGAGATGCAAAAGGCCCTCATTTCGTGGAACAACCTCGGAACTAACTGATGCCATCGCTGACAAATCCTTCTTCTTCTTCCTGTTCCAGGTGGATGTCTTCGTTGCCATGGGTTTCCACAAGCGGAGCTACGGACGTTTCCACGGGCGCGTCTACCTACAGGACTCGGCCCCCACAGATGCGTCGTTGGTCATCACAGAACTCACACTGGAGGATTACGGGAGATATAAGTGTGAGGTCATCGACGGGTTGGAAGATGGAACAGGCGTGGTGTCCCTGGACCTGCAAGGTAGCACACACTTTAACACACACAAACACACCATTTCACAGTGTGCGTGACCTCACCGCAGTCTGTCGACACAACAGCTAGTATTCAATATGGACTCTGTTTGACAAAGTTTTTGAGAGAACCGTCCTTTGGTAAAGTCTATTTACTGTGTAGCAGCCTGTCCTTGTCTAAATGGCCCAGGGTTCTGGCTATATATAGCACCGCGAGCTGAGACTACCCAGGAGGACTGTCAGGGGCACACACGCGTCAGGCCCGGAGTAATGGAGTTCATCATTTAGGTTTCCATTCCTGGCTCACCTCCAAGGAACAGGGTATAACACCATGCATCACCCAGCTAGACCAGCTCCATTATATATGAGAATGATCAACTATCACTGCCACCATCAATCTGGAGCTACAGCTACCCACACACATAACAATGGACTCGAAATTGTAGGATTTGAGCAAATGCTATAAGCTAATGGGGTTTATCTTTTTTTACAACTTGTATGATGTTTTCCACCTGTTTAAGATGAGTACATATTATGATGTCCTGTCTCTCCTCCCTCTCTCTCCCAGGTATCGTCTACCCCTACTTCCCTCGGCTGGGTCGTTACAACCTGAACTTCTTTGATGCCGAGCGGGCGTGTCGCGAGCAGGACTCCATCGTGGCGTCGTTTGACCAGCTGTACGAGGCGTGGCGTGGGGGTTTAGACTGGTGCAACGCTGGGTGGCTGAGTGACGGATCCGTCCAGTACCCCATCACCACCCCCAGGGAGCCCTGTGGGGGCAAGAACACTGTCCCCGGGGTACGCAACTACGGCCTCAGAGACAAGGAGAAGAACAGATACGACGTGTTCTGTTTCACCTCCAACTACAAAGGTGTGTGTGTGTGTGTGTCTATGTGTGTGTGTGTGTGTGTCTGTGTGTGGGGAGTGGGGGGGGGGTATGTGTGTACATATGTATCTAACCCTCTCTCTCCCTCCCTCTCTTAGGGCGGTTCTACTACCTGATCCACCCCTCCAAGCTTACATATGATGAGGCTGTGGTTGCGTGTCAGAAGGACGGAGCTCAGATTGCCAAGGTGGGCCAGATGTATGCCGCCTGGAAGCTATTGGGCTACGACCGCTGTGACGCCGGCTGGTTGGCTGACGGGAGCGTCCGTTACCCCATCACCCGCCCCCGTAGGCGCTGCAGCCCAACGGAAGCTGCCGTGAGGTTCAACGGCTACCCCGACAAGAAACACAAGCTGTACGGAGTCTACTGCTTCAAGGGCCACAACTGAGAACCCCAATACGCTCACACACACACTCACACACACTAGAAAAGCTAATACATTTACAGAGAGTAGGATGGAGACGGGAAGAGGAGTTAAGAGAGAGGGAGGTCATATAGGGGAAGTTACTGATATAACAAAAATGTTTAAGAAAACATTCAAACTGTGATAATTTCTTTTTAGATACAGTAAAACCATGTTTTTTTTGTAATCTGGGACCTGATAGTGTATGGGGGGGGTGGTATGTTCTTTAATCGGTCATTTCTATGTAGGAACAGAAAGAGAGGATGGATTTGGGGAAAGGGTTGGTGGGAGGGAAGGGAAGGGAAGGGGAGGGAGGGAGGGAATGGTGGTGGAGAAACAGATGATGTCACATTGTCCCAAAGTGACATTGTAAGTGGACGAGGCATACCATAGCTTGAAGGAAGTCCTTGGACTGAGAACAACCTAGTAAAGCGTCTGACAACTGAACTGATACCTTTGGGCACTTACCTTTTCTGTTCAATTAAACCCAGGACAACACAAACACAAAAAGCAAAGATAGCGTAGCTCAAGCTAATATTATTATGTTATAGAATGCAACTACAGCACAATGAAAATCCAGTCTGCTGTCCATCTTTGCAGGGTGCTACAACAGTGTCATGTACTTCACCATCATTTTGACTAGTTTATTTAATGATGTGTGTGGACCAAACATCATTCTCATCATAGAAATGGATATAAAAAAAGGAGAAGCCATCCATTAGCATTGTTTAGTTTATTTTTTACTATGAATATGTAGAATGTGAGTATCTAGAATTGTATTTCTGTTTATGGATGTCTTTTGATATAGAAGTATTGTTTTATTTTCTGCGCTACGCTATCCCAGAGTTCTGTGCTCAGTCACAGGGCTCAAGTGTTGAAACTAACCCCAGAAACATACAAACGAGGAAACCAAAATACAAATGTTGCACTGGACACTGTTTATGTCAGAAGACTTACCGTGGCCTGGAAGGGACAAGGTAAACCGCATTTAGTCCTCAGCAGTAACACAAAATGCCTGGCAATAGTTGTCTTACTGAGTAGTATTGTGACACGCAGACCTGCAGTATAATATGTATGTTAAACACTAGTTGCTGTGCCTCTATGTACACCTTAGCCTCTAGTTTAGAAACACAAGGCATGCCTCTGAGCTTTTATACACAGCAGAAAGCCAAAAGCAACACTTGCAGTGTAAATCCCCATTTTTTTTCAAAATATTTTTTTGTGTGCTATTTTTTACACAAATAGTTTCTTATAGTGAATGAGTAGACCCAGTGATATCTGTGAAACTTGGTTGTTAGAGCACTGACAAGCTGTTAGTTAGCTAACGATGCCATGTTAGTCTGCATGGCTAAGCTAAGCCTCAGGCCAACAGCTCAGGCATATCTATTTATCTGCATGAACACAGAGCCTGCGATACCCTCGCTCACCACTAGCAGTGCAGCCCACTCTAGACTAGCCCAGTGAAATGGCCAGATAATCATCCTATTTAAAAACACCATTGGTTCCCGCAGGTACAGTAAGAGACTCCCATGTAAGAACAACACAAGGGCTGACGTACACACTAGCAACGCTAGCTGGCTCCAAGAGAATGTTAGGTCATTCCTGGAGTGTTAGGTTAGCTATACTTGGCTCGACCTTACATAGTTAGCTTATTGTTGAGTTAGCAAGAACTTGGCTCTACCGTGTCCTATCACAACTGCACTCAGAGGTGAGTACAGGAACGCCAGTGGAAGGAGTAAAAAACATGGACCGTTATCACAAAGACCTGCTGGACAGACACATATATTTATATTGAAATTAGCCTCAGTAACGACGTTAGTACGAAAAATATGTACACTACCGTTCAAAAGTTTGGGGTCACTTAGAAATGTCCTTGTTTTTGAAAGAAAAGCGTTTTTTTTGTCCATTAAAATAGCATCCCGGAGTCGCCTATTCACTGTTGACGTTGAGACCGGTGTTTTGCGGGTACTATTTATTGAAGCTGCTAGTTGAGGACTTGTGAGACATCTGTTTCTCATACTAGACACCCTAATGTACTTGTCCTCTTCTCGCATGGAATAGCCTTCATTTCTCAGAACAATAACAGATTGACGAGTTTCAGAAGAAAGTTCTTTGTTTCTGGCCATTTTGAGCCTGTAATCGAACCCACAAATGCTGATGCCCCAGATACTCAACTAGTCTAAAGAAGGCCAGTTTTATAGCTTCTTTAATCAGGACAACAGTTTTCAGCTGTGCTAACATAATTACAAAAGGGTTTTCTAAAGATCAATTAGCCTTTTAAAATTATCAACTTGGATTAGCTAACACAACGTGCCATTGGAAAACAGGAGTGATGGTGGCTGATAATGGGCCTCTGTACGCCTATGTAGATATTCCATTAAAAATCATCCGTTTCCAGCTACAATAGTCATTTACAACATTAACAATGTCTACACAGTATTTCTGATCAATTTGAATGGTATTTTAATGGACAAAACATTTGTTTTTCTTTCAAAAACAAGGACATTTCTAAGTGACCCCAAACTTTTGAACGGTCAGGGTACCTTCCTTGTTTCCCCTGTCAGCAAAGCACAGTGATGAACCCTTTTTAAACAGGAATCATGAGCCACGACAATGATTATGATAAACACAAGAGAGCTTCTGTCAGAGAACGTTACAAATCTGTCAGAAAGCATCACCAATGCTTTTCTTCAACTGTAGTAACATGCTCATTGTGAACCTTTACTAACAAAACCTTTTTGGCTGGTTCAAGAACTGCCCATGACTTATTTATCAATTCATCCAAAAGTTTAAGAAAAAACTACAACCAGGCAATCATTTTTATCCCTACACTGTTTTGTGTACGTACAACATTACTCAGTTGCAGTACTGTTTGTAACCATGTTAGGAACTTTTTGGACCCAAAGTCAAGAGGAAAATAAAACAATTCAGATAAAGAATCTTGACTTTGCTTCTTATTTGTTGCCATGGAAACCAAAACACCTAGACTTGCAGCTTTGTGTGTATACCACTGCTGAGTGATGTAGGAATAAGGGCTATAGTAAGAGCCATGGTACAGTATCTATTGGTGGAGGAGAGGGGCTGGTTTGGGACTAAAGCACACTGTGATTGCCAGGTGTAAAGACATAGGCCTTCAGTGATTCATGCCTGCACACACACACACAGGACCTCAGTAATGTACGTGTTTCCAAAGGGTGGGGACGTTTGCGTAAAGGGTTTTCCTGCCAGTTTGGGGGGAATTACAGAAGTACACAGAGGCCTTTTCATGGTATTCCTGTTCTGTTCGCTGATCTTGCAACTGAAAAATGTCTGTCAAAGCAGCAGATTGTTTTAGGAGCTGGATGACGGCATGAGGTCGAGACGTTGGTTTGCTGGTAGCGGTTCATATATTCATGCTGGTTTCCAGAGGAGAGCACTATTCTAGGATCCCCGACCTAGCCTGCAAGCAGCTGTTGCCTGGACCCACAGCAGGGCTGCACTGACTGACAAGACAGGAAAGATACTCATTTATTCAGTTCAAGCCTTTCATTCATTCCTCCATCCATTCGTTGATTCACTGTGGGGAGAGTATGCGTCATCCGTCGTCGCTCACACCGGTAAAACCCCAGACTTTCCTCTGTGGGCAGTCAGTACTCACACCGGTAAAACCCCAGACTTTCCTCTGTGGGCAGTCAGTACTCACACCGGTAAAACCCCAGACTTTCCTCTGTGGGCAGTCAGTACTCACACCGGTAAAACCCCAGACTTTCCTCTGTGGGCAGTCAGTACTCACACCGGTAAAACCCCAGACTTTCCTCTGTGGGCAGTCAGTACTCACACCGGTAAAACCCCAGACTTTCCTCTGTGGGCAGTCAGTACTCACACCGGTAAAACTCCAGACTTTCCTCTGTGGGCAGTCAGTACTCACACCGGTAAAACCCCAGACTTTCCTCTGTGGGCAGTCAGCACTCACACTGGTAAAACCCCAGACTTTCCTCTGTGGGCAGTCAGTACTCACACCGGTAAAACTCCAGACTTTCCTCTGTGGGCAGTCAGTACTCACACCGGTAAAACCCCAGACTTTCCTCTGTGGGCAGTCAGTACTCACACTGGTAAAACACCAGACTTTCATCTGTGGGCAGTCAGACTCACACCGGTAAAACCCCAGACTTTCCTCTGTGGGCAGTCAGTACTCACACCGGTAAAACACCAGACTTTCATCTGTGGGCAGTCAGTACTCACACCAGTAAAACACCAGACTTTCATCTGTGGGCAGTCAGTACTCACACCGGTAAAACACCAGACTTTCATCTGTGGGCAGTCAGTACTCACACCGGTAAAACCCCAGACTTTCCTCTGTGGGCAGTCAGTACTCACACTGGTAAAACCCCAGACTTTCCTCTGTGGGCAGTCAGCACTCACACTGGTAAAACCCCAGACTTTCATCTGTGGGCAGTCAGTACTCACACCGGTAAAACACCAGACTTTCCTCTGTGGGAAGTCAGTACTCACACTGGTAAAACCCCAGACTTTCCTCTGTGGGCAGTCAGTACTCACACCGGTAAAACCCCAGACTTTCCTCTGTGGGCAGTCAGTACTCACACCGGTAAAACCCCAGACTGTCCTCTGTGGGCAGTCAGTACTCACACTGGTAAAACCCCAGACTTTCCTCTGTGGGCAGTCAGTACTCACACCGGTAAAACCCCAGACTTTCCTCTGTGGGCAGTCAGTACTCACACCGGTAAAACCCCAGACTTTCCTCTGTGGGCAGTCAGTACTCACACCGGTAAAACCCCAGACTTTCCTCTGTGGGCAGTCAGTACTCACACCGGTAAAACCCCAGACTTTCCTCTGTGGGCAGTCAGTACTCACACCGGTAAAACCCCAGACTTTCCTCTGTGGGCAGTCAGTACTCACACCGGTAAAACCCCAGACTTTCCTCTGTGGGCAGTCAGTACTCACACCGGTAAAACCCCAGACTTTCCTCTGTGGGCAGTCAGTACTCACACCGGTAAAACACCAGACTTTCCTCTGTGGGCAGTCAGTACTCACACCGGTAAAACCCCAGACTTTCCTCTGTGGGCAGTCAGTACTCACACCGGTAAAACCCCAGACTTTCCTCTGTGGGCAGTCAGTACTCACACCGGTAAAACCCCAGACTTTCCTCTGTGGGCAGTCAGCACTCACACTGGTAAAACCCCAGACTTTCCAATGTGGGCAGTCAGTACTCACACTGGTAAAACCCCAGACTTTCATCTGTGGGCAGTCAGTACTCACACTGGTAAAACCCCAGACTTTCCTCTGTGGGCAGTCAGTACTCACACCGGTAAAACCCCAGACTTTCCTCTGTGGGCAGTCAGTACTCACACCGGTAAAACCCCAGACTTTCCTCTGTGGGCAGTCAGTACTCACACCGGTAAAACCCCAGACTTTCCTCTGTGGGCAGTCAGTACTCACACTGGTAAAACCCCAGACTTTCCTCTGTGGGCAGTCAGTACTCACACCGGTAAAACCCCAGACTTTCCTCTGTGGGCAGTCAGTACTCACACCGGTAAAAACCCAGACTTTCCTCTGTGGGCAGTCAGTACTCACACCGGTAAAACCCCAGACTTTCCTCTGTGGGCAGTCAGTACTCACACCGGTAAAACCCCAGACTTTCCTCTGTGGGCAGTCAGTACTCACACTGGTAAAACCCCACTTTCCTCTGTGGGCAGTCAGTACTCACACCGGTAAAACCCCAGACTTTCCTCTGTGGGCAGTCAGTACTCACACCGGTAAAACCCCAGACTTTCCTCTGTGGGCAGTCAGTACTCACACCGGTAAAACCCCAGACTTTCCTCTGTGGGCAGTCAGTACTCACACTGGTAAAACCCCAGACTTTCCTCTGTGGGCAGTCAGTACTCACACCGGTAAAACCCCAGACTTTCCTCTGTGGGCAGTCAGTACTCACACCGGTAAAACCCCAGACTTTCCTCTGTGGGCAGTCAGTACTCACACCGGTAAAACCCCAGACTTTCCTCTGTGGGCAGTCAGTACTCACACTGGTAAAACCCCAGACTTTCCTCTGTGGGCAGTCAGTACTCACACTGGTAAAACCCCAGACTTTCCTCTGTGGGCAGTCAGTACTCACACCGGTAAAACCCCAGACTTTCCTCTGTGGGCAGTCAGTACTCACACCGGTAAAACCCCAGACTTTCCTCTGTGGGCAGTCAGTACTCACACAGGTAAAACCCCAGACTTTCCTCTGTGGGCAGTTAGTACTCACACCGGTAAAACCCCAGACTTTCCTCTGTGGGCAGTCAGTACTCACACCGGTAAAACCCCAGACTTTCCTCTGTGGGCAGTCAGTACTTATGACGGGTAAAGACACTGAGATACTTTTTCAATAAGCTCAAGTGGATTTATCGAATCATCTCCTGCACAGAGATACGAAGTGTGAGAATATGGATACACACTGGGTGAAATCGGTTTATTCGTATTTATTTTTATTGCACAGTCAGCGCAAGGTGAGATGGGAGCACAGGATGGTGTATAGGTACAGTATTAGTGGGTTTTTGGGGACATACACAACAGAGACAAGAACATAAAAACCGACAAAGTATTCACATCCCCCCCCCCCCCCCCCCGGTACAGCATATCCCACGCTCTCTGGGGTAGAAACACACATCATTTGGATGATAAAACACTATGATAGAACACCTACAGGGAGAGAAGACCGAACGGATGAAAGCAGTAAACAAAGAAGACACATGAACCAGAATCCTAACTGAAGAACAGAGGCCCTAGGCTACCAACTTCCAATGCTGTTTCTTCACCCAGTCCTTTCTGTCCTCGGGGGAAGAATCATTATTTCTGGCATTTCTGAATAAATGGTCATAGCTCAAGTGCCTTGGAATGCTTCTCAAAGTCGCCTCTGTTGAGAGCAGTTTGTGGTGACTCGCAGGTACAAGTCATCCCCCTGAACAGCGCCATCACAGCTCAGATATCTGTATCGTAGAACTTTACTAAACAGAATATGGGAAGGCCACATGATGTAAGACAAGATTCCTTCTATGCATGGCAGATGTCTGGAAACAGCCAAACAAGTCACCCTTACAATAGCCACTTCAGTTGAACAGTATCACAGGCCGTGTATAGGTGTAACATATGCAATAAATTAAACGGCCACAGCTTCTTACATAACTTTTCCCACCTACAAGACCTGACACTCATTGCACTCTCTCTTCTCCCATGTGTCATTGCAGACATAACAATAACACAATGTGTCATTGCAGACATAACAATAACACAATGTGTCATTGCAGACATAACAATAACACAATGTGTCATTGCAGACATAACAATAACACAATGTGTCATTGCAGACATAACAATGACACAATGTGTCATTGCAGACATAACAATGACACAATGTGTCATTGCAGACATAACAATAACACAATGTGTCATTGCAGACATAACAATAACACAATGTGTCATTGCAGACATAACAATAACACAATGTGTCATTGCAGACATAACAATAACACAATGTGTCATTGCAGACATAACAATAACACAATGTGTCATTGCAGACATAACAATAACACAATGTGTCATTGCAGACATAACAATAACACAATGTGTCATTGCAGACATAACAATAACACAATGTGTCATTGCAGACATAACAATAACACAATGTGTCATTGCAGACATAACAATAACACAATGTGTCATTGCAGACATAACAATAACACAATTGGTTAAGCCCATTCCCTTTAAAAAACCCATCGCCTTTAAGGAGAAGACGTCGGCGTTTGTATATGCTGGAGCGCCACTGAAGGAGGTGACCTGTCACAGACGCCGTCTGACACGGACCTCTCGTCATGTCCTCTCCTATAAGGAACTGGTTGAGCTCGTCCCTGATATGAGTCCTACCATACGGCAACAGTCGTTAATGAGACAGATTTCACTTCATGGTGACTTTTCAAATAAAGTGACTGACCGGAGATTGTGATAAACGAGTGGCTCTTCGTCTCACATAACAATTGATGCTCCTTTTACTTAAGGGGCTCTTTCATGGGAATATTGCAAACGTGTCGCCAACAAAACAGTTGGGGTTTTACGTCTGTTATTTTTAGTGGGTTATTTCTATGGGGTAAAGAAACAGGGTAAGGGGGAATTGTTCAGAAGGCTTGAGATGTGTCCATCTCTAGAGCAGAAGCAGTCAAGTTCTCCAGTTCTGGAGATGTTGGACACTGTGTTAACCATTAAGGCACTGTGGTGTCACGGTTGTAGGAAGAATTAGAAGTGATCTGGGGTTGGATTTCAAGAAGCAAGGTCAAAATCGAGTTAGCCAGCTAACTTAAATAAATATTCTGAAACTTAAATTTGTCCTGGTTGAATTTGAAATGGACTCAATCCTCTATGTAACAATGTTCCTAACACCTGTTTATAAACTAGAAAAGTGTTTTATCAGAGTTTATCAGAGTTAGCTTGCTGATTATGACTAAACCTTGTGAAATAACCCCATGACCCTATCCAGATAAATTGACATACAAATTGACATACATATACATACACACACATACATATATACATACACATATATATATGTATATCTATGGGTTCTAGCCCGTTGGATGTGATCTGATCTGAATTGCTCTGGGATTAGGGATGCAGAATAACTGTACATTTTCTCAGAAATTCCCACATTTTCCAGAAATCCAGAAATTTTGGGAAAGTTCCTTTTGCAACCGTATCTGCGCTTTTAAGGACTGACCAGAGATCAGATTAGTGTTGAAGTCTCCTCTCGCTCTGCTGTTTTTGCTTTTGGTTGTTGGTCTTCTGTTGGTCTTGATTGTTTTGGTTGTTGTATTGTTGGTCTTGATAGTTGAACAGGTTGTGATTATTGTGATTGTACTGATTCTGGTTATGATTGTGATTGTCGGTGTGTTTTCTAGAAGCGAAAGACTTCTGGTAGGTAGCGGCTGAAAAAAAACAAAAAGAGAGATTGTTAATGTCATTGGATCTAGGCCCTGATTAGTTGGGTGGGGGGGTAGTCAGAGACAGAAGAAGTGGGCAGTACTCACGGCTCATGCAGGTGATCTTGGGGCTGTCCCATTGGCCGTTGTCACGGCAGCGGATGGTGGGGGGGTATCTCTGTATGAAGCCGTTTTTACAGTGGTAACGAATCAGAGTGTTGATCTCATAACGAGGCTTCATAAAACCAAACACACGAGCATCCTTCACTACTGGTGGCTGGCTGCAAGAGACTGGAGGGAAGAGAGAGGACAGGGGTTAGGCATGCGTGCGTGCGTGCGTGCATGCGTGCGTGCGTGCGTGCGTGCGTGCGTTACCTGTGCCCTTCTTGCAGGTGAAGGTCAGGTGGTAGTTGCAGGGTACGTCATTCCACTGTCCTCCCTCGTGCCAGATCATCACCACACAGTCCTCTCCAGACTGGAAGAAACTGTCTGGCTGGTTGGGACGCCAGTGCTCATATTGCTGCGAATACAATCGCACGCTGTCATCATCACCAAAGTGTAGGCCTTTTTACCTGCAGCCATATTCATCAGCACCTTTACTGCATCCCAGTTACTCTGATAGCCCCCACAGCCCTCATACAGTACAGGATCCTTAATCAGACTACACCTGAGCTACAAGCTAGTCACCTCATAACACGGGAGGAATCTTAATGTAACGTCTTTGCAAATCTCATTAATCAATTAAGCTTCTATAGGGACCAGATGACAATACATTTCAACAAGTTTATTGGGACATTACACACAGTTCCTTTTTGAACCCTGCTATTTACGTTTCACTATTTTTATTTCATTATTCACTGAGGAGGATGGATCTCTCCTTCACTGATGGAGACTCCATCTGCAGTGGTTTCTTATCTATTACTGTACCACTAACTGAATTTTACTCTTTTTCCCCACCTTTATTTAACCAGGTAGGCTAGTTGAGAACACCTTTATTTAACCAGGTAGGCTAGTTGAGAACACCTTTATTTAACCAGGTAGGCTAGTTGAGAACACCTTTATTTAACCAGGTAGGCTAGTTGAGAACACCTTTATTTAACCAGGTAGGCTAGTTGAGAACAAGTTCTCATTTGCAACTGCGACCTGGCCAAGATAAAGCAAAGCAGTGTGACACAGACAACAACAACAGAGTTACACATGGACTAAACAAAACATACAGTCAATAATACAGTAGAACAAAATAAAACAAAAAGTCTATATACAGTGAGTGCAAATGAGGTACGTTAAAGAAATAAATAGGCCAAAGTGGCAAAGTAATTACAATATAGCAATTAAACACTGGAATGGTAGATCGGCAGAAGATGAATGTGCAGGTAGAGATACTGGGGTGCAAAGGAGCAAAATAAATTAATAAATACCAGTATGGGGATGAGGTAGGTAGATAGATGGGCTATGTACAGGTGCAGTGATCTGTAAGCTGCTCTGACAGCTGGTGCTTAAAGCTAGTGAGGGAGATGTGAGTACTCTGCCCGGAGTACCCCTGAAGTACCGCCTAATGTGCATTTTACCAGTAGCCCTATGGTCTCATGAGTCTTCTTAAGTACCCCTGTGGGTATGCCAAGTACACCCAGGGGTGCTAGTAGATCTACAGCTGCACCAAAAGATCTACAGCTGCACCATTGAGAGCATCTTGACTGGCTGCATCACCGCTTGGTGTGGCAGCTGCATGGCATCCGACCGCACGGCGCTACAGAGGGCCACCCAAGTCAGAGACGGTTCTCTCTGCTACCGCATGGCAAGCGGTAACGATACACTGGAACCTACAGGAGCCTGAACAGCTTCTACTCCCAAGCCATAAGACTGCAAAAAGTGAGTTAAATGGTTAACCAGAGAGTTACTGGGACTATTTGCATGAACCCTTTTTGAGGTAAATTTGTTTCCTCGAAACATCCGCTGTTGCTACTTACTATCTGTCACTTTATTCCATGTTACATGTACGGTGCCTTCGGAAAGTATTCAGACCCGTGACTTTTTCCTCATTTTGTTAGGTTACAACCTTATTCTAAAATGTATTATATTGTTTTTTCCCCCTGATCAATCTACACACAATACCCCATAATGACATCACAATACCCCATAATGACATCACAATACCCCATAATGACATCACAATACCCCATAATGACATCACAATACCCCATAATGACATCACAATACCCCATAATGACAAAGCAAAAACGTTTTTTTTTTTTTTTTGCAAATGTATTTAAAAAAAACTGAAATATCACCATCACATAAGTATTAAGACCCTTTACTCAGTACTTGTCCCGAAGCCACTACTGCGTTGTCTTTACTAAGTGTTTAGGTTCATTGTCCTGTTGGAAGGTGAACCTTCACACCAGTCTGAGGTCCTGAGCGCTCTAGAGCAGGTTTTCATCAAGGATCTCTGTACTTTGCTCCGTTCATGTTTTCCTCAATCCTGACTAGTCTCCCTGTCGCTGAAAAACATCCCCACAACATGATGCTGCCACCACCATGCTTCACCGCAGGGATGATACAAGGTTTCATCCAGATGTGACACTTGGCATTCAGGCCAAAGAGTTCAATCTTGGTTTCATCAGACCAGAGAATCTTGTTTCTCATGGTCTGAGAGTCCTTAGGGTGACTTTTCTCATGTGCCTTTTACTGAGGGGTGGCTTCCGTCTGGCCACTCTACCATAAAGGCCTGATTGGAGGAGTGCTGCAGAGATGGTTGTCCTTCTGGAAGGTTCTCCCATCTCTACAGAGGAACTCTGGTGCTCATTCAGAGTGACCATCAGGTTCTTGGTCACCTCCATGACTAAAGTCCTTCTCCCCGATTGCTCAGTTTGGCAGGGAGCCCAGCTCTTGGAAGAGTCTTGGTGGTTCCAAACTTCTTATATTTAAGGATGATGGAGGCCACTGTATTCCTGGGGACCTTCAATGCTGCAGAAATATTTTGGTACCCTTCCCCAAATCTGTGCCTCGACACAATCCTGTCTCTGAGCTCTTTGGAAAATGCCCTCGACCTCATGGCTTGGTTTTTGCTCTGACATGTCCGGTCAACTGTGGGACCTTATATAGACAGGTGTGTGCCTTTCCAAATCATGTCCAATCCATTGAATTTACCACAGGGGGACTCCATTCAAGTTGTAGAAACATCTGAAGGATGATCAACGGAAACAGGAGGCACCTGAGTTCAAATTCGAGTCTCATAGCAAAGGGCCTGAATACTAATGTAAATAAGGTATGTAAATAAGGTATGTAAATAAGGTATGTAAATAAGGTATTTCTGTTTTTAATTTGACTAAATTAGCAACATTTTCTAAAAACCTCTTTTCACTCTGTCAGTATGGGGTATTGTGTGTAGATTGATTGGGGAAAAATACAATTTAATCCATTTTAGAATAAGGCTGTAATGTCACAAAATGTGGTAAAAGGGAAGGGGGTCTGAATACTTTCTGAACGTACCGTATCTACCTCAATTACCTCGTACCCCTGCACATCGGCTCAGCACTGGTACCCCTTGTACAAAGCCAAGTTATTGTTACTCATTGTGTATCTATTATTACTGCATTGTTTTCATATTCTATTATTTCCCCAATATTTTCTTTCTCTCTCTCTGCATTGTAGGGAAGAGCATTTCACTGTTCGTCTACACCTGTTGCTTACGAAGCATGTGACACATGAAATTGGATTGGATTTGAATCGCGCTGAGGTGGAGTAAAGGTGTCAGTGTGCTCGCATACTCCTTCAAAATAAAATAGTCAGAATTCATCTACGATCATTGAAGAAATCTGTCATTCATTTGGATGTTTTTGCTGACTAGAGCTCAGTCAGTGGCTGTAATATACAGAGAAGCCATAAGGTGGCGCTCCATCTAAGTTAGCCAGCACCATAATCTCTATCTGTAGCTGACCCAAACGTTTAGCCAACTTCCAGATAGGGAGAGTTCTCCCAATCTCTACCCGCCGATCACCTTTCTCTTCCCTGGGCTCTTTTTTGTCACAGTGTCCCTGGGTCAAATGTCTTCAACAATGCAGTGATGCATGTTAACTTGAACACATGCCCAAATGCACACGGGTACACCTAGAACTGAACAAGGGTGTGTCTCGCAGTACTGAGAGATAACTCCATTAAAACAACAGTGTTTTAACATTATCATCTGTGTCTCTCTCCTGTGGCTGTGCGCGGACAGAAACACTCACACACACACACACTGTCCTTCCTCCATATCTCAGTCCAGACGTCATACAGAGAAAACAGCTGGACAGTGTGTGTGTGTGTGTGTGTGTGTGTGTGTGTGTGTGTGTGTGTGTGTGTGTGTGTGTGTGTGTGTGTGTGTGTGTGTGTGTGTGTGTGTGTGTGTGTGTGTGTGTGTAATAAGACGTAACACTCGTATCATATAATATCCTATCAGGGTGATTTTCTCCTGTCTTACCATGATGCTACCGTCAGTCCAGCGGAAGTCTCTCTCAAACATCTTGTCGTTTAGACCGATCCACTGGTAGTCATGGCCCAGACCTGGGGGTTAGAAACAACAGTTAGTTCTCTTTAGCTCTACCACAGAAAATAACAAAGACATTTTAAGACATGTTAAAAAACGAGCCTCATGTTCCCAAAGACTGCTTTCTCAGCCCAGAAACACTGCCAAACTTTCCCTCTCTCCCACTTTCCTGAACTCTGTACCTCCCTTCTCCCCTACCCCTTCCCAAGTTCCTCTGTCTAACCCAATAACGCTGGCATGTTTACAGAAGAGATGACTCTCTACCCACTGACCTCTCACCCTAACCCGGGCCTGTGACCTGTGAATTATGAGAACCTAAAGGAGGCGGACTTACCGTTGACATACAGCTGCTCCTCCTGTGACAGGACACTGACGAGGTGGGCTCCGTGGAGACGGCACTCCCTCTCGGCAGTGTCCCAGGTGCGTCGGTGGGTGATGTGCTTATAACACTGGCTCTGGAACTTCTGCCAGCCATACTCACACACCTCCGTGTCTGGGGGGGTGAGAGGAACCAATGACTAACAATATCTCCAGAGATGAAACAAATTGCACAAACTTGGAGGTGTAGAGAGAGAGAGAAACAGAGGGCGAAAGAGAGAGAAACTAAAACAAAGGGTGGATTGTAAGAGAGAGAGAGAGGGAGAGACAGAGAGAGAGGGAGAGAGAGGGAGAGAGCTGCAGCTGGCTGAATGAGCTCACAGAGTCTTAGGCTCACAGTTGAAACTCATTAGCCTGTTTCGAAACACTCACCAGTACCTTATTCTCTAGGCCAAACACGCAAGCTTACCTCGCTGTCATGGACGCACGCACATTGAAGCCGCCTATGCAAGGCCAGTCAATAGATGAGAACAGAAGGGCATGCTTCTGCACAAAGGGACTGTAGCGCCATAGTGAACCCTCTTTGTTAATGTTGGACTTGGTTAGATTTGGCCATGGAATGCATGCCAGTGTGCCCACAATAATACACTATATGGCCAAAAGTATCTGGACACCCCTTCAAATTTGTGCATTTGGCTATTTTAGCCACACCCATTGCTGACAGGTGTTTAAAATCGAGCACACATGCAACACTCCATAGACAAACACTGGCAGTAGAATGACCCGTACTGAAGAGCTCAGTGACTTTCAATGTGGCACTGTCAATAGGATGCCACCTTTCCAACCAGTCAGTCCTTCTAGAGCTGACCCAGGTCAATTGTAAGTCCTGTTATTGTGAAGTGGAAATGTCAAGGCCACACAAGCTCACAGAACGGGACCGCCGAGTGCTGAAGCGAGTAGCACGTAAAAGTCGTCTGTTCACGGTTGCAACACTCACTACCGAGTTCCAAACTGCCTTTGGGAGCAACGTCAGCACAATAACTGTTCTTTGGGAGCTTCATGAAATGGGTTTCCATGGCTGAGCAGCTGCACACAAGCCATAAGATCACCAGGCGCTATACCAAGCATCGGCTGGAGTGGTGTGAAGCTCACAGCCATTGGATTCTGGAGCGTTCTCTGGAGTGATTTATCACACTGGTATTCCGACGGACGATCTGGGTTTGACGGAGACCAGTAGAATGGTACCTGCCCCAATGCATAGTGCCAACTGTAAAGTTTGGTGGAGGAGGAATAATGGTCTGGGGCTGTTGTTCATGGTTCGGGCCCCTTAGTTCCAGCTAAAGGAAATCGTAACGCTACATCATATAACGACATTCTAGACGATGCTGGGCTTCCAACTTCGTGGCAACAGTTTGGGGAAGGCCCTTTCCTGTTTCCGCCTGACAATGCCCCCGTGCACAAAGCGAGGTCCATACAGAAATGGTTAGTGGAGATAGGTGTGGAAGAACTTGACTGGCCTGCACAGAGCCCTGACCTCAACCCCTTCTTGGGGATGAACTGTGAGCCAGGCCTAATCGCCCAACATCAGTGCGTGACCTCACTGATGCTCTTATGACTGAATGGAAACAAGTCCCAGCATCTACTGAAAAGCCTTCCCAGAAGAGTGGATGCTGTTATAGCAGCAAAGGGGGGGGGACCAACTCCATATTAACGGCCATGATTTTGGAATGAGATGTGCGACGAGAAGGTGTCCACACACTTTTGGCCGTGAAGTGTACGTCAGAACGCCATTATCCGGCGCACTGCTGGCTTGGATGAGGTGACCATTCACAACATGAATCCCTGGTACACTGTTCTCGTGAAACAAGAAGCCGGAATAGTTGTTTAGAGTAGTTCCGTCATTCTGGAAGTTTCTTCTGTGTGTTCTACTCTGGAATGTTGAAGTTCAATAGGTTACGAAAAATGTATTGATGAGACAATTGATATGGCGAATGCCAATCTGTAAAAAAATATTTACATTTCTTGAGTATGTTATGCTTGTTTCCCACAAGAATTGATGTTATATTCATCGCCAGGGAATGACCAGTCCCATTCATACCATACAGGCTGAATAAGCAGGTCTTTGTGATGTCATTGATTATATTGGGTTGGAATGACTAGAGAAACATACAAAAAATATATTGTATTTAACCTTATAAAGGGCTCAACCAAGACTGGTAGACAGAGAGAGAGAGAGAGAGACAGAGAGAGAGACAGAGAGAGAGAGAAATAGAGAGAGAGAGGGAGAGAGAGACAGAGAGCGACGGAGAGAGACATGTGTGAGAGTGTGTGTGTGTGTGTGTGTTTGTGTGTGTGTGTGTGTGTGTGTGTGTGTGTGTGTGTGTGTGTGTGTGTGTGTGTGTGTGTGTGTGTGTGTGTGTGTGTGTGTGTGTGTGTGTGTGTGTCTGTGTGTGTGTGTGTATGTATCTGTGTGTTAGGTGGGGGGTTATGAACTCTTTACCCAGGACCTCAGGCAGCAAACTTCATTAACTTAATAACTTATCATACACTCTTCCCTCGCTAAGCACACACACATTTTGTTTTGCATGACATTTGCATATATGCACTGTGCAGACAGTAAGAGTGTGAATGTGCACAATGCATGTACAGTAAGTGTGTGTGCACGTGAGCCAATGTGTGTGTAGGTTAGTTGTTGAGTAGTAGAAATACTGGCAGTGGACCTGGAACTAATCAAGTGTGGACTCTAGATCTAACGCCCAGTTTCAGGGGATACGCAGGGAGCAGAGACATGACTCACTGTGTGTGTGTGTGTGTGTGTGTGTGATCCCATCAGATACAGCTGTAGTCACATTGGTTTCCCAGTCTGAACCAGAGAATGTAGTCTGTCTACCGACTAAATATGACCAAGAGCTGGCAGTTCCACTATTCCACAGAATGATTCACCACATTAGGACAGAACTGTGAGTTGGCTTGAAGGGCTGTCTCTTTTTTGTAAAAGCCTTGATTAGGTTTTTAAAGCAGCTGCACAGGTGTGTGTGTGTGTGTGTGTGTGTGTGTGTGTGTGTGTGTGTGTGTGTGTGTGTGTGTGTGTGTGTGTGTGTGTGTGGGTGTTACCTTGTTCACAGAGCCCTCCTGTGTAGCTGGGTAGACACAAACAGGTGAAGGAGTTGACTCCGTCCATACAGGTGGCTCCATTACGACATGGGTTGGACTGGCATTCATCAACATCTACACAAATAACAGTGACAATATGATATCTGCTTTGTGTGTGTGTGTGTGTGTGTGTGTGTGTGTGTGTGTGTGTGTGTGTGTGTGTGTGTGTGTGTGTGTGTGTGTGTGTGTGTGTGTGTGTCTGGCTGTGTGTATGTGTGTGTGTGTGTGTGTGTGTGTGTGTGTGTGTGTGTGTGTGTGTGTGTGTGTGTGTGTGTGTGTGTGTGTGTGTGTGTGTGTACCTGTCTCGCAGCGTTGTCCAGTGTATCCAGTTGGACACACACAGATGCTGGCTCTGCCTCTCTGGTAGCAGGACGCTTTGTTCAAACACACATTCACTGTGCACTGCTGCAGTCCTGAGACACACACATATATATCATCCTCATCGTCGTCATCAACAACATCATTATCATCATCAACATTCAACAACAACCATGAGAGCAGAGATGACAGCGGCCATGATGACGTCACCAACCCATTGTTAAACCACTGAATAGACTCTGAGATTTACACCTACCTCTGACATCGACAGTCTGGTCCACGATGTAGTAGTCAGTTCCTGTTTCAGGTTGGTATGTGGACTGAGGTTCTTTAGGAGCATGGGGGCCGGCCTCCAGCAGAGGAGGACCACTCACCCGGTCATAATCCACAAACTCCTCCCCCTCAGGCCGGGGGGTCTGGGGGGTCAGGGCCCAGTCGGGGATGGAGCGGGAGGGAGGTGGAGTGGAGGGGTGTGCAGGGGGTGTGTGTGTTTGGTTCAGGTGCTGTGGGGTCTTCTGATCTGTGGTAGAGTGACTGGTTTGGTTCTTATGGTGGGTGGGGGGGAATCTAGGGTGAGAGGGCTGTTTGTTTTGGTCCTTAGTGTGGGTGGAGTGATCTCTATGGTATGTGGTCTGGTTCTTGGTGGGATCCCTAACGTGTGTTGGACGCTGGGTGGTTTGTGTAGGGGGGTACATGGATCCATCCTGAGTGTCTGTGGAGTGATTGCTATCGTGTGTGTTATGCTGATTGGTTTGGTCCTTCCCATCTGTAGAGGGGTGTCTGGTCTGAGCTTTAGTATGAGTGGAGAGATCTTTCTCCTGTGTGGCAGGTTGGCGGGAGTCGTCTCTGTGCTGTGTAGAAAAGTCTGTGTGATGTCCAGGGTGGTCTCCTACAGTCTCTCCTGCCAGGGTTGGCATGGTTCCTGGTCTGGTTCCTGGTTTGGGTGAAACAGTCAGGCTTGAAAGACTGTCTATTTTTTGTAAAAGTCTTGATTAGGGTTTTAAAGCAGCTGCACAGGTGTGTGTGTGTGTGTGTGTGTGTGTGTGTGTGTGTGTGTGTGTGTGTGTGTGTGTGTGTGTGTGTGTGTGTGTGTGTGTGTGTGTGTGTGTGTGTGGGTGTTACCTTGTTCACAGAGCCCTCCTGTGTAGCTGGGTAGACACAAACAGGTGAAGGAGTTGACTCCGTCCATACAGGTGGCTCCATTACGACATGGGTTGGACTGGCATTCATCAACATCTACACAAATAACAGTGACAATATGATATCTGCTCGTGTGTGTGTGTGTGTGTGTGTGTGTGTGTGTGTGTGTGTGTGTGTGTGTGTGTGTGTGTGTGTGTGTGTGTGTGTGTGTGTGTACCTGTCTCGCAGCGTTGTCCAGTGTATCCAGTTGGACACACACAGATGCTGGCTCTGCCTCTCTGGTAGCAGGACGCTTTGTTCAAACACACATTCACTGTGCACTGCTGCAGTCCTGAGACACACACATATATATCATCCTCATCGTCGTCATCAACAACATCATTATCATCATCAACATTCAACAACAACCATGAGAGCAGAGATGACAGCGGCCATGATGACGTCACCAACCCATTGTTAAACCACTGAATAGACTCTGAGATTTACACCTACCTCTGACATCGACAGTCTGGTCCACGATGTAGTAGTCAGTTCCTGTTTCAGGTTGGTATGTGGACTGAGGTTCTTTAGGAGCATGGGGGCCGGCATCCAGCAGAGGAGGACCACTCACCCGGTCATAATCCACAAACTCCTCCCCCTCAGGCCGGGGGGGTCTGGGGGGTCAGGGCCCAGTCGGGGATGGAGCGGGAGGGAGGTGGAGTGGAGGGGTGTGCAGGGGGTGTGTGTGTTTGATTCAGGTGCTGTGGGGTCTTCTGATCTGTGGTAGAGTGACTGGTTTGGTTTTTATGGTGGGTGGGGGGGAATCTAGGGTGAGAGGGCTGTTTGGTTTGGTCCTTAGTGTGGGTGGAGTGATCTCTATGGTATGTGGTCTGGTTCTTGGTGGGATCCCTAACGTGTGTTGGATGCTGGGTGGTTTGTGTAGGAGGGTACATGGATCCATCCTGAGTGTCTGTGGAGTGATTGCTATCGTGTGTGTTATGCTGATTGGTTTGGTCCTTCCCATCTGTAGAGGGGTGTCTGGTCTGAGCTTTAGTATGAGTGGAGAGATCTTTCTCCTGTGTGGCAGGTTGGCGGGAGTCGTCTCTGTGCTGTGTAGAAAAGTCTGTGTGATGTCCAGGGTGGTCTCCTACAGTCTCTCCTGCCAGGGTTGGCATGGTTCCTGGTCTGGTTCCTGGTTTGGGTGAAACAGTCAGGCTTGAAAGACTGTCTATTTTTTGTAAAAGTCTTGATTAGGGTTTTAAAGCAGCTGCACAGGTGTGTGTGTGTGTGTGTGTGTGTGTGTGTGTGTGTGTGTGTGTGTGTGTGTGTGTGTGTGTGTGTGTGTGTGTTACCTTGTTCACAGAGCCCTCCTGTGTAGCTGGGTAGACACAAACAGGTGAAGGAGTTGACTCCGTCCATACAGGTGGCTCCATTACGACATGGGTTGGACTGGCATTCATCAACATCTACACAAATAACAGTGACAATATGATATCTGCTTGTGTGTGTGTGTGTGTGTGTGTGTGTGTGTGTGTGTGTGTGTGTGTGTGTGTGTGTGTGTGTGTGTGTGTGTGTGTGTGTGTGTGTGTGTGTGTGTGTGTGTGTGTGTGTGTGTGTGTACCTGTCTCGCAGCGTTGTCCAGTGTATCCAGTTGGACACACACAGATGCTGGCTCTGCCTCTCTGGTAGCAGGACGCTTTGTTCAAACACACATTCACTGTGCACTGCTGCAGTCCTGAGACACACACATATATATCATCCTCATCGTCGTCATCAACAACATCATTATCATCATCAACATTCAACAACAACCATGAGAGCAGAGATGACAGCGGCCATGATGACGTCACCAACCCATTGTTAAACCACTGAATAGACTCTGAGATTTACACCTACCTCTGACATCGACAGTCTGGTCCACGATGTAGTAGTCAGTTCCTGTTTCAGGTTGGTATGTGGACTGAGGTTCTTTAGGAGCATGGGGGCCGGCATCCAGCAGAGGAGGACCACTCACCCGGTCATAATCCACAAACTCCTCCCCCTCAGGCCGGGGGGTCTGGGGGGTCAGGGCCCAGTCGGGGATGGAGCGGGAGGGAGGTGGAGTGGAGGGGTGTGCAGGGGGTGTGTGTGTTTGATTCAGGTGCTGTGGGGTCTTCTGATCTGTGGTAGAGTGACTGGTTTGGTTCTTATGGTGGGTGGGGGGGAATCTAGGGTGAGAGGGCTGTTTGGTTTGGTCCTTAGTGTGGGTGGAGTGATCTCTATGGTATGTGGTCTGGTTCTTGGTGGGATCCCTAACGTGTGTTGGATGCTGGGTGGTTTGTGTAGGAGGGTACATGGATCCATCCTGAGTGTCTGTGGAGTGATTGCTATCGTGTGTGTTATGCTGATTGGTTTGGTCCTTCCCATCTGTAGAGGGGTGTCTGGTCTGAGCTTTAGTATGAGTGGAGAGATCTTTCTCCTGTGTGGCAGGTTGGCGGGAGTCGTCTCTGTGCTGTGTAGAAAAGTCTGTGTGATGTCCAGGGTGGTCTCTTACAGTCTCTCCTGCCTGGGTTGGCATGGTTCCTGGTCTGACTTCTGGTTTGGGTGTAACAGTCACCTGTCCCTCAACCCCAGGCCCCACCGGGGGAGCTTCGATGGCTCCAGGACCGCCGGGGCTAGTATATCTGGGGTCTTCAGGTGGGTACACCTCCTGTGCCGAGCCTTCCTCTTCTGCCGATGAAGACCCCTCGAAGTCTCCTGCCTCTGTCTGCGATGGAGTGTGTGTGTCCTTGGTGTCAGTATCAATAGTGTTTGTGTCCTTAGTGCGAGTAGAGTGTGCGTGTGATGGAGTGTGTGTGTCCTTGGTGTAAGTATCAATAGTGTTTGTGTCCTTAGTGTGAGCAGAGTGTGTATGAGACGGGGCGTGTGTGACACTCTCCGACCCTCCAATCTCCGTCTCGTCTGTGACCACGCCTGATTGGCTGTCTGAGGCGGGGGTGGGTCGGGTGTCTTCTGCTGAGCCCTCCTGGGTACGGCCGCCTGACCCTTCCATGTCCTCGTCAGGCGAGACGCCATCTGGGGAAGTATGGGGGGAACCAGAGGATGAGGCTGAGACTGGGGAAGAGACTGGGGATGTGTGTTGGGAATTAGGGGTTGTTCCATTGGAGCTCTCCGTCTTTCCTGTCCTGTCTCTGCCTGTGCCTCTGTCCGTGTCTTCCGCTGTGTGTCTGTTTGTATCTCCGTCTGTGTTTGTAGCAGTGGACTGGCTGGTCTCTCCAGTATGGATGGAGTCATAGTCAAAGGGAGTGGGGCTTTTCTCCTCTCCTTGCTCCATCTCTCCTCCCAGTTCACCATAGACTGGTGTGGCCATCTCAAACTGGTCTCCTCTAGCCTCCTGCTGAATGAATGGATGAATGAATATTGTTGTTATTGTCGTATCACTTCATGCAACCCATCTCAATGATGCTTTTTCTACTTCCATTGTCCTTGAAAGAGAGGCTAAACACCTCTCACACATCCAGACAGTAAATCTAACCTGGTGTTTCCCGTTGTAGAAGCTGAGCGTTGGGGGAAAAGGGATGGGATGCATGCCGTCAGAGTCCTCACTGCCGCGAATGGCCTCACTCTGGGTAACTGGGAAGGCTGGGATGAGAGGGGACTGGAAATCTCCATTACCCCCTAAAGGATGTCCCAGAATCTGCAGGATGTGGTCCACTGGAAACACAGGAACAACCCAGTCAGAGAAAGAGTGAGGGTGTGTGTCTGTCTGTCGGTCTGTGTGTCTGTCGGTCTGTGTGTCGGTCTGTGTGTCGGTCTGTGTGTGGACCAGAAGTCCCCACAAAAATAGTAAATGGAAGAAAAGAACTGGGGACATTATTTCTAGGGTGTTTGTGGTTGAGATTAGAATGTGTGTTAGGGTTACTAACTCCTAACCTTAAACATAATTCTAACCCTAAACTGAACCCTAACTCCTTTAGGGTTTAGGGTTAGAATTATGTTTAAGGTTAGGAGTTAGGGTTCAGTTTAGGGTTAGAGTTAAGGTTAGGTTTAAGGTTAGGAGTTAGGGTTCAGTTTAGGGTTAGAGTTACGTTTAAGGTTAGGAGTTAGGGTTCAGTTTAGGGTTAGAGTTAAGGTTAGGTTTAAGGTTAGGAGTTAGGGTTCAGTTTAGGGTTAGAGTTAAGGTTAGGTTTAAGGTTAGGAGTTAGGGTTCAGTTTAGGGTTAGAGTTAAGGTTAGGTTTAAGGTTAGGAGTTAGGGTTCAGTTTAGCGTTAGAGTTAAGGTTAGGTTTAAGGTTAGGAGTTAGGGTTCAGTTTAGGGTTAGAGTTAAGGTTAGGTTTAAGGTTAGGAGTTAGGGTTCAGTTTAGGGTTAGAGTTAAGGTTAGGTTTAAGGTTAGGGATTTTGAAAGGGACTGAATTGTGTGTCCCCACAAGGTTAGCTGTACAAGGCTGTGTGTGTGTGTGTGAACATAATGACCTGCAAATCCTACAGATGCAGGTCTACCAGAAACACACCACAGTGAAACCCTAATGCACATGGTTGATAAATGATCATTGTTTCAGCATTGCAATATGCCAATATGCTGTTATACTATCCACAAAGACTTAATAGTGTATGCTGTGTGTTGGCTTATGACTGGTTCAATGAGAGCCAGAAGCATTATTTGAACAATGCAGGTTTGTGTCTTCATTAGGTCTTTATGGTACACATGGAACCTATATCGCGGGAATGGGTGCAAGGGGGAAGCACATTTGGACAGGGTAGCACTAAACCTGAGGTTAGTTATGTCTCTGGGGACAAATAAAACCATGTGAGACGGTAGACTTTTAATCTGCCGTTGAATGAGTGTATATGTGTGTGTGTGTGTGTGTGTGTGTGTGTGTGTGTGTGTGTGTGTGTGTGTGTGTGTGTGTGTGTGTGTGTGTGTGTGTGTGTGTGTGTGTGTGTGTGTGTGTGTGTGTGTGTGTGTATTCGTCATACTTAACCATGTTAATAAAACCCTAACCCAACCTAAAGAGGTTGTGAATCAGATACTGATCATATACTATCTACTATATGCGAAACAGGAAGATTTAACTACACAGATGTAGGATCTTAATTTGAGCTAGTTTGCTACAACAGGAGAATAATCCTGCTGCAACAGGAAATGTGAATTATTATGTGATTTATAATTAATGGACATTTTAGTAGGGGTTGATACATTTTTCGTTCGGGCAAATCAAGTCTGAAATGTCACAATTACAAACTTTAGAACCCTTTAAGACTCAAATACACTACACGTTTGCATTCCCTGCTGTGCAGGACAATTCTTAGCAACAAAAGGGTGATGAAATTAAGATCCATCTGTAATACTCCATATTTTAATGTCTCAATTCCCTTTACTTGTGTAGAAATTGTGGAAGTATAACCCACTGAGGAACTAAACTCTTATTGAGTTACTGGTTGAAATATGACCCAATACAGGATCCAATATACAATATGTCCCTTTAATAATAAACAATAGCCATTCATAAACATTATGGCTTGGATCGGGTAGCGGAGCCGGTAGACTCACACACATTAAAAGAGAAAAAGGGGAGAGGCATGGGGAATGTTGGGAAGGAATGAAGGGAGAGATGGGAATGTTATAGAGGGTCGATGAATGAAGCAGACCGAGGGAGCATTTAGTTGAGAGTGATTACAACGCTGACTGATCTGAGAGAGGCTCTGCCATTTGACCTCAGGGTCACGTGTGCCTCTCTTTCTCTCTCCCGCCCTCGCGGAAAAGTAACTGCCAAGCTACAAGACGAAAAATGACTTAACGTGTTTCCACATCTGGTTGTGCAGAACCTGCGGGTGTGCTTACATGTAAACGGGTTGCAAATGGACAGAGACGATAACGACACAACTTCTCTAATAAACCAAGACAACAAACAGCTGGAAAGGACCCAGAGGTGATCCTCAGTCAGGACAGAGATTTCCTTAAGACACCACTGGAAGCACGCAAAGCAGGCACACACAGCAGACCCGGAGGCAGAAATAATGAGTTGGACGGGCCTTTGATTTCCACGTTTCTTTCCCACGGGACCTCATATGCTTCTTCTTTTTAATGGCTGTAGTAGTAAAGACCACAGGCAGCTCGTGGGATTCAAGTTTGGGGAAGCTCACAATTTATCCTACCATTTCTACCCATCTGCGTGCCAATTCTGATTATTTCGACATGTGCTTTTTATTGGAACGGTTGAATTTCAATAACAACGTTTTCGTTTCTCAAAAATCATTGTCACCTGGTTAAATCCTAAAAATCTGAAGTAAAAATTGGACTTTGCCCAGAACTCAAGAGATGCAGCAGTAGGCATATAACTTCCATCGTCAATTAAGTCAAATACATAGAGGCCTAAAGCCGGGGGGAAGTAAAAGCAGTAGAAAATATCCCGCTGAAAATTCTGGTTCTTTAAATCACAATCTATCTACTGCGCCTGTCTGCATTCCTTTCTATCTTCAAAAAAAATAAAAAATAATTTTGGTGAAGTATTTTGAATGGGTTTCTTTACACAGGAGAAATGATAAGATTTTGGTGAAACATACATTTACTTCAGGACAATCCAACATCCTAACAGCACTGCCCCACCATTTTCCTTTGGCTGAAACCAGAGATCCTGTATATACTGACGAGATGCTCATGTCTCCGCCCTAAACAATCGGAGTCTTTGGTCCCAAAGGCGGGAAGGCAGGCGACAAGCATGTTATTCCCATAGAAACGCATTGGGCTTTTACTGGATGGAATTTGGTGAAAGTGAACCCTCTTGCTTCACCTCTTCCTCTCTGTTGGAACTAAGCATACCACTGGAGAAAGCACCCAAGCAAGCGAAACAGCGCCCTTCTATATGTGGCCTATGTATCTGATGCTGTCTGGACAGAAATAGTATGACACGCCATACTCTTTTGGTGCAGACATGATCAGATACGTGGTCTACACATACTGGGACAGAGGGGCGCCGTTTCACTCGCTCGCTCAGATGCTTTCATGAGATTGATGCATCTTTCTGTTGGCCGTGTGTTGGTCAAATAAGTTATAAATATATCAATATTTTATTTGGATGGGCAAGGAGGTATGGTAGGCCCCCTAAGGCCTGCCTTAACGCCCACCCACCCACGCCTGCACGCACACAGAGAGAAACACAGCTAAGTTAGGTCATCCCTAAATCTAAAATGTTCCCACAGATCCTGAACTCCTACAGCAGCCAAGGCTGGAAATCTCTTTTAATAACGGAGATATTAATATATTATGGAGATGCATCAGGTCAGTTTTAGGACACAGTCCAGCCTGGTTAAAAGGTGGTCACTGTCTCCTTCCTGTCCATGCCCCACACACACACTCTTTAGCCATGTGTACAAGCGTCACTACAAGCAGCTCACTCTGAAGCCCAGAGAGTACAGAGTCCTTCAGCACACACAGTCGCCCACAGAGACTCATAATGTTAGAGTATACTTAAGCAATAAGGCCAGAGGAGGTGTGTTTTAATCCACGACGCAACGCGGAGTGCCTGGATACAGCCCTTAGCCGTGGTATATTGGCCATATATCCCAAACCCCCGAGGTGCCTTATTGCGATTATAAACTGGTTACCAACGTAATTAGAGCAGTAAAAATAAATGTTTTGTCATTCCCATGGTATATGGTCTGATATACCATGGCTGTCAGCCAATCAGCATTCAGGGCTGAAACCACCCAGTTTATAAAACAGGACTTATTACAGTCACTTCACAAGGTGGCTGAGACAGTTCATAGTTTGGCGATACAATCATGAGAACATACCTGGAAACAGAGGTGTTATGTCCACATACACAGAGTTAGCAGTGTTGAGATAAGAGTTTGTTTGGTTGTGTATTATTAAATGGAACATTACCTTGTCATCGGAGTCGACTGTAAACTCTCACCTGATTGGTTCCGGTCGTGCACGTCAACGATGATGAGGTGGATTGGTGGTTTGCTGGGCGAGGCCTCCTCATGGATAGCCACCGATTTGTCCATGCCGTATGATTCCGTGGCTCCTGGTTGGCTGTGGGTTGTTGTTCTAGAGCTCTTGCCCTCCTCCTCCTTGTAGACCACAGCAGGCTGCTGTCCTGTCACTTTGTCCCCACCTGAGGGGCCATGCTCTGGGGTGACTAACCCTGGATACCCCTTTGGATGTCCTGGGTACCCTGGTTGTCCTGGGCGTGAGGGGTCCGACCCCAGTCCTGTGTCTGCCGTGAAGCCCTGTGTGGGAGTCATCACTCCCCGGTCATCCCCCTCACTCTCCCCATCACTACTGCTCCCCTCCCCACTCCCACTGCTCTCCCCCCTGCCTGAGCCTGTCTGAACCTCCCCCTCTTCCTTGTCTCCCCCCTGGTTGATGTCTAGTTGGGGGCGGGTGGGCTGGGAACGGATGGTGGGGAGAGGGGGCAGCTGCAGGGGGAGCAGGGGATCACCCATGGGGGGCAATGACTCTACCTTGGTTAGGTCTGGGACAAAGTCCTCCCCATCGTACTCAGGGAACTGAGTGGTACCAACAGAGAAGTCTGTCTTTTGGTCTGTCGTTCTGTCTCCTACCTGGGTAGTTCTGTCTTTGCCTGTCGTCTCGCGGTCAGTGGTGCGATGCTCGTCTTTGGCGGTGTGTGTTCCGTCAGTGGCAGTGTAATGTCGCACTGTGCCTGTATAAGCGGTATCGTGTGGTCCACCTGTATGCTCACTTCTGTCTTGGCCAGTTGTTTGGTGTGGTTTGTCTGCAGCTGTGCGGTCAGCTCTGTCTGCGGGAGTTGAGCCTGTAAGGTTTGGTCCGCCTGCGTGGTAGGTAGTGCGAGGTTCGTCTGTGGCCGTGTCTGTCCTGCGAGCATCCGTGGTCGTCACAGGTCCAGGAGGGGGGATCTCTGGTTCCTTACCTGCAGAGACAGAAAGGAGGGGTTTAGCACAACACGTTTCACGTTGCCCCTATGAGGTGGTCTCTTAGATGTCATCACCTGAGATCACAGTCGTGTACTCCGAGGCAAATAGAATGACGAATGAACATGCAGTGCCATAGTAAATCGAAGACAACGGAGAAACAGAATGCTTATCGGGGGAACGCTAAACATGGTGTTGTCAGAATCCGAACGGCGTCAGCTCACAGCAGCAGGCTGTAAAAGGACATCAAACCCAGAGAGTTAAATTTTTTAAAGAGCGACGTCAGCCGTTAAGAATCATTAAGTGTCAGTGCCAGCGGGGGTCAGTCTGTCAGAATGTCTCTCTTTCTCTCTCTGCCAGGAGGTCTGTATTTTTAGACTGCATGGCGTGTGAACTGTGTTAAAAATTGTTGTTTTAGGCCAACTGTAAACCTCCGACCTCCCTTTTCCCCTAGCATAAGCGTGTATGCATACACACACGCCCGCAAACACACACCTAGATGTGCTGAAACGTTTATTTTGGCTACGCACAACCTGCTATGTTCCAACACTGGCGCAACATGTCTCTTTTTCCTCCTGTAGAAAATAGCAACATGTCTCTTTTTCCTCCTGTAGAAAATAGCAACATGTCTCTTTTTCCTCCTGTAGAAAATAGCAACATGTCTCTTTTTCCTCCTGTAGAAAATAGCAACATGTCTCTTTTTCCTCCTGTAGCAAATAGCAACACGTCTCTTTTTCCTCCTGTAGCAAATAGCAACATGTCTCTTTTTCCTCCTGTAGAAAATAGCAACATGTCTCTTTTTCCTCCTGTAGCAAATAGCAACACATCTCTTTTTCCTCCTGTAGCAAATAGCAACACGTCTCTTTTTCCTCCTGTAGAAAATAGCAACATGTCTCTTTTTCCTCCTGTAGAAAATAGCAACACGTCTCTTTTTCCTCCTGTAGAAAATAGCAACATGTCTCTTTTTCCTCCTGTAGCAAATAGCAACACGTCTCTTTTTCCTCCTGTAGCAAATAGCAACATGTCTCTTTTTCCTCCTGTAGAAAATAGCAACATGTCTCTTTTTCCTCCTGTAGCAAATAGCAACACGTCTCTTTTTCCTCCTGTAGAAAATAGCAACATGTCTCTTTTTCCTCCTGTAGAAAATAGCAACATGTCTCTTTTTCCTCCTGTAGAAAATAGCAACATGTCTCTTTTTCCTCCTGTAGAAAATAGCAACATGTCTCTTTTTCCTCCTGTAGAAAATAGCAACACGTCTCTTTTTTCCTCTAGTAACCCCTTCCATCAGTGGAAAAGGGAAGGCCTACATACATGCAAAGTCATAACATCCCTCTCTGTGTCGCCCACATCCACACAACCACAATGCACCTGTGTAACGTGCTCGCTGCTTGTCTCATGGACAGCTGACGCATGCACGTTAACCTTACCGACATACTGTCATTTCATAATTATGTTTTAATGTATATATTCCATTTTAGCCCCCCCCTCTCAAAATGTTGGATGTTCACCCCCACTCTCCACCCCTCACTCCATCCCCCCCTCTCTCTCTCTCTGTGTGTTGGAGGTGTGTATAGCTGGCAGGACTCTGAGCAAAGACACTCAGGGAGAGTTCACCCGCTCACTCAAACTGTGAGGGGACGTGGACAGTCCAGCATCCAGCCCAGCCAAGCTAGCTCCATCTCCAGCCCTGGTCTGATGTCACGTGTTTGGCTGGGCCAGGCCATCTGGCTGGCCTGCAGTCTGTCCCGAGTCCCATTAGCCATGTCACTTCCACTATGCATTAGCCCGCATGCCCTATAGGCTAAATGCAAGACCCAGCTCACATATAGTTTCTGAGCTGTATGAATCAGCCACACACGGTCGGTGATGTTACTGTTTCATGTGCATTATGTTATGGCTTTCATCAAATGGTCTTTTAGAAACCACTAGATTGCAACAGAATATTTAGTGTCTGCAAAAAGAGGGTTGCAAGTGTGTAAATTGATACTGATAATCTGATAATGATGATGATCATGATGAGAATGATACTCTTGGGCAAGTTAGACTTGCCCTCCCTCTTTCTCTCATGTTCCCCTCTCTCTCTGGGAAGGGGCCCGCTGTAATGCATTAGGGACCTGTCCTGTTTCTCTCTGTGCTTCTCGCCGTGTAGATAGCATGAGTTGGGTTTTCCCCTAGTAAAAAAAAAAAAAAAAACACACACACACACACACACACACACACAGGCTCATAAACGGGAGGAACAGAAGAGAGAGGAGCGATCGGGAGGCTATTCTTCAGCATGATGGAGTTAAACAGGGCGCTGGTTCTCTGTTGAACTCGTTCTCCTTCACCTTGCAACCCCACACTATGAACTGCTTTGGTTTCCTAACTGTCACTGGGTCTCTGCTGTGACCCCCCTAGAGTTATCGTTGTCTAATGACCCACCAAATCAGAGCCATGTTTCGAGCCGGGATCCAGTCCTAAGCCCTGACCCTGAAAGAACGGGCCAACCATGTGGAAGACATTGGGTTACGTCAGTCGTGAAGTTGGAAACCGGAAGGTTGAGAGAGGATAAAGAGGTTGCAGACTGCAGTAAGGTATGGGGAGGAAGGAGAGGTTGCAGACTGCAGTAAGGTAGAGGGAGGAAGGAGAGGTTGCAGACTGCAGTAAGGTAGAGGGAGGAAGGAGAGGTTGCAGACTGCAGTAAGGTATGGGGAGGAAGGAGAGGTTGCAGACTGCAGTAAGGTAGAGGGAGGAAGGAGAGGTTGCAGACTGCAGTAAGGTAGAGGGAGGAAGGAGAGGCTGCAGACTGCAGTAAGGTAGAGAGAAGAAGGAAAGGTTGCAGAATGCAGTAAGGTATGGGGAGGAAGGAGAGGTTGCAGACTGCAGTAAGGTAGAGAGAAGAAGGAAAGGTTGCAGAATGCAGTAAGGTAGAGAGAAGAAGGAGAGGTTGCAGACTGCAGTAAGGTAGAGGGAGGAAGGAGAGCTGGCAGACTGCAGTAAGGTAGAGAGAAGAAGGAGAGGTTGCAGACTGCAGTAAGGTAGAGGGAGGAAGGAGAGGTTGCAGACTGCAGTAAGGTTGAGGGAGGAAGGAGAGGTTGCAGACTGCAGTAAGGTTGAGAGAAGAAGGAGAGGTTGCAGACTGCAGTAAGGTAGAGAGGGAGGAAGGAGAGGTTGCAGACTGCAGTAAGGTTGAGAGAAGAATGGGAGGTTTGAGAGGTTGCAGACTGCAGTGAGGTAGAGAGTAATGAGAGGTTGCAGACTGCAGTGAGGGAGAGAGTAATGAGAGGTTGCAGACTGCAGTGAGGTAGAGAGTAATGAGAGGTTGCAGACTGCAGTTAGGTAGAGAGTAATGAGAGGTTGCAGACTGCAGTGAGGTAGAGAGTAATGAGAGGTTGCAGACGTTGAGACTGCAGTAAGGTGTGGAGAAGTAAGGAGGGTTGCACATTTGCAGACTGCAGTAAGGCAGGTAGAGGATGAGGAGGTAGGAGAGGTTGGAGACTGCAGTAAGATAGAGAGGATGAAGAGGCTGGAGACTGCAGTAAGATAGAGAGGATGAAGAGGCTGGAGACTGCAGTAAGATAGAGAGGATGAAGAGGCTGGAGACTGCAGTAAGATAGAGTGGATGAAGAGGCTGGAGACTGCAGTAAGATAGAGAGGAATGGGAGGTTGGTAGGTGGCAGACTGCAGTAAGGCAGAGAGAGGGGAATGGGAGGTTGGAGACTGCAGTAAGGCAGAGGGAGGGAAATGGGAAGTTGAGGACCGCAGTAAGGCAGAGAGAGGGGAATGGGAGGTTGGAGGCCGCAGTAAGGCAGAGAGAGGGGAATGGGAGTTTGGAGACCGCAGTAAGGTAGAGAGAGGGGAATGGGAGGTTGGAGACTTCAGTAAGGCAGAGAGAGGGGAATGGGAGTTTGGAGACCGCAGTACGGTAGAGAGAGGGGAATGTGAGGTTGGAGACTGCAGTAAGGCAGAGAGAGGGGAATGGGAGAGAGGAGACTGCAGTAAGGCGGAGAGAGGGGAATGGGAGGTTGGAGACTGCAGTAAGGTAGAGAGGGGAATGGGAGGTTGGAGACTGCAGTAAGGTTAGAGAGGGGAATGAGAGGTTGGAGACTGCAGTAAGGCAGAGAGAGGGGAATGGGAGGTTGGAGACAGTAGTAAGGCAGAGAGAGGGGAATGGGAGGTTGGAGGCTGCAGTAAGGCAGAGAGAGGGGAATGGGAGGTTGGAGACTGCAGTAAGGCAGAGAGAGGGGAATGGGAGTTTGGAGACCGCAGTACGGTAGAGAGAGGGGAATGGGAGGTTGGAGACTGCAGTAAGGTAGAGAGGGGAATGGGAGGTTGGAGACTGCAGTAAGGTTAGAGAGGGGAATGAGAGGTTGGAGACTGCAGTAAGGTTAGAGAGGGGAATTTTATTTATTTATTTTATTTTACCTTTATTTAACCAGGTAGGCAAGTTGAGAACAAGTTCTCATTTACAATTGCGACCTGGCCAAGATAAAGCAAAGCAGTTCGACAGATAAAATGACACAGAGTTACACATGGAGTAAAAACAAACATACAGTCAATAATGCAGTATAAACAAGTCTATATACAATGTGAGCAAATGAGGTGAGAAGGGAGGTAAAGGCAAAAAAAGGCCATGATGGCAAAGTAAATACAATATAGCAAGTAAAATACTGGAATGGTAGTTTTGCAATGGAAGAATGTGCAAAGTAGAAATAAAAAATAATGGGGTGCAAAGGAGCAAAATAAATAAATAAATTAAAATTAAATACAGTTGGGAAAGAGGTAGTTGTTTGGGCTAAATTATAGGTGGGCTATGTACAGGTGCAGTAATCTGTGAGCTGCTCTGACAGTTGGTGCTTAAAGCTAGTGAGGGAGATAAGTGTTTCCAGTTTCAGAGATTTTTGTAGTTCGTTCCAGTCATTGGCAGCAGAGAACTGGAAGGAGAGGCGGCCAAAGAAATAATTGGTTTTGGGGGTGACTAGAGAGATATACCTGCTGGAGCGTGTGCTACAGGTGGGAGATGCTATGGTGACCAGCGAGCTGAGATAAGGGGGGACTTTACCTAGCAGGGTCTTGTAGATGACATGGAGCCAGTGGGTTTGGCGACGAGTATGAAGCGAGGGCCAGCCAACGAGAGCGTACAGGTCGCAATGGTGGGTAGTATATGGGGCTTTGGTGATAAAACGGATTGCACTGTGATAGACTGCATCCAATTTGTTGAGTAGGGTATTGGAGGCTATTTTGTAAATGACATCGCCAAAGTCGAGGATTGGTAGGATGGTCAGTTTTACAAGGGTATGTTTGGCAGCATGAGTGAAGGATGCTTTGTTGCGAAATAGGAAGCCAATTCTAGATTTAACTTTGGATTGGAGATGTTTGATATGGGTCTGGAAGGAGAGTTTACAGTCTAACCAGACACCTAAGTATTTGTAGTTGTCCACGTATTCTAAGTTAGAGCCGTCCAGAGTAGTGATGTTGGACAGGCGGGTAGGTGCAGGTAGCGATCGGTTGAAGAGCATGCATTTAGTTTTACTTGTATTTAAGAGCAATTGGAGGCCACGGAAGGAGAGTTGTATGGCATTGAAGCTTGCCTGGAGGGTTGTTAACACAGTGTCCAAAGAAGGGCCGGAAGTATACAGAATGGTGTCGTCTGCGTAGAGGTGGATCAGGGACTCACCAGCAGCAAGAGCGACCTCATTGATGTATACAGAGAAGAGAGTCGGTCCAAGAATTGAACGCTGTGGCACCCCCATAGAGACTGCCAGAGGTCCGGACAGCAGACCCTCCGATTTGACACACTGAACTCTATCAGAGAAGTAGTTGGTGAACCAGGCGAGGCAATCATTTGAGAAACCAAGGCTGTCGAGTCTGCCGATGAGGATATGGTGATTGACAGAGTCGAAAGCCTTGGCCAGATCAATGAATACGGCTGCACAGTAATGTTTCTTATCGATGGCGGTTAAGATATCGTTTAGGACCTTGAGCGTGGCTGAGGTGCACCCATGACCAGCTCTGAAACCAGATTGCATAGCAGAGAAGGTATGGTGAGATTCGAAATGGTCGGTAATCTGTTTGTTGACTTGGCTTTCGAAGACCTTAGAAAGGCACGGTAGGATAGATATAGGTCTGTAGCAGTTTGGGTCAAGAGTGTCCCCCCCTTTGAAGAGGGGATGACCGCAGCTGCTTTCCAATCTTTGGGAATCTCAGACGACACGAAAGAGAGGTTGAACAGGCTAGTAATAGGGGTGACAACAATTTCGGCAGATAATTTTAGAAAGAAAGGGTCCAGATTGTCTAGCCCGGCTGATTTGTAGGGGTCCAGATTTTGCAGCTCTTTCAGAACATGAGCTGAATGGATTTGGGAGAAGGAGAAATGGGGAAGGCTTGGAATGAGAGGTTGGAGACTGCAGTAAGGTTAGAGAGGGGAATGGGAGGTTGGAGACTGTAGTAAGGCAGAGAGAGGGGAATGGGAGGTTGGAGGCTGCAGTAAGGCAGAGAGAGGGGAATGGGAGGTTGGAGACTGCAGTAAGGCAGAGAGAGGGGAATGGGAGGTTGGAGACTGCAGTAAGGCAGAGAGAGGGGAATGGGAGGTTGAAGACTGCAGTAAGGCAGAGAGGGGAATGGGAGGTTGGAGACTGCAGTAAGGCAGAGAGAGGGGAATGGGAGGTTGGAGACTGTAGTAAGGCAGAGAGAGGGGAATGGGAGGTTGGAGGCTGCAGTAAGGCAGAGAGAGGGGAATGGGAGGTTGGAGACTGCAGTAAGGCAGAGAGAGGGGAATGGGAGGTTGGAGACTGCAGTAAGGCAGAGAGAGGGGAATGGGAGGTTGAAGACTGCAGTAAGGCAGAGAGGGGAATGGGAGGTTGGAGACCGCAGTAAGGCAGAGAGGGGAATGGGAGGTTGGAGACTGCAGTAAAGGCAGAGAGAGAGGAATGGGAGGTTGGAGACTGCAGTAAGGCAGAGAGGGGAATGGGAGGTTGGAGACTGCAGTAAGGCAGAGAGGGGAATGGGAGGTTGGAGACTGCAGTAAGGCAGAGAGGGGAATGGGAGGTTGGAGACTGCAGTAAGGCAGAGAGAGAGGAACGGGAGGTTGGAGACTGCAGTAAGGCAGAGAGAGGGGAATGGGAGGTTGGAGACTGCAGTAAGGCAGAGAGAGAGGAACGGGAGGTTGGAGACTGCAGTAAGGCAGAGAGAGGGGAATGGGAGGTTGGAGACTGCAGTAAGGCAGAGAGGGGAATGGGCGGTTGGAGACCGCAGTAAGGCAGAGAGAGGAACGGGAGGTTGGAGACTGCAGTAAGGCAGAGAGGGGAATGGGAGGTTGGAGACTGCAGTAAGGCAGAGAGGGGAATGGGAGGTTGGAGACTGCAGTAAGGCAGAGAGGGGAATGGGAGGTTGGAGACTGCAGTAAGGCAGAGAGAGGAATGGGAGGTTGGAGACTGCAGTAAGGCAGAGAGGGGAATGGGAGGTTGGAGACTGCAGTAAGGCAGAGAGAGGGGAATGGGGGGTTGGAGACTGCAGTAAGGCAGAGAGAGGAATGGGAGGTTGGAGACTGCAGTAAGGCAGAGAGAGGAATGGGAGGTTGGAGACTGCAGTAAGGCAGAGAGGGGAATGGGAGGTTGGAGACTGCAGTAAGGCAGAGAGAGGGGAATGGGGTGTTGGAGACTGCAGTAAGGCAGAGAGAGGAATGGGAGGTTGGAGACTGCAGTAAGGCAGAGAGAGGAATGGGAGGTTGGAGACTGCAGTAAGGCAGAGAGGGGAATGGGAGGTTGGAGACTGCAGTAAGGCAGAGAGAGGGGAATGGGGGGTCGGAGACCGCAGTAAGGCAGAGAGAGGGGAATGGGCGGTTGGAGACTGGTTGGGGATGTAGGAAACTCATAGACTGCAGTAAAGGAGAGGTGCAGGAGGTAGGGGAATGCAGTAATGCAGGGAGAGGAAGGGGACACTGCATACTGCAGTAATGTAGGGAAAGGAAGATGATGTATGGGTTAGAGATTGCAGTTAAGCATAAGGCAGGGAGTATGGGGTGATACAGTAAAGCAAGGAGCGGAAGGGAGTGGCCATTGTCTTTCCAGATGTAAAGTACATGCTTACTGTGCAAACAGATGTGTCCAACATGGTATCGCAATAAAAGTCCTTTTAAAAGCTTTAAACACACACATCCTAACTACAATACAAATCACGTCAACTGAAAACGAACATTTAAAATGTAAAGTTTGTGTGTTGCTCAAGGAAGCATTCAGCCTTTTACTGTAAACTAACAGTTTCACCTTAACCAGCCTCTCCATCCTCTTCTCTCTATCTCTAATCGTCTCTCTCTAACTCCCTCCCCTCTCCCTCTCTCCATCTCCCCCCTTCTCCCCCCACACAACCCTTTCTCTGTCTCATAGATGTGCTCTGTCCCCGCAGGCTCGGTCGTTTAAACAACCCTCAGCAGGAAGTGAAAACAAGGTGAGAGTTCATCCCCACACAGGACGGGCCATAACTCATTGAGCCTGCGAGAAACCACATAAACATCCCTGATGCTACTCCGGCCTGCCAAGTCTGAATGTCTGTTAGGGGAACAGCTCCTCTCTAGCCTGCGACCCCCTCCCTCCCCCTCCCTCCCCCTCCCTCCTTAAGAACATGTCTACTCTCTCCCCCCTTCTCACTACTTCTCTCTCCCATATCTCAATGTCTGGCTCCTCCTCTCGCTCTTCTTCTTCTTCCTACCCATTCTCAATATAATCATTGTGATCACCATTGTCATCGCCGCCATAGTAGCAGCGACAGTAGCTTTAGCAACCGTGGTGGTAGTAGCCTTACACAAGTCTTACCCTTGAAGCAGAACGCTCCATGTCTGTCAATAGGTTTGGGGAAGCCAGTCTGGTTGGGGAATCGGTACAGAGTCCGGACCCCCAGCAGCCCTCCTCCACACTGGGACCTGGGGACCGAGATGGGGTAGCGGGCGCTCCCGTCTGACAGCCAGCCGTAGTCACAGCGATCCAGGCCTCCGCGCCACGCGGCGAACAGGTTGCCAGGGGAGGCGAGCACCGCCCCCTGCGTCTCGCACACGCGCTTAGCCTGTCGAAGGGTCAGCTTGTAACGGATAGGAGCATAGAACACCTCACCTGCAGGGGGAGAAGTATGCACACTTTACCCAATGAGACACACACTTTAACTCGCCATCAGGAAACACCAAACACTAAAACTCACTCATGCACACACACTTTCTCACCGTGTAGTTGGTCTGCGTAACAGTAGACGTCGTAGGTCTCTTTAGGGTCTCTGAGCCCATACGTCCTGATCCCAGGCCTGTGCATCATATCGCCCATGCAACCAGGACGGGGCTTCGTGATTGGGTATCTACAGGGAATAGAGAGAGGGGGAGCATGGGAAATGTAGTTTACCAGACATACTCTGACAGGGCCGGAGGTATCCTCGAGACGGGTACTAAACATATTGGGTTTCATCACCAGCCACATCAGTTGAGAGCTGTGTAACACGCAAACACACCTGACTGTCTGGTCGGCCATCCAGCCGGCGTCACACTGGTCCAGTCCGTCCTCGAAAGCGGCAGTCAGCTGTTCGGCTGTAGCGATGGTTGCCCCGGCCGCGCGACACGCGCCAACGGCCCCGGGAAAGGAAAAGGTATAGCGGCTAGAAGCAGACCTGTAGTGGAACACCACACCTGGAGAGAGACAGAGACAGGAGGTCAGTGTGTGTGTTTGTGTGGTGAGTGCCTGTGTTGAGTATCGAGACGGTTACCGAAAGGACGCAACCAGCGAGCCCACTTTCACAAGCAATTTAGAAAAAAAACTGTCGCCCAGATCCACTTACTGCACAATAAGTGCATTCAAATAAGGAAACGGAGACGACCAAGTAACACGAGCATCAGACTGCAGATAGGACAGGGTAGACTGCCCTGCAATACTTTAGCCCCTCTGACATCCTGGAACTGCCCGAGGATGTTCGCCTGGTGCAATCAGAACCCTGTTTTCTAAGTTCATAAGAGAGTTCATTGTTTCTCCCTCTAGGAAACTGGCTCCAGTTGTAGAGTTCGCTGAATAGACTGACGAGCAGTAAAAAGAGTTGTTAGTCGGAGAGAGCTGTCTCTGGTTGTATCTACACACAGAGACTGTACCAACAGACCATGGTACCGACAGACCGTTGTACCAGCAGACCGTTGTTCATCTCTAATGCACACTATGTGACAATCTAGGTTATTCAGGGGGTTTCTCCTTATGAAAGATAACCAGCTTGAATGCCACACAGTAGTATACTGTACCCCCCCCCCCCCTCCACCATCAGCTACATAAGATGATGTACTGTAAAAGTTTTGATAGGGCGGAACATAATTGCTAATCATCTGTAGAAGCCCAAACAGATCATATTTGACTAAAACACACGTAGGCATTTCAAACCTTGCTGACATTTGTGTACGAACACGCGTCATCCTATTACGCGTAGGAATAGTTGGAAACAGATTTCAATAACTCGGAGCTGATTTCTTAGTGGTTTGTAAAGTCTTTCATGTCCAACATTGAATTTGCACAGGACATTCGGGGGTGTCAGTTGGGGAATCGTGACCTAAAGGCTCCCTATGGAATAGCATGTCTGAGAGGGAAAGACACAAAGGAGGTCGAGACATTAGAGACATGATTTATATTTATATTACCCAACACATCCCGTAGATGATGACAATAGCACATGGACCGATGGACCCATCCCAATAGGCGAAATGTGTGCGCAGTGTGTGTGTGTCTACTACCATGTGTGTGTCCACTCACCGCTGACATTGAGATGAACAGTATCCTGGGTGTCCTCCATCTCATGCATGACCTCGCAGCGGTACAGCCCAGCATCGCTAGCCCTCAGGCGGGCAACGATCAGTGAGGCGTCGCCTAATGCCTGGGGGTGGTTGGGCACCGACACCCTGCCCTTGTACTCCTGCTCCACCTTGATCACTCCTCCCTGGGCCACCAGCACCACACTCTCCCCATCTTCCTCCAGCTTTGTCCACTTGATCCTCAGCTGGTCCTCTGGGCCCTGTGTGCTAGGGTTGTGGGTGGTGGGGGTGATGGAGAAGTGGCATGGTAGCACCACCCTGCCAGCCAGAGAGCCACTAGCGGGGGCAGCCTTCTCTACCTTCATCCTCCATGATGGACCTAGAGAGAGACAGAGGGTGTTACTATCTAGCCATGCTAGTAAGGACAAAAATGGCTATATTATCAAAACGCAAGCACATGAGCTTTGGGGTCAGGGCTAGGGGTAAGGTTGAGTGAGGGTCAGGGCTAGGGGTAAGGTTGAGTGAGGGTCAGGGCTAGGGGTAAGGTTGAGTGAGGGTCAGGGCTAGGGGTAAGGTTGAGTGAGGGTCAGGGCTAGGGGTAAGGTTGAGTGAGGGTCAGGGCTAGGGGTAAGGTTGAGTGAGGGTCAGGGCTAGGGGTAAAGGTTGAGTGAGGGTCAGGGCTAGGGGTAAGGTTGAGTGAGGGTCAGGGCTAGGGGTAAGGTTGAGTGAGGGTCAGGGCTAGGGGTAAGGTTGAGTGAGGGTCAGGGCTAGGGGTAAGGTTGAGTGAGGGTCAGGGCTAGGGGTAAGGTTGAGTGAGGGTCAGGGCTAGGGGTAAAGGTTGAGTGAGGGTCAGGGCTAGGGGTAAGGTTGAGTGAGGGTCAGGGCTAGGGGTAAGGTTGAGTGAGGGTCAGGGATAGGGGTAAGGTTGAATGAGGGTCAGGGCTAGGGGTAAGGTTGAGTGAGGGTCAGGGCTAGGGGTAAGGTAAAGGTTGAGTGAGGGTCAGGGCTAGGGGTAAAGGTTGAGTGAGGGTCAGGGCTAGGGGTAAGGTTGAGTGAGGGTCAGGGCTAGGGGTAAGGTTGAGTGAGGGTCAGGGCTAGGGGTAAATGTTGAGTGAGGGTCAGGGCTAGGGGTAAGGTTGAATGAGGGTCAGGGCTAGGGGTAAGGTTGAGTGAGGGTCAGGGCTAGGGGTAAAGGTTGAGTGAGGGTCAGGGCTAGGGGTAAAGGTTGAGTGAGGGTCAGGGCTAGGGGTAAAGGTTGAGTGAGGGTCAGGGCTAGGGGTAAGGTTGAGTGAGGGTCAGGGCTAGGGGTAAAGGTTGAGTGAGGGTCAGGGCTAGGGGTAAAGGTTGAGTGAGGGTCAGGGCTAGGGGTAAGGTTGAGTGAGGGTCAGGGCTAGGGGTAAGGTTGAGTGAGGGTCAGGGCTAGGGGTAAAGGTTGAGTGAGGGTCAGGGCTAGGGGTAAGGTTGACTGAGGGTCAGGGCTATGTGTAAGGTTGAGTGAGGGTCAGGGCTAGGGGTAAGGTTGAGTGAGGGTCAGGGCTAGGGGTAAGGTTGAGTGAGGGTCAGGGCTAGGGGTAAGGTTGAGTGAGGGTCAGGGCTAGGGGTAAGGTTGAGTGAGGGTCAGGGCTAGGGGTAAGGTTGAGTGAGGGTCAGGGCTAGGGGTAAGGTTGAGTGAGGGTCAGGGCTAGGGGTAAGGTTGAGTGAGGGTCAGGGCTAGGGGTAAGGTTGAGTGAGGGTCAGGGCTAGGGGTAAGGTTGAGTGAGGGTCAGGGCTAGGGGTAAGGTTGAGTGAGGGTCAGGGCTAGGGGTAAGGTTGAGTGAGGGTCAGGGCTAGGGGTAAGGTTGAGTGAGGGTCAGGGCTAGGGGTAAGGTTCACCTATTGGAGGCCCCAGGACCGAGTTTGAGAAACCCTTTTCCAAAGGACTGAGGGAAAATGGATGGAGCTGAGTGAATGCCTTGCTCCGTTTTCTGTGTGAAACCAATGACCTGTTCCCAGTTTGTTAGACTCTGACACACACACAGCAAGACTCACCTTGTTCAGCGAACGCACGACAAAGAAACACCAGACAGAGCAGGTGCCTGAGATGCAACATCTCTACAAAACCTGTGGAACAAAAAACACACACCGAGTTCATCACATCTAAATGGTCATGAATTCTATACCGGTATATACAGTATATATTACTTTAGCATGAACCATAAATGGTAGTGATTAAAGGGGAGAAGTCAGAGTGAGCCCTGAACCAGTGACTCTGTGATCACAGGGACAATTTCAGCCTCAGGGAAGTGGAGGCACATCATTCCCTGAGAATAGAGAAAGCTCTATCTGTGCACCCCCACGCACGCACGCACACGAATAACCCCTAGTATGACTCCAGGAGCCTATTGCATGACCCTATTGTGAAAACTATGCAGTCAGTTTTTGCAAGTATTGACCAAATCTGGGGAAATAACATATTGTAGGCCTATGTAGTGTTGTGGAAAACTCGATCCAAAGATTAAGGCAGAGACTAATTGAATTGTAGAACAGTGAATATTTCAGTCAAGCAGCTGCAAGGTAGTTCCCTCTCTGATCGCAGTCAGGGAAGAACCTCCTGAGTAAATGGTTCCATGTCCCTTATATAGTGAGAGGTGATAATACAATCATATTGTCACACAACAGCTATTTTATACAAGCAACTGTTCCAGAACACAATGGCCTTGTGTTAGGATGCAGACATAACAGGAGTCTATGAAAGGCCTCGACATCACAGATGAACGGAGTATAATGCTTAAGAAGTTACAACAGCTCACCTCAATTCTGCCACAACAGTAGATATGATTCTTGTTGTTTAGGCTTTCAGTGTTGAAATCCCTAGATACTAAACTTGCTTCAACCTTCAACCTTGCTTCAACACAAACGCAGAGCTAGGGAGCCATAGTTGGGGCAGGTTCCAGACATAAGCGACATAATTTGCTTCGGCCCCAGGCCGCTAGGGGGCTCCGACCCAAAACAAAATATAAACAGTTGAAGTCGGAAGTTTACATACACCTTAGCCAAATACATTTAAACTCAGTTTTTCCACAATTCCTGACATTTAATCCTAGTAAAAATCCCTGTCTTACGTCAGTGAGGATCACCACTTTATTTTAAGAATGTGAAATGTCAGAATAATAGTAGAGAGAATGATTTATTTCATCTGTTATTTCTTTCACCACATTCCCAGTGGGTCAGAAGTTGACATACACTTAATTAGTATTTGGTAGCATTGCTTTTAAATTGTTTAAATGGATCAAACGTTTCGGGTAGCCTTCCGCAAGCTTCCCACAATAAGTTGGGGGAATTTTGGCCCATTCCTCCTGACAGAGCTGGTGTAGCTGAGTCAGGTTTGTAGGCCTCCTTGCTCGCACACGTTTTTTCAGTTCTGACCTCAAATTTGCTATAGGATTGAGGTCAGGGCTATGTGATGGCCACTCCAATACCTTGACTTTGTTGTCCTTAAGTCATTTTGCCACAACTTTGGAAGTCTGCTTGGGGTCATTGTCCATTTGGAAGACCCATTTGCAACCAAGCTTCAACTTCAACTTCAACTGACTGATGTCTTGCGGTGTCGCATCAACATATCCACATAATTTTCCTCCCACATGATGCCAACTATTTTGTGAAGTGTACCAGTCCCTCCTGCAGCAAAGCATCCCCACAACATGATGCTGCCACCCCCGTGCTTCATGGTTGGGATGGTGTTCTTCAGCTGGCAAGCTTCCCCCTTTTACTTCTAAACACGACAATGGTCATTATGGCCAAACCGTTTTATTTTTGTTTCATCAAACCAGAGGACATTTCTCCAAATAGTACAATCTTTGTCCCAATGTGCAGTTGAAAATCGTAGTCTGACTTTTATATAGCGGTTTTGGAGCAGTGGCTTTTTCCTTGCTGAGCGGCCTTTCAGGTTATGTCGATATAGGACTCGTTTTACTGTGGATATAGACACTTTTGTACCCGTTTCCTCCAGCATCTTCACAAGGTACTTTGCTGTTGTTCTGGGATTGATTTGCACTTTTCGCACCAAAGTACGTTCATCTCTAGGAGACAGAACGCATCTCCTTCCTGTGCGGCATGACGCTGCGTGGTCCCATGGTGTTTTACTTGCATACTATTGTCTATTCAGATGTTCATGGTACCTTCAGGCGTTTGGAAATTTCTCCCAAGGACGAACCAGACTTGTGGAGGTCTACAATTTTTTGCTGAGGTCTTGGCAGATTTCTTTTGATTTTCCCATGATATCAAGCAAAGAGGCACTGAGTTTGAAGGTAGGCCTTGAAATACATCCACAGGCACACCTCCAATTGACTCAAAGTATGTCAATTAGCCTATCAGAAGCTTCTAAAGCCATGACCACATTTTCTGGAATTTTCCAAGCTGTTTAAAGGCACAGTCAACGTAGTGTATGTAAACTTCTGACCCACTGGAATTGTGTTACAGTGAATTCTATGTGAAACAATCTGTCTGTAAACAATTGTTGGAAAAAGTACTTGTGTCATGCACAAAGTAGATGTCCTAACTGACTTTCCAAAACTATTTTTTGTTAACAATACATTTGTGGAGTGGTTCAAAAACGAGTTTTAATGACTTCAACCTAAGTGTATGTAAACTTCTGACTTCAACTGTATATTATTTTTTTAAGGAACTCAGTCGGGATCTCAACTCACTGTTTAGTTCGAATAGTAGAATACACAAGGTGTAAGTTAAGCATTTGGTTGTGCATCAGCAGTTTTTCTCTTGTGTTGTCAGTCACTGAGTTACTCAATTAGCCACGTCAGCTAACAGTTTTTTGCTTGGTAAGTTAGTCTAAGCAGCTACTTAAACTTGTATTAATCATGACCAAATACGGACCATGCAGGGCACGTGCCCAGGGGCCCTGACCTCCAGAGGGCCCCCATTGATTTTGTTAGTCACTCTCACTCAAATATCATTAACATGGCATATGTCATGTGTAGAAATGCAGGTAATTAACTTTAAAACTGCAAAAAAGTGTATCTCCACCCCATGGCAAAATGGGTATAATTGCAGGAAATTTGCTTTAAAAACGGCATCTGTGCCCTATGGCAAAACGAGTAGAATTCCATGAAATATGTTGTAAATAAAACATGGTGGGGCGCTGCTTTGATTAAGGTGAGTAGTATTGTAACAATCAATGAAATGACACACTGTGACAACCGCTTCGACAAGCAGGGACAACATCAGTCCAGCAGCTCTGTGGACACGGGATTAAGACAAACACACCAGGCTGAAACTGGGGACGACTTCACTACAGACGTTCCCGCGCGCAATTGGACAGCTGCCTGTGACGCGCGCGCCACTCGGAGGCGTCCCGGAAGTTGAACAGATAAACTCGCTCGCCTCGCGCTCAGCCTCGACAGCTGATCACAGATAAGGTTATCTATGTGAGAACCTAAATCAACCTGGCCACCATAACACTGACATCTCTCTGGTTATAAATCACAGCAACCAAAGCGTCACACATGTCAATGAACAGATATCGATGTGAAACGGCAAATCGACTCGTATCCCTCTGATTGCAGTCAGGGAAAGAGCTCCAAAAGTAAATGGTTCCATGTCCCTTATATAGTGAGAGGTGATAATACAATCATATTGTCACACAACAGCTATTTTATACAAGCAACTGTTCCAGAACACAATGGCCTTGTGTTAGGATGCAGACATAACAGGAGTCTATGAAAGGCCTTGACATCACAGATGAACGGAGCATAATGCTTAAGAACAGCTCACCCCAATTCTGCCACAACAGTAGACATGGTTCTTGTTGTTTAGGCTTTCAGCGTTGAAAACCCTACATGCTAAACTTGCTTCAACCTACTTCACTTCAATACAACAATGAAATTATTCAGTAAAACACAAACGCAGAGCTAGGGAGCCATAGTCAGGGCAGGTTCCAGACAGGGCAGGTTCCAGACATAAGCGTTTGCTTCGACCTCTGGCCACTAGGGGGCCCCGACCCAAAACAAAATATATAAATTATTTTTTTAAGGAACTCCGTTTTTTTAAGGAACTCAGTTTTTTTAAGGAACTCAGCTCAACTTCACTGTTTAGTTCGAATAGTAGAATACACAAGGTGTAAGTTAAACATTTGGTTGTGCATCAGCAGTTTTTCTCTTGTGCTGTTAGTCACTGAGTTACTAAATTAGCCACGTCAGCTAACAATTTTTTGCTTGGTAAGTTAGTCTATGCAATTACTTAAACGTGTAGTAATCAGGGCCAAATACGGACCCCGCAAGGCACGTGCCCAGGGGCCCTGACCTCCAGAGGGCCCCCATTGATTTTGTTAGTCACTCTCACTCAAATATCATTAACATGGCGTAAGTCATGTGTAGAATTGCAGGTAATTAACTTCAAAAATGTAAAAATGTATCTCCACCTCAAGGCAAAATGGGTATAATTGCAGGTAATGTGCTTTAAAACCGCATCTGTGCCCTATTGCAAAATGAGAAGAATTCCATGAAATATGTTATAAAGAAAAAATGGTGGGGCGCTAGAGAGTAGCATTGGAACGATCAATGAAATGACACACTGTGACAACCGCTTCGACAAGCAGGGACAACATCAGTCCAGCAGCTCCGTGGACACGGGATTAAGACACACACACCTGGCTGAAACTGGGGACGACTTTAGTACGGACGTTACCGTGCGCAACTGGACAGCTGCCTGTGACGCGCGCCACTCGGAGGCGTCCCCGAAGTTGAATTGATAAACTCGCTCGCCTCGCGCTCAGCCTCAGCAGCTGTGCTGACAAGGTTATTTGTGACCAGCTCATCGGTGATCAGCTGTCCTTTATCAGTGTGAGAACATAAATCAACCTGGCCACCATAACGCTGACATCTCTCTGGTGATAAATCACAGCAAGCAAAACGTCAGACATGTCAATGAACAGATATCGATGTGAAACTGCAAATCGACTCGTAGGCTAAGCGACAGGAGTAAACCGCCTTTGAAAGGCATAATAAGACAAACCTTAGTATATGATAAAATACAATATGCCTACATAAAAAAAGCAATTCAATTAACATTTATAATATCATACCTTGGGTCCTGATATCCATCAAGTAAGTATTCGATCTAGTTTCCAAAGAGCCCGGGTTCCAGTCCCAGAACAAGGTCCAGAAGAGTAGATTAGCGCACAGATGTTTTGGTCCCAGCTGTTATAGCGCTCTCTTTTCCTCTCTCTTCGGAGCGCAGTCTGCTCGGTCATCAACTTGGAGTCTCCTCCACTCTGCCTCGGTTGCAAGTTCAAATCCTTCTCACACCCGCTACTATTATCTGTCACCAGCAAGAGGAGGGGCACACGTCCTACACCCCAATGTTGATACCGCCCCGTATCAGAAAACAGAGAGAGAGAGAGAGAGAGAGAGAGGTGGAAACTGAGCTGCACTTCCTAACCTCCTGCCAAACGTATGACCATAATAGAGAGAGAGACATTTCCCTCAGATTACACAGACCCACAAAGAATTCGAAAACAAACCCAATATCGATAAACTCCCATATCTATTCGGTGAAATCCCAGTGTTCCATCACAGAAGCAAGATGTATGATCTGTTGCCACAAGAAAAGAGCAACCAGTTAAGAACAAACACCATTGTAAATACAACCCATATTTCTGTTTATTTATCTTCCCTTTTGTACTTTTAACTATTTGCACATATGGCATTTGAAATGTCTTTATTCTTTTGGAACCTTTGTGAGTGTAATGTTTACAATACATTTTTATTGTTTATTTCTCTTCTGTTTATTATCTACTTCACTTGCTTTGGCAATGTAAACAAATGTTTCTCAAGACAATAAAGCCCTTCAATTGAATTGAGAGAGAGAGGAGAGAGAGACGCCCCAATTTATGCTCTATAACTTTCAATGACTCAGTAGGTCGCTGGCGGAATCCCAAACTCTGGGAATAATTTCACAATGTTTTCAATGTCTTCCGGGATGCGATTTAAGACATGTGTAGCTTTAACATACACATTATGTGCGTAGAGTAGCCAGAACCGATTATTACCGTACCACAGTTAACATACTAAAGACCACAACAACGTTTGTTATACTTCATGTTGTTAACCTACGTTTTTATTACACTTTACTCGTGTTTTATACACATAAAGAACCAACACTTCTCTTCTTCATACTAAAAACAGCAAAAAGACTGATCTTTACAGGTAATGTTTTGTCCATATCGAGTACAAAAATATCCCCTTTGTTACAGCATTATAAATTATTATAAATGGTGCACTACAAAAATATATATGTCTAATTCCCTTCTCTCTATATAACGGTCTCTTTGACTTCCTCTGTGTCGTAGTGGGCTGGGCTGGGCTGAGTAGTGACAGTGATAGAGACGGGAGGGAGTGGTGGAGGATTAACAGCGAGATGGAGGCTAGAGAAGAGCGGGAAGTCATACTGGTAGAGGAAGGGTGGCTGCGCAGAGGTGTTGAGCTAGGTATTCAGGCTTTTGTTCTAGCCTTGCTAGAACCCGATGCGACATGTCAAGGTCCTGGTGGTCCTTAGGTTAGGTAGAGGAAGGGGTAGGACACGAGCCAGGACCTTGACATGCTCAGTCAGGTTCTAGCAAGGCTGATTAGTAGAACCAGGTGTTGGCCACCCCTGTGTAGAGAGACTGAAGCAACCCACTGGGAACACAGTGGTTGAACCAATGTTTCAACGTCATTTGTCAACCTATCGCGGACTTGGAATCCACGTGGAAAGCACATTTGGATTTTCAAAAAGTAAACTAATGCGGTTTTCATCACATTTCAACAAGCATTGCAAACATTGAAATTAGGATAAAGATGCAACTTAAATACTAACCTGACTAACAATCTAATTTCAACATAATCATCAGAACTTTGTAAATGTTGAAATTGTGTTGAAAACTCCACAGAGAAACGGTAAAAATATTTTTCATCCTATATTTGTTGTTTCAATGTTGAGAGTAAAATGGAATGTTTGAATCAAAGTCAACGTTTCAACATCATGCCATCAACCTAAATAAAGAGGTACACTACATTACCAAAAGTATGTGGACACCTGCTCGGCGAACATCTCATTCCAAAATCATGAGCATTAATATGGAGTTGGTCCCCCTTTGCTGCTATATGTTGGAACATTGCTGCGGGGACTTGCTTCCATTCAGCCACGGGAGCATTAGTGAAGTCGGGCACTGATGTTGGGCGATTAGGCCAATTGGACTCTAGGAGTGTTTCCACTGCTCCTAGAGTCCAATGGCAGCGAGCTTTACACCATTCCAGCATACACTTGGCATTGCGCATGGTGATCTTAGGCTTGTGTGTTGCTGCTCGGCCATGGAAACCCAGACGATTTTTACCCGCTACGCGGTTCAGCACTTGCCAGTCCTGTTCTGCGAGCGTGTGTGGCCTACCACTTCTCAGCTGAGCCGATGTTGCTCCTAGACGTTTCCACTTCACAATAACAGCACCTACAGTTGACCGGGGCAGCTCTAGCAGGGCCAAAACTTGACGAACTGGCTTGTTGGAAAGGTGGCACCCAATGATTGAGCTCTTCAGTAAGGCAATTCTACTGCCAATGTTTGTCTATGGAGATTACATGGCTGTGTGCTCATTTTATAAACCAGTCAGCAACAGGTGAGGCTGAAATAGCCAAATCCACAAATTTGAAGGGGTGTCCACATCCTTTTGTATATATAGTGTATATTGACATAAAATGTGAAGCCACTCCAACAATTCCTGCCTGAACAGCGACTCCTACAGGTATATGAGGGGTAATGCACTTCAGTGAGAAGGAGTCTATCATCTAGTTGCCTACCTCCATGTATCCTACTTAGCTTTGGAAACAAGCTTGTATATGCTGAGCCATCAGGTGAACACAGTTAGACATCGATCAACTTTCATACTCATCTGCGTAGACTACCATTGAATCGTTGAATGTAACTCCTCTGACAATAGTTGTATACTAAAATAAATCATTAAAACAATATATGTTGATTAAATTGTACAATTGTAAGGCAACCAGCTGCAATAGGATTGTGAGCTTGCCAAAACATTTTTCCAAAACACATTTTCTGTCTGTTTGCAAAAACAAATATTTAAAAAATGCTTTGTGCTTTCAACGACATACTCTCGCAGAGTTGTCTCCATCGTTTCCTTGGAGCTGGCGTGCTTGGTGCCCTCCTGGCAAATTCAGCATCACATTGCGGTTTATCAATGCACCTATACATACTGCGGACAAGTTTGCCACCGGTGTGCACATCAATAGCTTCAGACTAAGGTAACTTGTTAGGAGGGTCGAAGAGCCCCCCCCCCCATGAATTTAAAATGTTCCCTCGGTCATGTCCTCCTCGAGCCGGGCCTGGATGGTTACCTTACAATTGTACGCTGAATATATATATATTTATTTATTCATTTTGCAGTGTATGTGAAAGTACATTCCGACTCACATTAGATTTATGTATGCAGAGTGAAACTAGGTATACTATCCATAGTTGATTGGATCTTTGACATTTTAAAATGAGTTACCATTATCACCATAAATAGGATGCCAAATTCATGATATTAATAATACACTTTTACATTTGGATCTGTAAGGTGGAAGGAATAGGATGGAAGCTCCATCACCGCACTGTTTACACCTATCCAGATCTTTCAGATCTCCAAACATCGAAGGGGTTAATTAGGGGAAGGGGTTCTAAGAGAGTTGGGACCGGCTGATAGAGTGACAGACGAAAGTGATGGAGGGAGAGAGAGATGAAAGGAGTGAGGGAGGGAAAGAATTTGATTGAGGAGTGAGTGGTCAGAACTCAGATGTCCTCAAACAGGTCCTCAGCATCAGGAATGACATCACTAGAATGCTGGGGAGCCTGGTCCTTATTGGCTGCTGCTCTGGATGATGGCAGGGGGTCCCTCCTGGCCAATAAAACAAACAAAAATGTCAGTCTAATCCAAGCAGGAAAGCAATGACTGTTGCTGACTGTACTGATTATTAAATGTATCGCGTCGGGGTGTGTGCAAGGTTTTATTTTCTAACCAATGGCTGTCTACCTGTATGGAAAACCACATTGAATGCATACTCCTGACATTCAAATCTAGGGCTGTCTGCACTTTTCGATACATAAGTGCACACACAAGCACACACACACCATACAGACAGACAGAGGAGAGAAGAGCCCTATACTATGAATCAGGTTTGAAGAGTTAGCGAGGTAACTTTGGTCAAGTCTGAGTTCAACTCGGGATAACTGGTACCATGAAAGTGGCTGACTTTTTAGAAGTATTTGGCAACAAATGTTTCAGAACTTACCTTCTCCAGGGGTAGCTAACTCCATTTATCCCGAATGAAGTGTCTGAGTTGCGGGTTGAGGACCAATGAAATCAGATACCCTCCCTCTTGCAAAGATTGCTTTTAGGAGACCGATTAATCAAATATTTAATCAAATGTTTTTGTGTGTATCATTATTTTTAATGTCTATAACAATACACATTCAGTAATGACAGCATTTTCTTTCCAAACTATGTTTTTCGTGCGTATTTAGAAATTTGCTAAAGGCAAATTGACAGCCGCAACCAACCATAGACATACAGTGCATTCGGAAAGTATTCAGAGCCATTAAGATTTTCCCACATTGTTGCATTACAACCTTACTCTAAAATGGATAGAATAGTTTTTCCCCCTCATCAATCTACACACAATACTCCATAATGACAGAGCAAAAACTGGTTTTTAGAATTTTTTCATTTTCAAACCCTCCTCATATCAACCCTGAAAGTAGGGTTGCAGAGGGAGGGTATATTACTGGTAACTTTTTCAAAAGTTTACCAGTAAACTTTAAGCATTTTTGTAACTTTTAAGTCATTTTTTGGCCTTTTGGAGAATTTCAGATTATCACAGCTGTCTAATTATCTCCGGCCATATCACATATAAAATATATCAAATAATCATATAAGACGATGAAAAAATAAAACATAGATTGTCAGAGCTGTCAAACATGATGCTAAATATAAACCATCAACTTAGTGAATAACATTGGTGTTTAATATGAGGGTTTCAACATTTACTAAATTAAAAACATGTACACACTTATTGGACTATGTCAATATGTTTTTTCATTGTAAATGTTTCAGTGTCAAACTGGTGGCAGTTGTGAAAATCATCTATAGTTGGAAGAGTTGCAGAGATTAATACAAAATAATCCATTGTTGATTAGATACATTTATCAATCACTTGACCGTTTCCTCTTGAACCTTATGGTCTTTCTACTAGAAACTCATGGACATAAAACATTTATACGGTATATTAATACGTCATTCTAAGTATAAATTACCATAGTTACCATAGATTGCCTGCTACTACCAAAAGTTCCAGTGACTTTAGCAAATGATCAGTAGTTGTGCACGTTGCCTGGAGGCAACACACACAGGGAGATATTGATTCCATTATAGAGTGCATGCAGGCAGGCGCACACCACACCACACCAACACAACCCATTACCATTCTTACCCCGAATGTTCAAACACCTGTAAACCATTTACACACTCCGAGCTCTCTCCTTTGTGGAAACAGTTTGTCAATAGTTGGGAGCAGGTTTTGCAGTGCTGTGTGTGTGCGCTCGCACGTCTTTGAGCTGAGTCACTTCACTGTAACACACTACAGTAACTGCTAACGAGTAAACAGGTTTGATACACACCGCTTTAACAGAGCTATTGGTCATATGCCGAACTGACAGCAGACACTTGTAACACATTAAAGGGACACATCGGGATTTATCTACTTCCCCAGATTCAGATGAACTTGTGCGTACCATTTTTATGTCTCTGTGTCCAGTATGAAGATGGGAGGTAGTTTTGAGAGCCAATGATAACTAGCGTTAGCGCAATGACTGGAAGTCTATGGGAATCTGCTACCATGCTGGATGTCTATGGGAATCTGCTACCATGCTGGATGTCTATGGGAATCTGCTACCATGCTGGATGTCTATGGGAATCTTCTACCATGCTGGATGTCTATGGGAATCTGCTACCATGCTGGATGCCTATGGGAATCTGCTACCATGCTGGATGTCTATGGGAATCTGCTACCATGCTGGATGTCTATGGGAATCTGCTACCATGCTGGATGTCTATGGGAATCTGCTACCATGCTGGATGCCTATGGGAATCTGCTACCATGCTGGATGTCTATGGGAATCTGCTACCATGCTGGATGCCTATGGGAATCTGCTACCATGCTGGATGTCTATGGGAATCTGCTACCATGCTGGAAGTCTATGGGAATCTGCTACCATGCTGGATGCCTATGGGAATCTGCTACCATGCTGGAAGTCTATGGGAATCTGCTACCATGCTGGAAGTCTATGGGAATCTGCTACCATGCTGGATGCCTATGGGAATCTGCTACCATGCTGGAAGTCTATGGGAATCTGCTACCATGCTGGAAGTCTATGGGAATCTGCTACCATGCTGGATGCCTATGGGAATCTGCTACCATGCTGGATGCCTATGGGAATCTGCTACCATGCTGGAAGTCTATGGGAATCTGCTAGCAGATAAGCATAGATAAGCATAGACTTAACGCTTGTTAGCAATTTGCCCTGGCGCTAGTTAGAAACTTCCTTCAAAAGTGCACACGCAGACATAAAAATGATATCTACGAGTTCATCGGACTCTGGATAAGTAGATAAAGGTCCTCATTGCCAAAATCCTGAGGTATCCCTTTAACACGATTAACTCATGTCCTTCTACCCTCCAGCAGTCCACTCGTTAAACACAGCCGCAATATTAATGAGGGCTAACAATGCAGACAGACCTGGCACTGTCATAATTGTGTGTGTGTGTGTGTGTATGTGTGTGTGTGTGTGTGTGTAGATGAAATCAGCAGTCTTGATTTCTTCCCTACTGAAAGTACAGAAGGAGGGAGCGAAATATAACCACGGCTACAGCGCAGTCAGCGCTTCACTATGCAGACGGAAAAGGTAAAACTGAGGGAGAGAGAACAAATCAAGTAGGTGGCTGGTGAGTTCTCTTTCCTCAGGTGCATTCACTTTGAGGAGCTCCATTTGACCTCACCCAATTGCTCCGGGTAAATAATCTCATTAACAAAAGGCTCACCTCTGACCTTTAGCCTCTGACTGACAGGCCACCGGTGTGTGGTGTATGCAGAGAGCAAAGCCATCCAACTTGTTTTCAATCATTATCACCAATATGAGAAAATAGTTACACCCATGGAAACACACACACACACACACACACACACACACACACACACACACACACACACACACACACACACACACACACACACACACACACACACACACACACACACACACACACACCAGTAACCTTACCCCCATCCCCAAGGTTAAGGTTTCTGTATGAAACAGAAGGTAGAGCTGACTGATGTAAACACAGATTCCTGTCTCTGAACCTCAGATGGAGAAGGTTAGTGTGTGTGTGCGTCAGTCTTTAATAGTTTGTGCCAAGTATTGTTTACAAACCCACGCAAATCAGCACCATGCAGCCACACACACACACACACACACGAGTACACACGAGCAAACACATAGCGCTGTGTCAATACCTTGTCTTGTAGTGATTATCGGTGCTGATGGTTTACAGGGCTTGTACGTGTGTACGTGTGTGTGTGTTTTGGGAACTGCAGTATAATCTAGACCAGAGAGGGTTAGTTTGTCATGGGAAAAATCAGCCGAGGCACAGCAGAACAGTAAACGGACAGATCCACATTCTCTACAACTCAAGCCCCACTGAGTATGACACCTTTTACACCAAGAAATGACACAACATGCAACAATTTCAAAAGACTGCACTGAGTTACAGTTCATATATGGAAATCAGTCAATTTAAATAAATTCATTAGGCCCTAATCTATGGATTTCACATAAACAGGAATACAGAAATGCATCTGTTGGTCACAGATACCTTAACAAAAGGTTGGGGCACGGATCAGAAAACCAGTCAGTATCTGGGGGACACCATTTGACTCATGCAGCGCAACACATCTCCTTCACATAGCGTTGATCAGGCTGTTGACTGTGGCCTGTGGAATGTTGTCCCACTCCTCTTGTGCGAAGCTGCTGGATATTGGTGGGAACTGGAACACACTGTCTTACACGTCGATCCAGAGCATCCCAAACATGTTCAATAGGTGACATGTCTGGTGAGTACACAGGCCATGGAAGAACTGGGATATTTTCAGCCCTCCAGGAATTGTGTACAGATCCTTGCGACATGGGGCCGTGCCTTATCATGCTGAAACATGAGGTGATGGGCGGTGGATGAATGGCACAACAATGGACCTCGGGATCTCGTCACGGTATCTCTGTGCATTCAAATTGCCATCGATAAAATGCAATTGTGTTTCGTTGTCCGTAGCTTATTCCTGCCCATACCATAATGCCACCGACACCATGGGTCACTACTTCCACAATGTTGACCTCAGCAAACCGCTCACCCACACTCGTCTCAGACCATCCCGCAGGTGAAGAAGCTGACGCTGTTTAATTAGATTATTGATATGCAACACCTGTCAGGTGGATGGGTTGTCATGGCAAAGGAGAAAAGCTCAGTAACAGGGATGTAAACATATTTGCGCAAAACATTTGAGAGAAATACACTTTTTGTGCAGATGGAACATTTCTGAGATCTTTTATTTTTGCTCATATTGCGTTAAAATTTTTGCCCAGTGTAAGACTTTCTCGAATCAAAGCCCCTACTGGACTGTCAGTCTGTGCCCGATCTCCTTAGCTTTACCCAGAATCTTCTCTTAAATATCCAATGCCCCCACAATACTTAATAAAAATCAACAGACATGTGATCTGATATTTAGACCACACTGTGCTTGTATATCAGCAACCAACAAGAACGCTGAGAAATAAACAACCGCTTTCAGAACAAAGAGCATCAATTAAAACATGGCTTCGGGTCTTATTGTGCCAAGAGTTAGTTCTCCTGCAGCTGACGTACAGTACTAATCCTCCCATGACCAGCTGGACCGCCTGAAGCTACCTGGTGTGATTCTCGATTGATATTGACATTGTACTGCATAGTAGAGAAGAGTTTGCAAGTAAGCATTTCACTTTACCGAGCGCACGTGATCATTACACTGATTTGATGTGTGTGTGTATGTGTGTGTGTATGCATGTGTGCCGCCTGAAGCTACCTGTTGTGTGTGTGTGTGTGTGTGTATGCATGTGTGCCGCCTGAAGCTACCTGTTGTGTGTGTGTGTGTGTGTGTGTGTGTGTGTGTGTGTGTGCCAGCATGTGTGTGTGTTTTAGTCTAAAACACAATTAGCAGTACCATAAAGCCAGAGAGCCTGCAGGAGAGCAGTGGCATTTTAACACTAATAAAGTGAGTTGCAGTTTAGATGGCCGGAGGGTGGCCAGCTGTGGTGTTTTCCACAGGTTGTCCTCAAGCACACTGCAGGAGTGGAAAGTGTGAGGTCAGCTGGTTGGGTAAGTTCAGGAACGGCCGAGTGGGCAGCTACAACGTGGAGAGACTATGGGCCAACAAATATACTGTTTCGTTCTGTTGAATCTCCTCTATTTCTCCTCTACTCCCTTCTCTTGTCCTCTCCGGGTCGTTCCATAACATTTCAGCAAACCATGACACCCATGTGTTTTTCCCCCTGTTCACGGACATTTGTAATTTAAGCTGTTGGGTTTATATCCCATCCTGCATCCTGATATTACCAGGTTGACCACTAGATGGGGCTGTTCCTGCTATTTGGTGATCATTGTTAATGGGATAGTAAATACTGTTTTTCTTACCCTGTAAGCAGGCTATGGACCAGGTATGACAGCAACCCATGCTTGGATTTGTTTAGCTGGCCACAGTTTCAAATGCAAACTTTGACCATTTCTTTGGATTCCTCATGTCTAACTCAATAGCTAGCTTTTCATCCAATTGGCTACAGATTTTCATGTGAATATTCTCAAATCTGCATAGAAGAAAGTGAATTTTCCCACCAGAGATGCATTTCCATCACATTGACTTGTTACAGTTAAAAGGCTGTGAGTGATGACAGTGTACATAAAACACCTTTTGGCGGTTAAACTCCCACGTAACGAATAAAAAAATCCATCGCATTAAAAAAAAACTCTACTGATGGTTCTCACAAAAATATATAGCGTGTGCAAACTCTAATATTGGCATGTGCAGTGTTGCTTAGAGCACACATATAGCCTACATGATGAGATTATTGTCATGGACAAAAGAGTGAGATTATAGAAAACAAACTATACTCACATAAAAAGTTTGGACGGAAACCCTGGTTACTGTTAGAAAAAAGTATGGTACAAAACGAACATCAGGTACTATAACCCTAACCCTATAAATTAAGCATCCCGGAGTCACCTCTTCGCCGTTGAGATTGGTGTTTATTGCGGGTACTATAAAATGAAGCTGCCCATTGAGGATTTGTGAGGCATCCATTTCTCAAACTAGACACTAATGTACTTGTCCTCTTGCTCAGTTGGGGCCTCCCGCTCTTTCTATTCTGGTTAGAGACAGTTTGTGCTGTTCTGTGAAGGGAGTAGTACACAGCGTTGTACGAGATCTTCAGTTTCTTGGCAATTTCTCGCATGGAATAGCCTTCATTTCTCAGAACAAGAATAGACCGACAAGTTCCAGAAGAAAGTTCTTTGTTTCTGGCAATTTTGAGCCTGTAATTGAACCCACAAATGCTGATGCTCCAGATACCAAATCAAATAAATTTTTATTTGTCACATACACATGGTTAGCAGATGTTAATGCGAGTGTAGCAAAATGCTTGTGATTCTAGTTCCGACAATACAGTATTAACCAACGAGTAATCTAACCTAACAATTCCACAACAACTACCTTATACACACAGTGTAAAGGAATGAAAGAATATGTACATACAAATATAGGAATGAGTGATGATACAGAACGGCATAGGCAAGATGCAGTAGATGGTATCGAGTACAGCATATACATATGAGATGAGTAATGTAGGGTATGTAAACATATAAAAGTGGCATTGTTTAAAGTGGATAGTGATACATGTATTACATCAAGATGGCAAGATGCAGTAGATGGTATAGAGTACAGTATACACATATGAGATGAATAATGTAGGGTATGTAAACATTATATGAAGTGGCATTGTTTAAAGTGGCTAGTGATACATGTATTGTATAAAGATGCAGTAGATGATATAGAGTACAGTATATACATATGCATATGAGATGAGTAATGTAGGGTATGTAAACATTATATTAAGTAGCATTGTTTAATGTGGCTAGTGATATATTTTACATCAATTTCCATTATTAAAGTGGCTGGAGTTGAGTCAGTGTGTTGGCAGCAGCCACTCAATGTTAGTGGTGGCTGTTTAACAGTCTGATGGCCTTAAGATAGAAGCTGTTTTTCAGTCTCTTGGTCCCTGCTTTGATGCACCTGTACTGACCTCGCTACTGGATGATAGCGGGGTGAACAGGCAGTGGCTCGGGTGGTTGATGTCCTTGATGATCTTTATGGCCTTCCTGTGACATCGGGTGGTGTAGGTGTCCTGGAGGGCAGGTAGTTTGCCCCCAGTGACGCGTTGTGCAGACCTCACTACCCTCTGGAGAGCCTTACAGTTGTGGGCGGAGCAGTTGCCGTACCAGGCGGTGATACAGCCCGACAGGATGCTCTCGATTGTGCATCTGTAAAAGTTTGTGAGTGCTTTTGGTGACAAGAAACATTTCTTCAGCCACCTGAGGTTGAAGAGGCGCTGCTGTGTAGATGGACTAATTCAGTTTGTCCATGATGTGTATGCCGAGGAACTTAAAACTTACTACCCTCTCCACTACTGTCCCGTCGATGTGGATAGGGGGGTGCCCCCTCTGCTGTTTCCTGAAGTCCACGATCATCTCCTTTGTTTTCTTGACATTGAGTGTGAGGTTATTTTCCTGACATCACACTCCGAGGGTCATCACCTCCTCCCTGTAGGCCGTCTCGTCGTTGTTGGTAATCAAGCCTACCACTGTAGTGTCGTCTGCAAACTTGATGATTGAGTTGGAGGCGTGCATGGCCACGTAGTCGTGGGGGAACAGGGAGTACAGGAGAGGGCTCAGAACGCACCCTTTTGGGGTCCCAGTGTTGAGGATCAGCGGGGTGGAGATTCTGTTACCTACCCTCACCACCTTTGGGCGGCCCGTCAGGAAGTCGTACCTAGTTGCACAGGGTGAGGTCGAGACCCAGGGTCTCGAGCTTGATGACGAGTTTGGAGGGTACTATGGTGTTAAATGCTGAGCTGTAGTCGATGAACAGCATTCTCACGTAGGTATTCCTCTTATCCAGATGGGTTAGGGCAGTGTGCAGTGTGGTTGCGATTGCGTCGTCTGTGGACCTGTTATGGCGGTAAGCAAATTGGAGTGGGTCTAGGGTGTCAGGTAGGGTGGAGGTGATATGGTCCTTGACTAGTCTCTCAAAGCACTTCATGATGACGGAAGTGAGTGCTACTGGGCGGTAGTCGTTTAGCTCAGTTACCTTAGCTTTCTTGGGAACAGGAACAATGGTGGCCCTCTTGAAGCATGTGGGAACAGCAGACTGGGATAAGGATTGATTGAATATGTCCATAAACACACCAGCCAGCTGGTCTGCACATGCTCGGAGTATGCGGCTGGGGATGCCGTCTGGGCCTACAGCCTTGCGAGGGTTAACACGTTTAAATGTTTTACTGACGTCGGCTGCAGTGAAGGAGAGTCTTCAGGTTTTGGTAGCGGGCAATGTCAGTTGCACTATATTGTCCTCAAAGCGAGCAAAGAAGTTGTTTAATCTGTCTGGGAGCAAGAGATCCCGGTCCGGGGCTGGTTTTCTTTTTGTAATCCTTGATTGACTGTAGACCCTGCCAGAAAGCTCTTGTGTCTGAGCCGTTGAATTGCGACTGTACTTTGTCTCTATACTGACGCTTAGCTTGTTTGATTGCCTTGCGGAGGGAATAGCTACACTGTTTGTATTCGGTCATGTTTCCGGTCTCCTTGCCCTGATTAAAAGCAGTGGTTCGCGCTTTCAGTTTTCATGTTTTAATAAATGCTGTGGGTACAACATCACCGATACACTTGCTAATAAACTCGCTCACCGAATCAGCGTATTCGTCAATGTTGTTGTTTGACGCAATGCGGAACATATCCCAGTCCACGTGATCGAAGCAATCTTGAAGCGTATAATCAGATTGGTCGGACCAGTGTTGAACAGACCTGAGCGCGGGAGCTTCCTGTTTTAGTTTCTTTAGGCAGGGAGCAACAAAATGGAGTCGTGGTCAGCTTTTCCGAAAGGAGGGCGGAGGAGGGCCTTATATACGTTGCGGAAGTTAGAATAACAATGATCAAGAGTTTTACCAGCCATGGTAGCACAATCGATATGCTGATAGAAGTCTTGTTTTCAGATTAGTCTTGTTAAAATCCCCAGCTACAATTAATGCAGCCTCGGGTTATGTGGTTCCCAGTTTACATAGAGTCAAATGAAGTTTGTTCAGGGCCATCGATGTGTCTGCTTGGGGGGGAATATATGCGGCTGTGATTATAATCGAAGAGAATTCTCTTGGTAGATAATGCGGTCGGCATTTGATTGTGAGGAATTCTAAGTCAGGTGAACAGAAGGACTTGAGTTCCTGTATGTTGTTATGATCACACCACATCTCATTAATCATAATGCATACCCCCCCGCCCTTCTTCTTACCAAAAAGATACTTGTTTCTGTCGGCGCGATGCGTGAAGAAACCAGCTAACACAACGTACCATTGGAACACAGGAGTGATGGTTGCTGATAATGGGCCTCTGCACGCCTATGTAGATATTCCATTTTAAAAAATCTGCCGTTTCCAGCTACAATAGTCATTTACAACATTAACAATGTCTACACTGTATTTCTGATCAATTTGATGCTATTTTGTGCTTTTCTTTCAAAAACAAGGACATTTCTAAGTGACCCCAAACTTTTGAACGGTAGTGTATATTTCAACAAAATAATGTTGCCGGAATGCTAATCGTATTAGTTTCTAACAGAAATGATTTCAGAACAGTCGGAGATGGTGGATGTCGAAATCCTCTTCTGCTTTTTGAGGTGGAACGACCCCTCCTCCTCGAGGTGGAACGACCAGTTTCCTCTCTTTTCCTCTCCTCCACTCCTTTCCTCTCTTCGGGACTAGGAGGTAGTATTATTATGTCTTTATCATCTGTCACTGCATGGCAGCCACAAGCAGATCCATGACACCAGGAAGCAATGTCACACAGTTAAGTGTGTGGTGACAGAATGATGAGTAGGAGATCCTTGTCCCCTTCTCCTGCTCTCCTGTCTCCTGCTTTCCTCTCTCCCCTCCACTCATTTCCTTTCTCCTCCTCACATCTCCTCCTTTCCTCCCCTCTTGAAACCAACAGTGATGTGTTAATAGCCGACAGACAACCAGTAGCATTGTGTATTCATCTATCGTTGCATCATACACCATGTTTGTTTAACTATGCCAAGCTACTGTCTGTAGATTGAATGGTCTTTTTATTCATCGTTTTTTTCTCCTAAGGTACTTCTTGTGCTTTTAAAAGCTCTCTTCCAACTCTCTCTGGTGGGTCCATGAGTGACTTAACTCCAGTCAGTCAGCCAACAGTTTGAGCCTGCAGGAGAGCAGTGGCATTTTAACACTAATAAAGTGAGCTGCAGTGTAGATGTGATAGGGCCGTAGGGTGGCCAGCCGTGGTAAGGGTTGTCCACTAGCACACTGCAGGGGTGGAAAATGTGAGGCCAGCTGATGGGGTAAGTTCAGGGACGTCCTAGCAGCCGCAACTAGAACATGGAGAGCCTATAGGTCAACAAATACACTTTTCCTTTTAATCTCCTCTTGTTTCCTCTTGTTCTTCTCCTCTCTTCAGGACTAGGAGGTGGTGGCATTATGTCTTCATCGTCTGTCACCGCATGGCAGCCACAAGCAGATCCATGACACTGGGAACGATGTCACACAGTTAAGTGTGTGGTGACAGAATGATGAATAGATCCTTACGAACTAACCTCGTGATCCTCTTTTTGTCCCCATCTCCTCCTCTCAACTCCACTCATGTCATCTCCTCTCCTTCTTCCCGCTGACCAACAGTGATGAGTTAATAGCGAAAGACAACCCGTAGCATTGTGGATTCATCTAATGTTGCATTATACACAATGTTTATCTACGCTAAGCCACAGTCTGTATTATAGGGTGAGTATTTTATTTATAGGGATTATTTAAGGGAATTTAAAAGCCCAGGTCTTCCAACCCTCTCTGGCCGTTGTTGGCCTGGTGATTAAATGTTTTTCCTGCCTGTCATGTGTGAGAAGGTTTATACATGCAGTCGCACATACGCGCAAGTGCACCATTGTGAGGTGGCAAGAGTGGACCCAGTTTACGACAGCTACCATGTAAATCACACAATCACATATGGAATTTGGCTAAAACAGTTTGGTTTTCAAAGCTACGGTAGTTCCCTATGTTGTGATCCAGTCTTGTTTGAGAGCTCGCCTGCTGCTAGGTGTGTAAAGCTGTAACATGGAGTTATTTTCCCATTCATGAACACAGACAGAGACAGAATATCAGTGGAAAAGCAAGTGCCTTTTACATATCTATGAAAAAGTCTCAGATGCTGAGTGAGAGAGAGAGAGAGAGAGAGAGAGAGAGAGAGAGAGAGAGAGAGAGAGAGAGAGAGAGAGAGAGAGAGAGAGAGAGAGAGAGAGAGAGAGAGAGAGAGAGAGAGAGAGAGAGAGAGAGAGAGAGGGAGAAAAGTAGGGAGAGAGGGGTGGGGAGGAAGAGAGAGTGAAGGGGGGGGGCAGAACAAAGTGACATTCCCATTTCAGAGACGAGAAATACCAAGATTCAGAACAGATCTACCACACAGATCTACCCAGGAGACCATGTTGGGAAACTCATCGTCATGTCATAGCCCTATGTGTTTCTCAGACACCCTTGCCACTATATGTGTGTGTGTGTGTGTGTTATGTCCGTACCTCGGTTTCTGCGCTGGCTCCGAGGTCGTTCTCTTAGCAACGGTGTCAGGAGGTTGCAGGTGGCGGAAGCGGCGTTTACGGGAGGGTGCCACGTCTGGGATGTCATTCAGACTGTCGTCCAATGGGCTGCGGCTACGCGAAGTCCCTGAGGAGAGAACACACACGAGTCAAAATACAATGCCTTCAGAAAGTAAACAGCCCAAAGCAACACTGGAATGGCTTCGGAACAATAATGTGAAAGTCCAGACTTGAATCCCATTGAAAATCTGTGGAAAGACTTGAAGATTGCTGTTCACCGCCGCTCCCCATCTAAAGTAACAGAGCTTGAGAAAATCTGCAAGGAACAATGGGAGAAAAATCACAAAATCCAGATGCGCAAAGCTGATAGAGACGTCTCAAAGTGTGAATACTTACGTAAATGAGGTATTTCTATATTTCTTTTTCAATACATTTCTAAAATCAAGTTTTCACTTTGTCATTATGGGGTATTGTGTGAAAATATATATTTAATCCATTTTGAATTTAGGCTGTTATACAACAAAATGTGGAATAAGTCAAGGGGTATGAATACTTTCTGATCGCACGGTATATAAATGTAACCTTCGAGCTACTGAGTCACACAGTCAATACGGAGTCCAATTGTAAGATTGGGTCGTAAACTAAAATGAGTTCCAGACGTCCACAACAGAATACTTGACTCTACTATGTAAAATGTTTTTTAAAAAACACCTACTACATTGCTTGCTACATGATTCTCAGCTTCTTAAACACACAGTGAACACCAGCAGAGTTTGGGTCTGCAGCCACCAACATCTGGTCTGTTCAGGAAGGAAGGAGTTTGTGTGCTCCTCCCTCCCCTCCTCTCAGGTGTCCCCTTCCTTCCACAGATCAGCACGTTTGACTGATGAGAGGATAGGGAAACGTGCCCAAAGTAGACAAGTGGAGGGAGGAGGAGAGGGGGAAATAGACACATGGATGGGGAGGGAGGGGGGGGGGGGGGTAGGAGAAGAAGTAGACAAGTGGAGGGAGGAGGAGAGGGGGAAATAGACACATGGATGGGGAGGGGGGGTAGGAGAAGAAGTAGACAAGTGGAGGGAGGAGGAGAGGGGGAAATAGACACATGGATGGGGGGGTAGGAGAAGGTGTAGACAAGTGGAGGGAGGAGGAGAGGGGGAAATAGACACATGGATGGGGAGTGGGGGTAGGAGAAGGTGTAGACACTTGGAGGGAGGAGGAGAGGGGGAAATAGACACATGGATGGGGAGGGGGGGGTAGGAGAAGGTGTACACAAGTGGAGGGAGGAGGAGAGGGGGAAATAGACACATGGATGGGGAGGGGGGGGTAGGAGAAGGTGTAGACAAGTGGAGGGAGGAGGAGAGGGGGAAATAGACACATGGATGGGGAGGGGGGGGGGTAGGAGAAGAAGTAGACAAGTGGAGGGAGGAGGAGAGGGGGAAATAGACACGGATGGGGAGGGGGGGGTAGGAGAAGGTGTAGACAAGTGGAGGGAGGAGGAGAGGGGGAAATAGACACATGGATGGGGAGGGGGGGGGGTAGGAGAAGAAGTAGACAAGTGGAGGGAGGAGGAGAGGGGGAAATAGACACATGGATGGGGAGGGGGGGGGGGGGGTAGGAGAAGGTGTAGACAAGTGGAGGGAGGAGGAGAGGGGGAAATAGACATGGATGGGGAGGGGGGGGGGTAGGAGAAGAAGTAGACAAGTGGAGGGAGGAGGAGGGGGGGAATAGACACATGGATGGGGAGGGGGGGAATAGACACATGGATGGGGAGGGGGGGGGGGGGGGGGTAGGAGAAGAAGAAATCCATCAGCATCACCAGCATCAAAACGGCTGCTTGCTTATTAGTCCATTTAGCCAAGTACAGGGGAGGTCATATTCCGGCTTTAGAATTATTACTCATAGTCTAATAAGAGTTCTATTCAGTGTTTGACAGTAACATGAGTCTCTGGTCACTCAGGCTGGCAGTCTGTAAAAACACTGTGTTAAACTGAATAGCCTCATTCATCACATTCGGCAGGCAGGCAGGCAGGCAGGCAGGCAACATACAAGTAAAAGCTAACAACTGGAGTGGGTGAGACATTGGGTAAATGGGAGGTCAATCCATGGTGTCTGTAGCCATAATGTGACACCTGGGTCGTTATAAACCGGAGTCACACACAGTTAACGACCCACAGCCACGCACACGCGTGCGGGAGGAGACACACACACACGAGCGCGCAGAATGTGACACCTGGGTTCTGATAAACCGGAGTCACACATAGTTAACAACACACAGCCCCACACACACACACAGCCCCACACACACACACACACACACGAACACACACACACACACACACACACACACACACACACACACAGCTTGGTATGGGGCTAGCCAAGAAATAAACAGACTGGATGAAAGATAATGAACTGGTAAAGTGTGTTATAACACACACACACATACACAGTTTATCTCAATCTCATTAGTGAAAACATAACCACTTTGCCCCTTCCCCATTTTCTATGCCCTTCCTGGCAACACACTAATAAACTGACTCATTGTCACGGCAACCAAAGCAACACAGGAACCCATGTCTATAACCAAAGCAACACAGGAACCCATGTCTATTTCCCCATCAGTCATAGAACACAGCTGGGAGAGGGAGGGACACAGCCAATACCTACCCAATACTCCTGCTATAACCCTAATCCACCATCTCCATCACATTGCACAGCTGGGAGAGGGAGGGACACAACCAATACCTACCCAATACTCCTGCTATAACCCTAATCCACCATCTCCATCACATTGCACAGCTGGGAGAGGGAGGGACACAACCAATACCTACCCAATACTCCTGCTATAACCCTAATCCACCATCTCCATCACATTGCACAGCTGGGAGAGACAAAGAGACTTCTAGGGATCTTCCCATATAAGTAAGGTAAATAAAACTCGGTCTGAGCCAGAACGGCCTATTTATACCTACCACTCAGCCCAACAACAACCCTTATTTACCACCTCAATCGCAACACACAGCTGGGAGAAACAGGGGGGCTTGGGGCCCTATACCCACCACCCCAAAGGGCCCCCTACCCACTATACCAGCCCAGTCTACTCTAGAAGTGGTGCCTGACCCCGGTAAGTGCTCCAGCAGTAGAAGTAGAGGTGTGGTTAGCGGTGTTCCAGGCGGAAAGGTCAGAGAGGCCCGCTACACTTCTCACTCACAGAGGGTTACGCAATGATCACTCACTGATGTCATCGCTGGTGCCATCGCTGGTGCAAGAATAACACCAGTCATATAGACAGAATCGGACAGATTCAGTACACACACACACACACACACAGGCACGAGTGCACACTCACCACACAGCTATACCATGACTGCCCGTCGTGCCATGTGTAACGTAGATTTACAAGATTCTTGGAGTACCGCTGGCTGGTGTGTTTACGGACATATTCAATCCATCCTTATCCCAGTCTGCTGTCCCCTCATGCTTCAAGAGGGCCACCATTGTTCCTGTTCCCAAGAAAGCTAAGGTAACTGAGCTAAATGACTACCGCCCAGTAGCACTCACTTCCGTCATCATGAAGTGCTTTGAGAGACAAGATAGGACCATATCACCCCCACCCTACCTGACACCCTAGACCCACTCCAATTTGCTTACCGCCCCAATAGGTCCACAGACGACACAATCGCACTGCACACTGCCCTAACCCATCTGGACAAGAGGAATATCTACGTGAGAATGCTGTTCATCGATTACAGCTCAGCATTTAACACCATAGTACCCTCCAAACTCATCATTAAGCTCGAGACCCTGGGTCTTGACCTCGCCCTGTGCAACTGGGTACTGGACTTCCTGACGGGCCGCCCCCAGGTGGTGAGAGTAGGTAACAACATCTCCACCCCGCTGATCCTCAACACTGTGGCTCCACAAGGGTGTGTTCTCGGCCCTCTCCTGTACTCCCTGTTCACCCACGACTGCGTGGCCATGCACGCCTCCAACTCAATCATCAAGTTTGCGGACGACACTACAGTGGTAGGCTTGATTACCAACAATGACGAGACGACCTACAGGGAGGAGGTGAGGGCCCTCGGAGTGTGGTGCCAGGAAAATAACCTCACAATCAACGTCAAGAAAACAAAGGAGATGAATGTGGACTTCAGATTTTGCACGCCCAATTTTTCAGTTTTTGATTTGTTAAAAAAGTTTGAAATATCCAATAAATGTCGTTCCACTTCATGATTGTGTCCCACTTGTTGTTGATTCTTCACAAAAAAATACAGTTTTATATCTTTATGTTTGAAGCCTGAAATGTGGCAAAAGGTCGCAAAGTTCAAGGGGGGCGAATACTTTCGCAAGGCACTGTATATACTGTACTCAATACCATCTACTGCATCTTGCCTATGCCGTTCTGTATCATCACCCATTCATATATCTTTATGTACATATTCTTTATCCCTTTACACTTGTGTGTATAAGGTAGCAGTTGTGGAATTGTTAGGTTAGATTACTCGTTGGTTTCGCTACAATCGCATTAACATCTGCTAATCATGTGTATGTGACAAATAAAATTTGACTCGATTTTTTATTTGATTTCTTCCATCTGAGCACACACTTCAAACCAAATCTAATTTCATTTGTCACATGCACTAAATACAACAGGTGTACTGTAGCGCTTACCGTAAAATGCTTACTTACAAGCCCTTAACCAACAATGCGGTTCAGAAAACTAAATAAACTAAAGTTTAAAAAAAGAAGTTGAACAATAAAAATAACGAGGCTATATACAGGGGGTACCGGTACCAAGTCAATGTGGAGGCTATATACAGGTGGTATCGTTACCAAGTCAATGTGGAGGCTATATACAGGGGGTACCGGTGCGGGGGTACAGGGTAGTCGAGGTAATATGTACATGTAGGCAGTGGTGTAAAGTACTATCTATACTTTACTATTTATATTTTTGGCAACTTTAACTTCACTATATTCCTAAAGAAAATAATGTACTTTCACCTCCATACATTTTCCCTGACACCCAAAAGTACTCGTTTTGACAGGAAAATGGTCCAATTCCCACACTTATCAAGAGAACATCCCTGGTCATCCCTGCTGACTCTGACCTGGCCGACTCACTAAACAGAGAACATCCCTGGTCATCCCTACTGACTCTGACCTGGCCGACTCACTGAACACACACGTTTGTAAATGATGAGTGTTGGAGCCCCTGGCTATCAGTAAATAAAGAAAGAAAGAAGAAGAAAAAATGCTTAATATAAGGAAGTAGAAATTGTATTTACTTTTTATTTTGAAGTACATTTTAGAAATTCCATTTACTTTCATACTCAAGTATATTTAAAACCAAATACTTTTAGGCTTTTACTCAAGTAGTATTTTACTGGGTGACTTTCACTTGAGTCATTTTCTATTAAGGTATCTTCACTTTTACTCAAGTATGACTATTGAGTACTTTTTCCACCACTGCATGTAATTGGGGTAAATTGACTATGCATAGATAATTAACAGCTTAACCATAAGGTAAGATAAGGTAAACTTTTAGACAGAGACATTGTGTAGTGGGTTAATTTAGGGTATATGATGAGTCATACCAGTGGTATACGATCTGATATACCACAGCTGTCAGACAATCAGCATTCAGGGCTCAAACCACCCAGTTTATAATTTAGGGTTAATGATGAGTCTGTACAGCATAAACACTTTCATACACTGGGCTGGACACAAACATGGGGGGGGGGTTCTGAGCTCCATGATGGCAGTGTTGTGAGGTCTATTATCATTCCTAGTCAACCACCCCTTTCACCCTCCAACTCTTCCCTCAGGGCCACCTCCTCTGAGATAGTGGTTAGAGACTACAATCGGGGGACCACACACAACTATCGCTTACACACACACACACACACACACACACACACACACACACACACACACACACACACACACACACACAGCTCTAATGTAACTCAGAGTAACATCTGACTGTAAATCTGCTCTAAACACTCTCCAGGAGGGAGATCACACATGTTCTGGTGTCATCACTACGAGACCACTAAGCAAACACACTGCCAGTGACAAGTTTACTTTCAACAAGCTTTTAGGACACTTGAATGTTTGTTTCTTCATTACACAAGTTAATATTTGTAGAATTTCCTTTGGGTTAACTTGAGGGGGCACCTGAGGGGTCGACCCCAACTCATTCACACACACTCCATCTCCTTCAGATCCTTCTCAATGTTTTCCCTTCCAACCATTACCTACAGATAAAACCCACTCAGCTGCTCCATATAACTGCAAGTAAGTGTGTGTGTGTGTGTGTGTGTGAGTGTGTGTGTGTGTGTGTGTGAGTGTGTGTGTGGAGGGGGTTATACCCTACCCTGGGTGGGTTCTATAGAAGCAGGCTGTAACTGTGCATCATCAGTGCTCGCTTCATATTCATCCTCCTCTCTGGTCTGTCCTGTCGTCTTTTTCGTTCCCTTCCCTGGACTGCTGCTCTCTCCCTCTTCCCTGTTAGAGAGACGAGAGATATACAGACGCACATGCACGTGTTAAAGATCACAACTTGGGAAGGTTGTGCATCCTGGGAGTACAGGTAACTGGCAAAATAATGGAAACCCTTGAGTAAATGAGGGATACAGAGTATTTTGAAAGCAGGTGCTTCCACACAGGTGTGGTTCCTGAGGTAATTAAGCAATTAACACCCCATTATGCTAATGTTCATGTATGAATAAAAATGCTGGGCATGCCATTATTTTGGACATTATTCTGGCTACCATGGTTGTGCCCCCTATCCACAGCGCACGAGTGGTCACTGAATGGTTTGATGAGCATAAACGACATAAACCATAATGCCATGGCTGTCTCGGTCACCAGATCTCAACCCAATTTAACACTTATGGAATATTCTATTGCGGCGCCCGAGTTAGCGTTTCCCACCACCATAGACAAAACACCCAAGTATAGAATTTCCCATTGGAAGAATGGTGTCGTATCCCTCCAATAGAGATCCAGACACTTGCAGAACCTACGCCAAGGAGCACTGAGGCCCAACGCCCTATTACAGACACTATGTCGGCAGCTATTTAAAAAAAATAATGTTTAACCTTTATTTTACTAGGCAAGTCAGTTAAGAACAAATTCTTATTTTCAATGACGGCCTAGGAACAGTGGGTTAACTGCCTGTTCAGGTGCAGAACGACAGATTTGTACCTTGTCAGCTCGGGGGTTTGAACTTGCAACGTTCCAGTTACTAGTCCAACACTCTAACCACTAGGCTACCCTGCCGCCCCGGGTACATTTGTATATTTGCCTGGTATTCAGTTTATATTGAACAGTATGGGATTAAATGTGGTACCAATAGGTTGTATATTTTCTCATCACCTAAATAACACCTTTCATCACTTACATACTGGCATGTGCCACCAGATGGCCAAATCACCAAGACCAAACCATCGGGACATATCAGAAGGGGTTAAGGAAGCTACGTTGATAAATCAAACCCTCTTGGTCATTCCCCTTTATTACAGAGGAGGGTGGAAATGTTATGAGTGATATCCTGTGACCTTGAGGGGTTCCTCACGGTCAGACCCCCCCGTGGGGTAACGTTAGGTTGGGTCATAGATGGGGGACGTGTGTGTACTATGTACCTGGTCTCCTGCAGGTGTGTGAGGTTCTTCTGCAGACTGCGTATCTTGGCCTTCTTCTCATTCAGCACCAGGGTGAAGCGAGAGTACAGCTCTGACTCGAGTGTCTCCTTCCCACTGACAAACCGCTGCAACCTACACACACGCACGCACACACAGGTCGTGTTTGAGCTTACAGAAAGCAGGGTTAGGGTGAGTTACAAGGGAATGGAATAAAATGTATTTACAGCAACAATCCCTGGCTTGGTATGGATAGAAATATGACTGTGCCATTTATAGGACATTTATGTCATAACATAACCTAAGGGGACATAATCGAAATCTCCAGCCCTGATGCAGCCAAAAGCCACTCTTTCCCTCTGAATCCAGTCAAGGTTAAGGTTTGTTGCGTCTGGTGTTGGTTGCCAGGGAACCTCGACAGATTTTTCCTCCCCCTCCGCAACCAAATACCGCTATATTCTATTTCAGAATCAGAGAAACTACAGCAGTGAGATGATTAGAAACACATGGATTCAGTCTAGGTGAGGGGAGCTGCCCTCAACACTCACTTGCGAGGGGTTCCCTCATCCTTTGTGTGTGTGTTCGATCTTGACCTCTCAGGTCTGTGCGTCATTAAGGCCCACTTTCAGAGCTATTTTCCATCCTCAGCAGCCACACACACACACTCATAAAATCAGTTCCTAGACAATGCAACATACAGTGGCGGTCCTACCCTGTAGAGAGTTTTGGGGATTGGGTAATGACTCTTAAAGAGGAGGGAAGTGAGCTCTTTGTGTGTGTGTGTGTGTGTGTGTGTGTGTGTGTGTGTGTGTGTGTGTGTGTGTGTGTGTGTGTGTGTGTGTGTGTGTGTGTGTGTGTGTGTGTGTGTGTGTGTGTGTGTGTGTGTGTGTGTGTGTGTGTGGTCTTACTCTGCATTGATGTGTTGTAGCTCCTGTTTGAGCCTGTGGTTCTCCTCCTTTAGTAAGTGGTTGTGGTTCTGCAGTGCGGTTCCACGTTCTAGACCGTGAGTCAGTAACGCTCTAACCTCCTCCACTGGCTCTGGAATCTTACCCAGCAACACAGAACCCAGGCAGAACTGGAAGGGGGGGGGGGTTGAGGAAGGGAGAGAGTTAATATATGCACCTGTAAACACACACATATACTCGTGCCCACCTTAACGAGATGGACAGTTACTTGGTTGGCCGGTAAAGACATGGGCAGTAAAACGATTGGTCAATAATGATTTGGCCCCAAACACTATTGGCCGGTATTATGATGGACCAAGTTGGCTCTGGAATGTTGTACTCGAGCAGAGCTTCCATTCGATGTCGTAGAAAAACTACAGTTTCATAATCTCTCTGTATTGGCCTCTCTCTCTAACTCAGAGACTAACTACTGGAGAGAATAAGAACCTATTCGGGTAGAGACTGTCGCTACTACATCACTGTGGTGTCTGGGTGGCTCCTAAAGTGACCACAAACGCTGCTGCTTCTGCTGTGAGGGACTCAGCGGTAGTGTATTGGTGGTGAGCTCACTGGCCAGCAGATAATGGTGTTGTGGTGAACCTTGGTTTGTGCCACAGTCTGTCATTACAGGGACTCTCTTTACACTGGTCCATCTACTGGTGATGAAAACCATTCACCTCCACACATTTAAACACACATAGACCACACACACACACACACACACACACACACACACACACAGTCCTGGTGTAAATCAAATCAAAGTTCATTTGTCACATGCGGCGAATACAACAGGTGTAGTAGACCTTACAGTGAAATGCTTACTTACAAGCCCTTAACCAACAATGTCTTTATTATATTCTAATTAAGTCTATGATTTGATAGAGCAGTCTGACTGAGCTGTGGTAGGCGGCAGCAGGCTCGTAAGCATTCATTCTAACTTTACTGCATTTGCCAGAAGCTCTTAGCAATGCTTGCTTCACAGCGCTGTTTATGACTTCAAGCCTATCAACTCCTGAGATTAGGCTGGCAATACTAAAGTGCCTATTAGAACATACAATAGTCAAAGGTAAATGAAATACAAATGGTATAGAGATAAATAGTCGATGCGTCATAATTCCTATAATAACTACAACCTAAAACTTCTTAACTTGGGAATATTGAAGAACTGGGAATATTGAACCACTAGCTTTCATATGTTCTCATGTTCTGAGCAAGGAACTTAAACACTAGCTTTCATATATTCTCATGTTCTGAGCAGGGAACTTAAACACTAGCTTTCATATATTCTCATGTTCTGAGCAGGGAACTTAAACACTAGCTTTTTTACATGGCACATATTGCACATTTACTTTTTTCTCCAATACTGTGTTTTTGCATTATTTAAACCAAATTGAGCATGTTTCATTATTTATTTGAGACTAAATAGATTTTATTGATGTATTATATTACGTTAAAATAAGAGTGTTCATTGTTCATTCAGTATTGTTGTAATTGTCCGTATTATATATATATATATATATATTTTTTTTTTAATCGGCCGATTTTAATCGGTATCTACTTTTTTTTGGTCCTCCAATAATCGGTATCGGCGTTGAAAAATCATAATCTGTCGACCTCTAGTTTAGTACCAGGGTCCTTCATTCCCCCTCAGGAGAGGCTCCTCAGATCCTCAAAAGGTTCTACAGCTGCAACATTGAGAGCATCCTGACGGGTTGCATCACTGCCTGGTATGGCAACTGCTTGGCACTACAGAGGGTAGGGCGTACGGTCACTGGGGCCAACCTTCCTGCCATTCAGGACCTCTATACCAGGCGGTGTCAGAGGAAGGCCCTAAAAATTGCCAAAATCTCCAGCCACCCTAGTCATAGACTATTCTCTCTGCTACTCCACAGCAAGCATTACCGGAGCGCCAAGTCTAGGTCCAAGATGCTTCTAAACAGCTTCTACCCCCAAGCCATAAGACTCCTGAACAGCTAATCAAATGGCTACCAAGACTATTTGCATTGCCCCCCCTTCTACACTGCTGCTACTCTCTGTTATTATCTATACATAGTCACTTTAATAACTATACCACATGTACATATTACCTCAACTAACCTGTGCCCCTGCACATTGACTCTGTACCGATATCCCCTGTATATCGCCCCTCTATTGTTATTTACTGCTGCTCTTTAATTATTTGTTATTCTTATCGCTTACTTTTTTTGTTGGTATTTTCTTAAAACTGCATTGTTGGTTAAGGGCCTATGGGTAAGCATTTCACTGTAAGGTCTACACGTGTTGTATTCGGCACATGTGACAAATACAATTGGATTTGTATAGGCTTTGTTGTGCCCTCTTCACGACTGTCTTAGTGTGTTTGGACCATGATAGTTCCACTACAGCCCCGTCGATGAGAATGGGGACATGCTCAGTCCTCCTTTTCCTGTAGTCCACAATCTTAATCACGTCTTAATCACGTTGAGAGAGAGGTTGTTGTCCTGTCACCACACAACCAGGTCTCTGACCTCCTCCCTATAGGCTGTCTTGTCGTTATTGTGGAATCAGGCCTACCACTGTTGTGTCGTCTGCAAACTTGATAGTGTTGGAGCCGTGCCTGGCCATGCAGTCATGAGTAAACAGGGAGTACAGGAGGGGACTGAGCACTCACCCCTGAGGGGCCCCCATGTTGAGGATCGGGCGTGGCGGATGTGTTGTTCCCTACCTTTACCACCTAGGGGCGGCCCGTCAGGAAGTCCAGGAATCCAGAAGCACAGGGAGGTGTTTAGTCCCAGGGTCCTTAGCTTAGTGATGAGCTTTGAGGGCACGATGATGTTGAAAGCTGAGCTGTAGTCAATGAATAGCATTCTCAACAGATCCACAGATGTCCAGGTGGTAAAGGGCAGTGTGGAGTGCAATAGAGATTGCATCATCTGGGGATCTGTTGAGGCGGTATGTGAATTGGAGTGGCTCTAGGGTTTCTGGGATAATGGTGTTGATGTGAGCCATGACCAGCCTTTCAAAGCACTTCATGGCGACAAACGTAAGTGCTACGGGTTGGTAGTCATTTAGGCAGGTTACCTAAGTGTTCTTGGGCACAGGAACTATGGTGGTCTGCTTTAAACATATTGGTATTACAGACTCGGTCAGGGACAGGTTGAAAATGTTAGTGAAGACACTTGCCAGCTGGTCAGCGCATGTTCGGAGTACACGTCATGTTAATCCGTCTGGCTCTGCGGCCTTGTGAAATGGATCCACATGCTGGTTCTGGAGTTGGTTTTCTAAGCTGGTCTCAGAGGGAATGACCAGCGGGTTCAGGGGGTCGTTTAGACCTGTGATTCCACATCCTCACACACACAAAGCTACTCTCAACAAGATCTGAGAGACAGACTGCATCAAAATCAACAAGAAGATAAAGAAGAGATGACAGAGGAAAACGGAAAGAATGAGAAGTCAACAACATTCAGTTCACATTCTATAAAAATGCTTGAATGGTTCTCCCAAATGAAAATCAAATGTAAAGTTGCACAATATCATTGATCCGAGGAAACCCACTGACTAGTGGAAAATGGCTGCCCCGTGGGCCATAATATGACTGTTTATTGTCAAGTACATGTTGCTGTTTGAGGTTACACATCACTGCTGGTATGGTAATGGTGATAATACCCTCGCAGCGATGTGGGAGACTTCCTGGGGCTGTTGCTATGGGCCAGTGAGGTGCAGTAAAAAGAGGAGGATCACCTTCCCATCTTCACATCTACCAAACAACAACCACCCCGATGTTCCTAATTCTCCTTATCCAGGACTGTTTTACAGGGTTCTATATGGTTCTACAGTATACAGTTCTACAAGAGTATTGTAAGGTTCGCCCTCTTCTTACAGCTGGTGTCAATCAACGCTCACTCTCTGCAGAAATTACACAACAGGCACGCACACATGCACACACGCATACACACACACTGCTGTTGCAAGACCAGCCATTAGACTTGGATCATTTGATAATGAGTCATATCTCTATGATGAATGAATTCATCTTTTTATAAACTGTTGAGCAACAGAAAACAGTTTGGACTTTTTCATCTGGGATGATGCATCACAGAAACTTCTGTAAACGTAAACGTCCTGGTCCAAAACTCTCATTTCTGAAGCAGTCAGTCCTATTCATTTCCCTTTTCTATTGAAACACATGCACTAGGAGTTACATTCTGTCATTACCCTATTACTATGGCAACAAAGCACAAAGTGTATGTGTGTGTGTGTGTGTGTGTGTGTGTGTGTGTGTGTGTGTGTGTGTGTGTGTGTGTGTGTGTGTGTGTGGGGTTGACCTCTGAGCACACGGACTGTCACTAAGTTGGCTACGTGTGTGTTTTACCTCCATAGTGATCGTATTCTACAGTACAATTTTCCTGTCGAAGCAGGGAGTCGGAGGAAGACAATATCTTAGGATGACGTCATCACTGGTCAACAACAACACACTCCTGAAGGATCCAATACAACCCCGCTGTTGATATGACTGCCTGACTGACTTGTGTGTTCTAATATACTGTGAAGATGAGAGACGAATATTCCACTGTTGGAATAATAATAACTACCTGTATTTCATCATACCACTGGCCTCCATTTTGTTTGTTTTTACAGTTATATGACACTAATCCTATTGGAGGGCTTAATACCCCTAGCCTATAACAGCTATGGGAAGGGAAGACTACAGTTACTAACAATAAAAACAACACTTCTACGGCATGGTAACCTCCTACAGCGGCGCTTCACTACATGAATATCTTCCTGGGTTCATTAGCTCAATTAGTGGTAGTTAGAGGGTCCTGAGAGGAACTGGGGACATGAGATATGATACGAGATACAACATGAGGCTATGGGAGACACAGTTCACTCTCACTTCCATGAACAACTCTTAAGGATGAGATCATATACAAACATCATCCGTGTTCATTCTAGTGACGACATCAAAGTGCATGCGACACTGTACACAGATCAGATATCACATGATGGATGGCAGGTCAAATAAATACCACAAGTAAAACATTTGATAGGGTTAAGGGCTATGGTAAAGGTCAAGGTTCAGGATAGTCGTTAAAAACTTGTTGGGGCAAAAAAACACATCGCCACGCCACTCACCGAGATGTCCCTCTGCACCTTCTCGTAGGCCAGGGTCATGTTGGCCATTGGGCCGGGGTTATGGGTCAAGGTGAAGCTGTAGTCAGTAGAGGGTCCAGTCCCAGTCAGGGCCTGCTGGAGGTCCTGGATGTAACGATCTGTCTGCATCTCCAACTCCTCAGCCTCCTCCCTCACTGCATCCTCTGATACTACAGACAGGGAGGGAGGGAGGGAGGGAGGGAGGGAAAGGAAGATTCAGGTTTAGACAGGTGTGTGGTCATGTTTGTGCGTGCGTGTTCGTCAGGTGTGTGTGTTTACCCTCTCCTCTCCATGCATTCTGTCCATCGGTGAGCAGTAACAGGAAGCCAGAGCCTAAGTCCCGCCCCCTCCACTCCACTCGCAGGAAGTAGGAAGTCTCTGACTCCGAGGAGATACAGACCTCACGCACCGTCACATGCATCTCACACCTGCAGAAAAACAGCACAGGCACCTGAGGTCATTCCGTCTGTAATTCTGTTTGGCTCTAAACAAAGTATTGGAAATAAAACAAAGTTGGGATATTTGTGACAATCGTGATCATTGTTTACCTTTACATTTAGCAGACGCTCTTATCCAGAGCGAATTAGGGTTATCCAGAGCAATTAGGGTCAAGTGCCCTGCTCAAGGGCACATCGACATATATTTTTTAATTCACCTAGTCAGCTTGGGATTTTGACCTTTCGGTTAATGTCCCAATGCTCTTAACCGCTAGGCTACCTGCCGCCAGTGGGTGGATGTGAAAATGACAGTGCAGTCCTGCTAATTAGCTCATGGACATTATTTCATCATTCTCTTGGCAGGCTGGCAGCACAGCCTGCGTTAGATGCCAGCCAAACAGTAAAACGCTCTGCCTCCCCTCCCCTTGGACCAGTCACTATACTCATCCACAGTGACAGTCAGTAACACCAAGTTGCACACATTAGAGCTCAGTGACCGCGATGAGAGTTCAGATGTGCAGCATTGTAAATGAGGAGAACCATGGAGTTTAACCCACCCATCTGACACCCTGTTCGATAGTCATTCGTTAATCCCTAGTAACACCTGTACCCACACCCCTGCCAGCCAGCAATGACACATATTTCTGTCACTCCCCTTTCCTGTTCACACCTGTACTGAAACCTCGGTCTCAGAATTTCCTCAATTCCTATCTTCTTACATTCAGTCACTAAAACAACACCATTAAAGTAGAGATGGAGAATGTAGATGCACCGATCTTTGGCTTTGGGAATTATCTTCCCTTTTAGGTTCTATTTTGTTTTGACAGACAGGCAATTGGCACCAGCATGTAGCCTACAGTAAGTGTCTGGGGTGGGGTAAGGGTAGACTACACTAGAGTGGGGTCTAAGGGTTGATTTGGGACTGGGCCATGTTACGTGGTGCGAGCAGAATGCATGACAAAGCTCCACTAACATGATATTATCATAGTAATCTACTTCATTGGCCATCATTACTGAATGCCATGGTTGTAATTATTCATTCTGCCGATTATGTTGCTAAATGAGTCTTAATGGCACCAATTTTATACCAAAGCCACCCTCTGTCCTCTGACTTTGAACTACTCCCCTCTAGGCGCAGGTATAGGGCACCCATCGGCAAGAAAAACAGAACTAGACAATAATTTGTGCCAGGTGTGATATCCCTCCTAAATAGCTCGGGCTAATGTTCCTATCGACCCAGTAAGGCTAGCAGGCTAGTCTCTTTTTATTGGTATGTAACTGTTATGAAAGTTGTATTGTCAATGTGTTTTGTATTTAAACGCCACTTTAAAACGTGTACATGACACTGCAACAAAATGTCCCAATGGGGACAAAATAAAGTCAGTAAAGTTGATTGTTAGAGTTGTGTGTTTACATACATCAGACTTGTTTGTAAACAAAGCTCAAGCAACGTAGCACAGCACACGTGTGGCCATTTGAACATGTATCAAGTACGTCAGTGTCCCACCTACCTCAAACTGCACTAGCCTTCTTTAGATAGTTGGTTGTGTCTTTTAATATCCGATGGTCGACTTCTGATATTTAAACCTACAACCGGTGTTAAATCTAGTTTAAATCGCCAGACGCCGCAGTTTCAGTTCGTCTCTTCCTTGTTCCGTACAACGTAATCTGTCTACGACGCTACGGAAGTGTGAGGTGGCGCCGTAGCAGCTAGCTAGCTAGCATACCTAGCTCCGACATGGTAAATTGTTTAATTCAATTCTTAAATATAACATTTCATTAAATAACTTGGTGGCGGTGATGTAACATGTATTGGATGCCAACCGCTATTAAACCGTATCGAAGAAGTAGATTAACTAACGTCACCCTCCAAATAAATACATGTTTTGTGTCTAATATGGAAGTGGTAACGTTATCCCTGTTTTACAAGACGTTCCTATTGCAATCTATAGTAGATAGCTAGTAGTAGCCAGCTAGCTTGATTAATCCACAGAATAGTGCGTTCTGTTGTCTTTTACAGTTATAAGTCTAGATTTCCCTCATTCAGTCAGGAACGTGTCCAACTGAAAGAGAGCGAAAGCCCAACGTTTAACACAATACACCTGGAAACTTGTGTTGACAACCTAAAAAGCCTTCAACTAACAGCCCTGAAGTAGCCTTTTTTTTTGTATTTAGCTGTGATTGAAACTTATTTGATGACTTTGCAATAGGTATTACATACATTATGATTTAGCTACCCAGGTTGTGGAGTCATAGATGCATCCTAGAGTGACGATGGATGTTGAACCAGTAATAACCTCCCATTCCCTCTCCAGTCTGCCATATTTAACTTCCAGAGCCTGTTAACAGTGATCCTACTGCTCATCTGTACCTGTGCCTACCTCAGAGCCATGACCCCTAGTCTCCTGGACAAGAACAAGACCGGGTACGTACAGACAGTGTTATTGCACTGAACTAAAGCTCTAGGTCACACCTCAGAACCATAGCTGGCCCCTAGCCTGCCAGAGAAGAATAAGACGGTATTATCCTGCTGAGTTACTGTCCTAGTCTGTAGCTACCCTTCCACAGCCCAGAAGGGTATACTGCTAAGGAAGCTAGATCTGCTCAAAGTGTTCCAAAGCTTCAGTTCGCTTCACATTGCAGCTCAGGCTTCATCCGTACTACAGCGGTGCATATTGTTCATCCGCCTGCCGCTAACTCTAGCAGGCTTGTAACTGCACGTGCCTGTTGCACACGGCTAATCGAAGGCTTTGTCTTCATTCAGACAGTGCTGAAACATCAATCCATGAGCGAGTCAGTGCCACATTTCCATGCGCCGAGATCAACACACAAGCATCCCCCCCACACACACTCCTATCCATAAAATAATTGTATTAAGTCATACAAACGTTCTACTGTGCATGAAGTTTCAAATGCATTGTCATTACTACATTTGTAAAGTGACGGGTATTTAAAAAATGATAATTTTTAACACACACACAAACGTTGATTAATAAAAATATCTAATCAGTAGTCTTCCTCAAATTAACGGGGCGATGAGCAATCTGTGCGAGAGGGAGGGAATCTGATTTCATTGGTCCTCAACTCGCAGCTCAGACACTTCATTCAGGATAAATGGGAGTTGGTGTGACCAAATGTCACACTGGGTAGCCAGCTAACTACCTCAAAAGAGTCCTCTTCAGATCTGTAGCACTCTACTCAGATCCTCTGGCTTTGTCGACTGTATTCCTTTTCATCTATGTAATGCTCTGGGAAGGAGAATGGAACTTTGTGTGTTTGTTTTCCATTGAAGATGACAGGAATTGTTTGTGGCTACCAGCTGTAATGAACACGACTGTCACCAACTAGATAAGTGACTGTTTCTAAATCCTCTCAGCAGTGAGTGAATAAGAGCTGTGTGGTGTTTGGGACCACAGCGTATACACATCACATCGGTTCAATGCTGTTCTTGGGGGGGGGGGGGGGGGGGGGGGGGCTGATTAAAAACAACAGTTCAGTTTTTCTTCCTCAATTTTCCTCAACTCTTTCTCTCTTTTCCCAACTCTGAGTGGGTGAGGGAGGCTAATGCAACTCTCTCTCTCTTTTCCCAACTCTGAGTGGGTGAGGGAGGCTAATGCAACTCTTTCTCTCTTTTCCCAACTCTGAGTGGGTGAGGGAGGCTAATGCAACAAGCTGTGTGCCACATGTTGGGTTAGGGGGAAATTAGGGAATTATTGTGAGCCAGTCATCTGAGGTCGGCACACACACTCTCCAAGACAAATTAGACTGACAAACTGCCTGGGCATTACAGTGCTGGTGTTAACATGCCACTCACTCACTCACTGCCCAATGCCCAGAAAAATGTAGGCCTGTGTTGTTGTTGGGGTGTATGTATGTATGTGTGTGTGTGTGTGTCGGGAGGGACCCAGAATGGGGCCTTGAGGGAAATTGGAGCCCTAACCCTCCAATCTCTGACTGATGACTGACTGCTTAGTGTTTATAAACCAATGGCAGATTGGCTCAGCTGGATGACAGATATATGGTGGTCTAACAGGCCACAGACTATTTACGCTAGTACTTAGGAGTCCCATTTCCCATTGGTCTCATTTCTCGTGTTGGGAAATTGGATGTTATACATTTGTGGTGGATGGAATGCCCCCACAGAATGTAAGTACTTTGAAACCTAGGGAAAAGCACCATGATATGCTATCTGTCATTATGTGAAAGACAAAAGGCCAATCTGTCCCGCTTTCTAAATGTGTTCTACTAACCCAAACATTGGATATGCATTTTATTATTTTTATTAATCTCTATTTCTACGGGGACGGGTATCAGAAGTGATCTGGTGCTGAGTGTGTGTTTAGACAAGCCACTGATCCTCTGTTGGTTAAAGAAAGAGAAGAGAAGGAAGGATTTTGGGGGGGTGTAGGAGTGCTGGCTGAACCATTGTGACGCTCTGTCTGCAGTTGCTGTTCTGGGGGTGCTAAACCCCTTCGACAGACAGATAGACAACGATGAGGAATGGAGAGCTGGATAGTGTGCTCTGTTGTGGGTTTAAGCCTCTCCAGTGGAGACAGACTCGACGAGGAGAACTTACATGCCGTCTACACTCTGACCTCTAACACAGGGTTTCCCAAACTCGGTCCTGGGAAGCCCTCGGGTGCACGTTTTGGTTTTTGCCCTAACACTGCACAGCTGATTCAAATGATCAAAGCTTGATGATTAGTTGGTGATTTGAATCAGCTGTGTAGTGCTAGCCCCCCCCCCCAAAAAAAAATGTGCACAGTATATGGACCTATCCACTGTACAGTGCCCTCAGAACAGCCTCAATTCGTCTGGACATGGACTCTACAAGGTGTGGAAAGCGTTCCACAGGGTTGCTGGCCCATGTTGACTCCAATGCTTTCCACAGTTGGCAAGTTTGCTGGATGTCCTTTGGATGGTGGACCATTCTTGATACACCCGGGACATTGTTGAGTGTAAAAAAAAAAACAAGCAGCGTTGCAGCTCTTGACACAAACCGGTGTGCCTGGCACATACTACCATACCCCGTTCAATGACACTTAAATCTTTTGACTTGCCCACTCACTCTATGAATGGCACACATACACAATCTATGTCTCAATTGTAAAAAGGCTTAAAAATCCTTCTTTAACCTGTCTCTTCATCTTCACTGACTAAAGTGGAATTAAAGGAAAAACTCATCCAAAACCACTTATTCCTTTAATTTACAGTGTTAAATAACACTAATATGTGACAACAATATTTTTTGTGAGGGGAAACAAAAATTGTCATTCAAATGTTTAAATTTGGTGTTATTATAAGGTTGGTAGCATCATGGAAAATCCGCAATGCTCTCTCTATGGGCTAGCAGGCTAGCTAGCAAACGTAGCTACACACAGTTAGGGCATTGCGATGTGGCCTAAAAATATTTTTTCAAACTTGTGTGATTCACGATATACAGTGCATTCGGAACTAGCCGCTTGACTTTCTCACATGTTGTTACGTTACAGCCTTATTCAAAAATCGGTTAAATAATTTGTTCCCACTCATCAATCTACACACAATACCCCGTAATGATAAAGTGAAAACAGGTTTTTAGAAATTTTGGCAAATGTATTACAAATAAAAAAACACCTTATTTACACACAGTACCAGTCAAAAGTTTGGACACACCTACTCATTCAAGGGTTTTTCTTTATTTTTACTATTTTCTACATTGTAGAATAACATTCAGACCCTTTGCAATGAGACTTGAAATTGAGCTCCAGCTTTCCATTGATCATCCTGGAATATCACGCAAAAACATATATCAAATTAATAAAATTAATTTGATATATTGCCCAACCCTAATGGGAGTCTATTGGGCACTTGCTCAAAAACCCAATATTAGCACGAATTTCGTCAACAAGAAGTACAACATTACAAATCCTTTCTGGGTGTGAGATAATTCACTTGCTATCTGTAGCATCGTATAGCTTTGGAATTTTGACATGACTTACTTTAGAAGAAAATAAGCTTGTTTCTCAACATATACACGGACTTTGAGAAGGGATTGCGTGACAATTAGTTTAGCAACCGCGTGACGATTAGCTTAGCAACTGTGCGACACAGCATAACGCGATTGGTCGACAGTCTGCTGCTGGGTGGGGCTTTATACGTTCCTTCATTCATTGGATTCCTATCTCATTTCTATAGTATCTCTGGCAACTGCACCATGATATCCACCCTGGACTAAAGAGGCAGACGAATAGGAAAAATGTGCCAGACCCTCTGTTAAATGACACATTTCTCGCGGTAGAAGTATCGCAAAAATATGATCAATGGCTCATTCGAGAGAAGACGCCCTCCTGAGTTATGACATCGGCCAATATTGAAATCTGACATGTATGATGGACGTTTTCGTAAACTAAATGCTGTATTCCTATTGACTTCCAGTGTAGTGAGAGCGACTTTATCATGGCGCTACGTAATACCGGCCGGATTTCTGCCGGCTTGAACGCCAATAACTCGGATACACATAAAAACATGAAATGACCCCGGGAATCGGTAGAACATCACTCAGAGATGCACAAAAACAATATGGGTCTCAACATGGGTGAACCTGTCCTTTAGCAAGTGACATAAGTAAGAGATGATAGCATTCCCCTGGTCAGTCTATATCATAGAAGGAGATGTTCTTAATGTTTTGTACACTCGGTGTAGATCTGTGTCTCTCAATCTCTCTCTCTCTTGGGCTACTCTTTGCAAGTTTGCTCCTTCGAGGGGCAATCTGTAGTTGCTACATACATTTTTGGACATATAAATTCATGTCATGTACCCATTGGTTCTTGAAGAAGATCACTTATAAATGTCTCATCAGCTTAGTTCAACTGTCGCACCCCATCAGAACCCCGAATATCTCTGTCTCTCTCTCACATATATAAGCTTGTTTTATTTTTATTATTATTTTATTCCAAAAAAGCAAGTCTAAACAAAAATTGTATAGACTCAAAACATGGTTAAAACTATATTTGTGAAAATATGGATGGTCAGTCAGATAACTTCCGGTCTCATGGTAATTGACCCTTAATTAACATAAACACATTTTAGCATCTTCTGTCTTCCACACAGCCTACAAGCCACTGATGCAGACCTTCAGAACATCTAATTAGTATTAGTCTAAGTCTAATAAATCCATGTAATATAGTCTACACCTTCACAATGAATCCATTATTTATTTTAGACGGGTCTAAAGAAACATGATATGAAGAAAATGTAGTCTATTTCAGAAGAACAGAATATAATACTCTGAGTTGTCCTTATGTTAGGTACTGATCTGACTATGCCATATGGCTGTGGGCAACACTAGTTCATTTAGCAGACAAGATTTTCTTAGACTTCCGTGGCATTATTTTATAGTATGAAGAATACAATTGAATAAAATATAAATCATATTTTCTCCAAACGATGTGAGGGAGTGCGCAAATGCGGCTATTCTCCTATAATGCTTAATTTAGAGTTATTAATTTAACTTTAGTTGTGATACAAACGTCGGGCTATATGTTTAGATTTCTAATACATTCTAAGGCTGCATGACGTGACTCTAAAGATTTGAAAAAAGTAGCATGAAAGGTGTGAGCTCAGCTTTGGTTTTTTTTACAGGCTGTACACACTTCATCAGTCTCTCATTCACAATTTGACAAGCACTTGAAAATGCCTCTAATTTCCATGCGGCATTCCCTTTGTGTGGCCGTGATGCACCTAACAAAAATAAATGTTGAGGTGGCTGTTGTGCCTTTTGCGGTGGCTGTCCCCTTGGGCTGAATATAATAATTATAATTCCCTTCTCTCTGCTTGCTCCAAAGCACCTCTCACTCACATGGCTCTCCGTCATGTGATCGGGTCTTTCTCATAGGCTACAAGTGAAGACAGAAACATCAGGGATGCAACTGCGAGTGTCCTTATCCAATTCCGAGGCGCATGTTGAAGATATTGGAAGAACTGTCCACATTTACTTTTCGGCAGCCAACAAGATGAGTATGCCTAATGAACAGCAAAAGCATTAGCCTTGGTCAATCTACTATCCCCCATAGTACAAAAGTTGACCTATTCTGTGCAAGAAATAAATACTGGGACAGTTGTGGGATGAGATGGATCCCAAATGAATACAACCACACGCAGCAGATCAGAATGTTTAGCTTAATGTTGATAAACTATTAGACTATTTCTTCACATTTTGAGCACAGCAATGCGCACATGGCATATGCTATAAGCGTGAATGTTCCATTAGCGAGCGGGAAAACACCATTATCAAAAGTGACTTCTAATACGATTATGCATTTGAATGCTTTTATTATAAAGGTTCATTTTCTTCAAACTCACGTGCTGCTTATGTATGCCAGTTACACTCTACACCCGTTGTGTTAACGTGCTTCATTTTAAGAAGTGATTTGGCCACTTTAGTTGTGATACAAACATTATCAAAACATACAATGCCTTCAAATGATTCAGACCCCTTGAATTTTTCCACATTTTGTTACGTTAAAGCCTTATTCTAAAACGGATTAAATTGTTTTTCCCCATCATCAATTACACACAATACCCCATAATGACGAAGCAAAAAAGTTTTTTCGAATTTTTGCAAATATAATATAAAAAAAGATTTACATAGGTATTCAGACCCTTTTAAGTACGTTGAAGCACCTTTGGCAGCGATTACATCCTTGAGTCTTATTGGGTATGACGCTACAAGCTTGGCACCTGTATTTGGGGAGTTTCTCCCATTCTTCTTTGAAGATCCTCTCAAGCTCTCAGGTTATATGGGGAGCATCGCTGCACAGCTATTGTCAGGTCTCTCCAGAGATGTTAAATCGGGTTCAAGTCTGGGCTCTGGCCGGGCCACTCAAGGACATTCGGAGACTTGTCCCAAAGCCACTCCTGTGTTGTCTTGGCTGTGTGTTTAGGGTCGTCGTCCTGTTGTAAGATGAACCTTCGCCCCAGTCTGAGGTCCTGAGCACTCTGGACCAGGTTTTTAATAAGGATCTCTCTGTACTTTGCTCCGTTCATCTTTCCCTCGTTCCTGACTAGTCTCCCAGTCCCTGCTGCTGAAAAACATCCCCACATCATGATGCTGCCACCACCATGCTTAAAAAAAGTATATATATATATTTACTTCATTTTAGAATACGGCCTAATGTAAAAATGTATATAAAGTCAATGAGTCTGAATACTTTTCGAATGCACTGTATATGCCTATGGCTACATGAGGTGTGCAGCTATGATTTGAAAAAGTCGCAAAAAATAGGGTATGCATTGTTTCTTGCCTTACGCTGGGCATCATTCACAAGTGATAGGCTAATATTCTCACCCATCAGACTATTCTTGATTTAATTGTGTCTTTACATATATTATTTAGTATATGTGTTTGTTTTGATTTAGAATGGACCATTATCATGCACCCGTCTCAAAACGGGCAGGGGGGGGGGGATGCATGTCAACTATGCACTTAAATGGCAAAAGTTGATGAGATCCCCCTCTTTTTAAGAGGCCATCATTCTGTTTTCTCACGTAATTGCATAGCCTATAGAAATGTTGTGCAACTTGAGCTCATTGGCTCTCAGGAAGTGTTTGACTAGATTTTCGATACATTTGCATGTATGTCAGTGATTAGAGGGACACTAGAGTGCTGAGTACCAGGCAGTTAGCAAGTTTGGTGGACTACTAAATGAGCATCCGAGCTTGAAGAAGCCTAAATACTGTGACTAAACGGTCACATGGAATTTGAATGCCTTCATGACTCGTGACCACCGGTGTGGTGGCAATATGGTCACCATAACAGCCTTAGTCAGTCCTTGCATCCATACCTCTGTCTATGAATTTGAATGGTTACATTTCTCCAGGCCCATTCCTAAGCTTTTTACCCAAACGAGCGGGTAGAATGCTTTGTTTAAACTGCTGATTGCCACTTTAAAACATTGCTGGTTATGTTAAAACAGTACTTACAACAGTATGTAGCTAATTATCATATCTCTCCCCTCTTTTCAGGTTCTTGGGTATCTTTTGGAAATGTTCCAGAATAGGTACACTGTTTGTTACATAATCAATAGTTTTATCATCTAGAACACAGCTCTAGAAGACTTGTGATGGCCTTGTATACGTTGCTTACACTTTTATTAGTCAGTCTTGGTTTAGTGTTGTCGTAGGGTTATTCACAACACCTTGAAAGTATTGAGTATTTCCATGTTAACTTCTGAAGTCTCCCATCATCCCCTCTGAACCCCCCCCCCCCCCCACCACCAGGTGAGAGGAAGAGTCCGTACGTGGCGGTTTGTTGTGTCATCATGGCCCTCTCCATCCTCTTCTCCGATTAACAGCCTGCCCTTCCCCGCACGCTAAGCACTGTGGGATTCCTAGTGGAAGACTGAAGAAGATGGCAGCACTATGAGACCGCGATCGCAGAGGAGGCCTGCATGGGACACCGTTGTTCCCCCCCCCCCAGTTTCATTTGAGTGGGGTGTGGATAACGGACTGTAGTGACACACAAGGACCCTCTCTGGAGAACAACACAAGCCTCCATCTTCCATCCCTCTTTCCTCCTCTTCTCCTGGTGGCCATTTTCACAATTCAGTTGTTAAAATGGCCTCCTGGACCTCTCTGTAAACAGACAGTTGTTGTTTGTTGTTGTTTTCGTTGTGTTATTATCCCGTAGGGATCGCCCCATGTCTTTACCTCCCCTCTGTAATGAGGGCCATGTGGTAGATGGCCAGAGGTTGGAGAGCAGTGTTTGATAGTTGACAGTGTTCTTTTTGTGTGTGTTTCTGTACATTAAAGACCCGGTGGATGAGACTACTCGACCACTGTTGACGGTCCAACTCGTGCCTTTCTATAACACGGGAGTCTGTTTTCCTTTTCCTCATTGATCACAGGTTGTATGTATGTTACCAAGCAGGATCAATGAGTTTGCCAGTTCACTTTCCAAAATATTCTTGACGTATTAACTCTGTATTCAACTTATGTTCTCTTTCCCATTCAGAAAATAAGTATTTGATTAGTATTACCTAGTTAGCTGATCGATCCTGCTTGGTGAAACACAACCCTGTGGTTGAGGTTCCAGGTTGTCTTTATTTGCAGTCGTGATCAAATCAAATGGTATTTTGTGACATGCGCCTAATACAACCTTACAGTGAAATGAAGACAACAGTTGTAGACCTTACAGTGAAATAATGAATACAACTCCTTACAGTGAAATGATGAAGACACCAGGTGTAGACCTTAGTGAAATGCTACTTACAAGCCCTTAACCAACGATGCTGTTTTAAGAAAAAAACATTAAAAAGTTACAAATAATTACAGAGCAGCAGTAAAATAACAATAGTGAGGCTAAATACAGTGGGTACCGGTACAGAGTCAATGTGGAGGCTATATACAGGGTGTTACGGTACAGAGTCAATGTGGAGGCTATATACAGGGGGTACCGGTACAGAGTCTATGTGGAGGCTATATACAGGGTATTACGGTACAGAGTCAATGTGGAGGCTATATACAGGGGGTACCGGTACATAGTCAATGTGGAGGCTATATACAGGGGGTACCGGTACAGAGTCAATGTGGAGGCTATATACAGGGGGTACTGGTACAGAGTCAATGTGGAGGCTATATACAGTGGGTACCGGTACAGAGTCTATGTGGAGGCTATATACAGTGGGTACCGGTACAGAGTCTATGTGGAGGCTATATACAGGGGGTACCGGTACAGAGTCTATGTGGAGGCTATATACAGTGGGTACCGGTACAGAGTCTATGTGGAGGCTATATACAGTGGGTACCGGTACAGAGTCTATGTGGAGGCTATATACAGGGGGTACCGGTACAGAGTCTATGTGGGGGCACCGGTTAAATGAGGTAATATGTACTGTGGGGCAAAAATGTATTTAGTCAGCCACCAATTGTGCAAGTTCTCCCACTTAAAGATGAGAGGCCTGTAATTTTCATCATAGGTACACTTCAACTATGACAGACAAAATGAGAAAAAAAATCCAGAAAATCACATTGTAGGATTTTTTATGAATTTATTAGCAAATTATGGTGGTTATTAAAGTGACTATGGATAGATAATAACAGAGAGTAGCAGCAGCGGGAGGGGGCAATGCAAATAGTCTGGGGTAGCCATTTGATTGGATGTTATGGCTTGGGGGTAGAAGCTGTTTAGAAGCCTCTTGGACCTAGACTTGCCGCTCCGGTACCGCTTACTGTGCAGAGAGAACAGTCTATGACTAGGGTGGCTGGAGTCTTTGACCATTTTTAGGGCCTTCCTCTGACACCGCCTGGTATAGAGGTTCTGGATGGCAGTAAGCTTGGCCCCGGTGATCTACTGGGCCGTACGCACTAACCTCTGTAGTGCCTTGTGGTTGGAGGCCGAGCAGTTGCCATATCAGGCAGTGATGCAACCCGTTAGGATGCTCTCGGTGGTGCAGTTGTGATATAAGAGATCTGATGACTGATTGCAGTCACACTGCAATCAGTGTGACTGATTGCAGTGTACTTAATGGCCACACACACACACTCTGGAGCCCCACCATTATCCAAAGCCCGGTGGCTTAGAATTATGGTTGTATTTACAGATCTTGTTTTCTACCTGGGGAAGGCTGAAGGGGGACTGGTGTACGAGGAATTGTTGTCAAGGGGACAGGCTTGGAGGGATTGACACTAGACTGTGTTGGAGTAGGTCCACAAATGATCAGCAAAGCCAAGGTCTGGATCATTTATTTAAATTGGCAGGTTAGAGATTGGACTCCCATTGATGCCTGGTCCAACAGCAGAGAGACGGGGAGATTAAGAGAAAGAATCTTCAAGGAGGACATTTTCTCCTTGCCCTTCCTCTCTCCCCCCATTTTAAGTTGGTCGTTTGACTTATGGTAAATGTCAGTGTCACTGCTAACACAACCTACTGCTGATTTTGTTGAGGTCATAAGTTCTGCAAATGTCGTGGTTGCTTGTGCAGAGAATTGGTTGCAGTTAGTTGACACAAATGGACCCCTTTGAATCCTGGGTCGACTGTGTGTCAGTGTACTGTAGGGGTCCTGCTGTATCCTGTAATGTTAGTGTGCCAGTGTTGAATATTACAAGGCTGACCAAGCACATCAACTAAAGCAGTGTTTCCCAACTCCAGTCCTTGGGTCCCCAAAAGTACACAATTTTGTTGTAGCCCCAGAAAAACGCCTGATTCAACTCACCGAAGGCTTGGCAATTAGTTGACAAGTTGAATCAGGTGTGTTTGTGTGTCTTTAATAAAATATGTACTGAACTAAAGCATGCTTACCACTGTCCAACAGCAACACATGAAGGAAAGGATAGGCTTGTTAACAGATACACACTCGTTGTGTCTGATCTTTCACATCTCCTCGACTCTGAACTCCCCACTTTCACCTGTCCTCCTCCTCTCTTCCCCCTCTCCTCATCCACCCGTCCTCTCCTTGGTTGCAAATGGGAACACTTCACTTTCATGTCTCCTCTCCTTCCGTCTCTTTACCATCACTCCACTCACAGGCCCTAAACTCCCCTTCTGCACCGGATGGCTTCACACACACACACACACACCCTAAACTCCAATAGCCTCAGTAGTTTCAGATGCAGATCCACCGCACTAAGTCACCCAGGACCTAAACCCTGACTGATCCTAATGGCTTCCAGGTCGAGCTGGAGGTAATGAGGACTCCCCGACGTCTGCCCCAGGCAACTGGTCCCTCCTGTAGTTTTCACTATGACCATCTGGAATGGACAGTCATTCTAGAAAGGGTAAACATGGCCAAACAGGCCATCTCATCAGAGCTGATAAACACGTGTGGTAAGAGCTATCTGTTCTGGCTGATAATTCCGTTCAGTGCCGTATGGCCTCCTTTTGGTTCATTGCCGACCCTGTTACTAGAACCGACTCTCTGGTTCTGGTCCACCTGGTAGCACACTGGTCCTTTTATTCCTTTGACTCAGAGGAAGCCTGCACTTCCATGGCTATTTACATTGACGGTGATAAGGACTGACTGACTAATGTACTTTTCCACGCTGTTAATTCCAGGGGCCAGGGCTAATGTTTCTTGTTTTGGCTATACTGGTTGACGTGGAAGAGTTCCCTGTGGTGAAACGGGACCGTGGTGGAGCTGGAGAGTTAGAACAACAGCTACTCGTTACTGTGATCAGAACCAACAGGGCAGAACTAGTGGGCCAGAACACAACACACCACCTTGGCCACCACCACGCTGTGATGATAGATTCTGCTGCCATTTAACGGCCTCGTTTAGCCCTACTGTACTGTGCTGTGTGGGGGGTAGAGTGATGGACACAGACAGCACTAGAGTCAGCTCTGTGTGTGTGTGTTCCTACTGTTAAGGGTTAGAGTGATGGTCTCTTATGGTGACAGAACTGGAGTCCGACTGAGCCCCTCAGACACCGCAGAGAGGGATCTGTAAAAAAAGTACACTACTTTTGACCAGGCCCATAGGACTCTAGTCAAAATTATACAACGGGTGGGTCTTGTCGTGAATACTGATTGGTTAAAACCGCATTCCAGCTGGTGTCTATTCCACAGGTTACCAATGGCTAAATCAACCTTACTCTGTTCCATCTGACTGTGCCCTTGGTGACACAGCCATGGAGTGTGGAATCTTGCGTAAACTCTGTAACCCAGATAGAAACTATATAGGGTCTGACAGTATCTCTTTCCAGGGTCTGTTGTGTGTTTGCCTGTGTTTATTAATATGTGACCTAAAAGGGAGGGTAATGCCGAGGGAGCCAGGCCAGGCAGAGTTTTAGGCAGCTGGGAGTAATGAAGCTGACCTAGCACCTCTGGCTATCCCCCCTCTAGTCTCTGCAACTAAAAGGTTTCACAGAGAGACTATGGGACTTCATTAAAAACCTTCCTTCAGGAGAAGCCAGTCACTGTGTTTATCTGCCCAGTTAGTTTCTCTAAGCAGCTCTGTGTCCACGTCCTTATTAAACCTGCTTTAACACAGGGACAGGCCTGGGACGGAGCCCCAGATGCCTTCTCTATCCCAGTGGTCTCTGCTGGCTAACACACACACCCGCGGTAGAGGATGGCAGTGCTGAGGAGGGTGCGCATCTTGCCTGTTCCTGCTCGACTTGGCTTTTTCATGGCTAATTTTGCGTTAATTGTTACTTTGTTTGCTAAGAATGTTGGCGCAATAATTTCCTACGCATGACAAATAAGTTGCTCTGGATAAGAGCGTCTGCTAAATGACAAATGTAAAACACGTATCGATCATGAAATCGGAAGCTACTGTATCTCTCAGCCTCCCAGATCTAGAATACTGCATCTACACCTTTGTTCCCCGCATAGCAGGTGTACCTATTGCTGCTGACCAAGACGAAGAACCGTAACCAAAGGGGGACTCCAAACCAAAAAGACGGGCCACACAGCCTTCTCTTCCTAGTATCCATGTCCAATCCCTGGAAAATAAACTTTGAACTCGGAGTAAAGGCTTTTATCGCAGAGGAACCTCGGAATGCTGTCTCTTTTGGCTTTTACAGAGACATGGTTCAAGGACGTTGCACTCAACTCCAGTGTTTCACCAGACGGCGTTTCCATTTTCCGTATGGATTATGTCCACGTGATTATGTCATAAGTATAACCCATTTTCCACATAGACAAACCTTGTATTACAATATGTTGCATTTGTAACTTGAAAACAACGTTAAACCTTCAACCTTACATCCACTATCATTAAAACAAATGGCTGGGCAGCACCTACTGGACAGTTTACAACTATTGATTTGGTGTCCCATCCAGCGTTTTAACCAAGCCCTGCTTGGCTTTTATATTTGTCACTGACTACTACCAATGTGCTATCGTGAGAATGATAATTGAGAGAACTCTTAATAACCAAATACTGTATATTCACTGTTGCAATCCAAGTCATTCCAAAGGATAGATCTACTACAGCAAATGAAATGTAACCATACTTAAGTCATATCATCAATGATACTATTTAGGGCTATATAGCAGTTGCCAAGTAATCAATGGCTATTGTTCAACCAGGATTCAACTAAAATTAGACACCACATATTGGCATAGGGTTTCTAGCTTTGGTTGATTTAAAATTGTATCTTCACGTTAATCATTAATACTGTATGTTGGATTCACGTCTAAATCTCAACCAAGAATCAAAGTTAGAGAATATGTCTAAATGAAATAAATGTATTTAAAGTTTGATTACATTGGATTTAGGCCTATTCTTTAACTTAGATTTTTGGTTGAGATGGAGACGTGAATGCAATATATAAATAATTAATTTGTAGACCAACTGAATTGTGTTTGGTTGTCAACGCAACAAAATATCAACATTTGAAGGAGAACTTCTGCTTGGATCGTTCCATATGTGCTACTGACTTAGTCTGGCTTCATTGTGCTGAGGATGATGTACCCGCAATAACAATCCGGACATACCCCAACCAAAAATCCTGGATGAACAGAGATATCCGTACCATGCTGAGAGCCCATACTGCATCATTCAATGTCCGCAGAACGAACTCCGATGACTCGGCGGCGTGCGACACGTACAAGGCAAGCCGGTTCGACAACTCAGAGACGCGGCAAGGACCACAGACTAGCACGGACTACAAAGGCAAATCCAGCTGTGTGGTGCCCACCGAAGTCTCCCTCCCAGACGAGCCTAACACATTCTATGCTTTCTTCGAGGCAGACAATATCGAGCCATCCAGGGAGACTGTCTGTTCCGGACGTCCAGGTGCTTTCGCTTTCCTAGGCTGACGTGAGGAAAACTCTCAAAGAGTGAATACTCACAAACCTGCTGGCCTAGATGGCATCCCTGGCCGCGTCCTCAGAGTGTGTGCTGACCAGCTGATGGGCAACGTCTCTGACATCTTCAACATGTCCCTGTCCCAGGCTGAAGTCTCTCTCTGCTTTAAGGAAACCACCATCCTCACAGTGCCCTAGAACAATAAGGTGGCATGCCCTAATGACAATTGCCCAGGCACACTGGACCCACTCCAATTGGTCTACTGCTCCACAGATCCATGGAAGATGCCATTTCCATCGCTATTCAGACGGCCATAACACCTGGACAAGAGGAACATTATGTGAGAATGCTGTTAATTGACTACAGTTCAGCATTCAACATTATTCTTCCCTCTAAGCTCGACACCAAGGTCAGAGCCCTGGGTCTGGACACCTCCCTATGCAACTGGATCCTGAACTTCCTGACGGGCAGACTACAGGCTGTGAGTATTGGCAACAACACCTTCTGTACACTGACCTTTAAAACAGGGACCCCCCAGGGGTGTGTACTCAGCCCCCTGCTCTACTCCCCTATTCACCCACGACTGCGCAGCTTTACATGACACCAACCTCTCCATCGTCAAGATTGCTGACGACACCACAGTTGTAGGCCTGATAAACAACAATAACGAGTCAGCCTATAGGAATGAGGTAGGTTATCTGGCATTGTGGTGACAGGACAACAACCTCTCCCTCAACGTCAGTAAAATAAAGGAGTTGATTGTTGACTTCAGGAAGCAAAGGAGGGAACATGCCCCTATCCACATCAACAAGACTGCTTTAGAGCAAGTTGGCAGTTTTAAGTTCCTCGGCATCCACATCACCGAGGACTCGACGTGGACCAACAACAACACCACCACTCTGTCAAGAGGGCGCAACAGTGTCTCTACTTCCTAAGGCGGCTGAAGAAATTTGGCATGCCACCCCGGGTCCTCTCCAAATACTACTGCTGCACCATCGAGAACGTCCTGACCGGTTGCATCATGGCCTGGTACATGAATTGCTCTGTCCACGAGCCCAAGGCCCTCCAGCGGGTGGTGAAGGCGGCTTAGAACATCACTGGGACCGTGCTCTCACCCAACCAGGACATCTGCTAGAAACGGTGCCTGAAGAAGGCCCGTATCATCATCCAAGACCCCACACACCACAGCCACGAGCTCTTCACCCCCGTACCGTCGGGCTCAGAGACACACACACACACACACACACACATCCCAACTGTGCTACTAATGCTTCAAATTTAATTCTATTCTATTGAGCCATTTACTTTATGGTCGTATTCTTAACATTATTTTCTTGTTGTTGCATTGTCAAGAAGGAACCTGCAAGTAAGCATTTCGTTGGATGGTGTATACCACTCAAACTCAACTCTGGGCCTCGAAGCCAGTTCCACTGCATTTAAAAAAAAATTGTTCCCCTCTAATCAGGGGGCTGATTTAGACCTGGGACACCAGGTGGGTATAATTAATTATCAGGTAGAAACGAAAACCAGCAGGCTCCAACCCTCATAGGTTAAGAGTTGAGTTGTATCCCATACATACCACGGATAAAACTCGAAACACACAAACACTTACACAATGCTAGCTAATGCTCCCCTAACGCTTCCCCAACGTCCGCTAATGTTATAGCAGTCTGGGTCAACAGCCTGCATGTTCTTCACAAAGAGGGCAACTGATGCTATTGAGACAGATTTCTTTGTGTCAGGTGAGAAGCTTCAGGTGGTATCCCATTTGATGTACCTTGGCATCGTACTTAGTTCCAACCTCTCCTTTATAAAGCGGATGAAAAAGGTAACTCAAATAACCAAATTCAACCGAGCTAATTTCAGATTCATACGAAATTGTTTTGACTACGGAGGTAGCAAAACTGTACTTCAAATCTATGATACTCCCCCACTTAGCATACTGCTTGACTAGTTGGGCCCAAGCTTGCTGTACAACATTAAAACCCATTCAGTTTGTCTACAAACAGGCTCTCAAAGTGCTTGATAGGAAGCTCCTGAGTTGGGAAAATCTTGTGCAATACACTGACGCATGTCTGGTATTCAAGATCCTAAATGGCCTGGCTCCCTCTCCACTTAGTACTTTGGTTTAAACAGAAAACCCAAACCATGACAGCAGATTCACAAGGTCTGCCATGAGAGGTAACTGTATAGTTCCCTTAAGGAAAAGCACCTTTAGTCAATCTGCTTTCTCTGCTTCCCATGTTTGGAACACACTGCCATCAGACACACACAACTGCACTATCACACCTTTACAAAACACATAAAGACATGGCTAAAGGCCAATCAGACTTGTGAACATAATCCCTAGCTGTGTATGCCCCAATACATCACTGGGGCCAAGCTTCCTGACAACCAGGACCAATATACTAGGCAGTGTCAGAGGAAGGCCCAAAAAATTGTAAAGGACTCCAGTCACCCAAGTCATAGACTGTTCTCTCTGCTTCCACACGACAAGCGGTACCGGCGAGCCAAGTCAGGACCAAAAGGCTCCTTAACAGAGCCAAGTCAGGACCAAAAGGCTCCTTAACAGAGCCAAGTCAGGACCAAAAGGCTCCTTAACAGAGCCAAGTCAGGACCAAAAGGCTCCTTAACAGAGCCAAGTCAGGACCAAAAGGCTCCTTAACAGAGCCAAGTCAGGACCAAAAGGCTCCTTAACAGAGCCAAGTCAGGACCAAAAGGCTCCTTAACAGAGCCAAGTCAGGACCAAAAGGCTCCTTAACAGAGCCAAGTCAGGACCAAAAGGCTCCTTAACAGAGCCAAGTCAGGAACAAAAGGCTCCTTAACAGAGCCAAGTCAGGTCCAAAAGGCTCCTTAACAGCTTCTAACCCCAAGCCTGCTGAACAACTTATCAAATGGCCACCCAGACCATTTACATTGACACTGCTGCTACTCACCGTTTATTATCTATTCATAGTCACTTTACAAATGATCTCGACTACCCTGTACCCCCGCACATTGACTTGGTAACGGTACCACCTGTATATAGCCTCATTATTGTTATGTACATTTTCTTTTTTTGTTTGTTCATTGATTACATTTTTATTTTACTTTAGTTTATTTAGTAAATATTTTCATAATTCTATTTCTTGAACACTTGCTTTTATATATTTTGTTTTGTTACTTTTTGTGGTATGTTGCTCTGCCTGCGTGCTACATTCTGCTTGCTCTATGTTGCTCTGCCTGCGTGCTACATTCTGCTTGCTCTATGTTGCTCTGTCTGCGTGCTACATTCTGCTTGCTCTATGTTGCTCTGCCTGCGTGCTACATTCTGCTTGCTCTGTTGCTCTGCCTGCGTGCTACATTCTGCTTGCTCTGTGTTGCTCTGTCTGCGTGCTACATTCTGCTTGCTCTGTTGCTCTGTCTGCGTGCTACATTCTGCTTGCTCTATGTTGCTCTGCCTGCGTGCTACATTCTGCTTGCTCTATGTTGCTCTGCCTGCGTGCTACATTCTGCTTGCTCTGTTGCTCTGCCTGCGTGCTACATTCTGCTTGCTCTATGTTGCTCTGCCTGCGTGCTACATTCTGCTTGCTCTGTTGCTCTGCCTGCGTGCTACATTCTGCTTGCTCTATGTTGCTCTGCCTGCGTGCTACATTCTGCTTGCTCTATGTTGCTCTGCCTGCGTGCCACATTCTGCTTGCTCTGTTGCTCTGCCTGCGTGCTACATTCTGCTTGCTCTATGTTGCTCTGCCTGCGTGCTACATTCTGCTTGCTCTGTTGCTCTGCCTGCGTGCTACATTCTGCTTGCTCTGTTGCTCTGCCTGCGTGCTACATTCTGCTTGCTCTGTTGCTCTGTCTGCGTGCTACATTCTGCTTGCTCTGTTGCTCTGCCTGCGTGCTACATTCTGCTTGCTCTGTTGCTCTGCCTGCGTGCTACATTCTGCTTGCTCTGTTGCTCTGCCTGCGTGCTACATTCTGCTTGCTCTGTTGCTCTGCCTGCGTGCTACATTCTGCTTGCTCTGTTGCTCTGCCTGCGTGCTACATTCTGCTTGCTCTATGTTGCTCTGCCTGCGTGCTACATTCTGCTTGCTCTGTTGCTCTGCCTGCGTGCTACATTCTGCTTGCTCTGTTGCTCTGCCTGCGTGCTACATTCTGCTTGCTCTGTTGCTCTGCCTGCGTGCTACATTCTGCTTGCTCTATGTTGCTCTGCCTGCGTGCTACATTCTGCTTGCTCTGTTGCTCTGCCTGCGTGCTACATTCTGCTTGCTCTATGTTGCTCTGTCTGCGTGCTACATTCTGCTTGCTCTGTTGCTCTGTCTGCGTGCTACATTCTGCTTGCTCTATGTTGCTCTGTCTGCGTGCTACATTCTGCTTGCTCTATGTTGCTCTGTCTGCGTGCTACATTCTGCTTGCTCTATGTTGCTCTGCCTGCGTGCTACATTCTGCTTGCTCTGTTGCTCTGCCTGCGTGCTACATTCTGCTTGCTCTGTTTGCTCTGCCTGCGTGCTACATTCTGCTTGCTCTATGTTGCTCTGCCTGCGTGCTACATTCTGCTTGCTCTATGTTGCTCTGCCTGCGTGCTACATTCTGCTTGCTCTGTTGCTCTGCCTGCGTGCTACATTCTGCTTGCTCTATGTTGCTCTGCCTGCGTGCTACATTCTGCTTGCTATGTTGCTCTGCCTGCGTGCTACATTCTGCTTGCTCTGTTGCTCTGCCTGCGTGCTACATTCTGCTTGCTCTATGTTGCTCTGCCTGCGTGCTACATTCTGCTTGCTCTGTTGCTCTGCCTGCGTGCTACATTCTGCTTGCTCTGTTGCTCTGCCTGCGTGCTACATTCTGCTTGCTCTGTTGCTCTGCCTGCGTGCTACATTCTGCTTGCTCTATGTTGCTCTGCCTGCGTGCTACATTCTGCTTGCTCTGTTGCTCTGCCTGCGTGCTACATTCTGCTTGCTCTATGTTGCTCTGCCTGCGTGCTACATTCTGCTTGCTCTGTTGCTCTGCCTGCGTGCTACATTCTGCTTGCTCTGTTGCTCTGCCTGCGTGCTACATTCTGCTTGCTCTATGTTGCTCTGCCTGCGTGCTACATTCTGCTTGCTCTGTTGCTCTGCCTGCGTGCTACATTCTGCTTGCTCTGTTGCTCTGCCTGCTTGCTCTGTTGCTCTGCCTGCGTGCTACATTCTGCTTGCTCTGTTGCTCTGCCTGCGTGCTACATTCTGCTTGCTCTGTTGCTCTGCCTGCGTGCTACATTCTGCTTGCTCTGTTGCTCTGCCTGCGTGCTACATTCTGCTTGATCTATGTTGCTCTGCCTGCGTGCTACATTCTGCTTGCTCTGTTGCTCTGCCTGCGTGCTACATTCTGCTTGCTCTGTTGCTCTGCCTGCGTGCTACATTCTGCTTGCTCTGTTGCTCTGCCTGCGTGCTACATTCTGCTTGCTCTGTTGCTCTGCCTGCGTGCTACATTCTGCTTGCGCTATGTTGCTCTGCCTGCGTGCTACATTCTGCTTGCTCTATGTTGCTCTGCATGCGCTCACTGTTTGACTGTTTTGTAATTGTTTTTAATTATCTGCCCAGGGACAGCGGTTGAAAATGAGCCGGCTTGCTAAAATGGCACTTTCACTGAAACGTTGATTAATGTGCACTGTCCCTGTAAATGTCAACTCAAACTCAAGGTGACTAAGCTGTGAAGTTTGGCCTACCTGGCAGATGATCATCTCCATCATAAGCTTGCCAGTCTTCTCTCTCTCTCTCTCTCTTCCTCGCTCTCTCACTCTTCCTCTCAGGGGGAAACTAGTTAAACCAGTCTATAAACTGAAACGGTGAAGTTTGAGACGGACCTCGTTTCTAGACTAAAAAAAGCATGTGGTACGTTTTCACCATGATAAAGAAATATCAGAGAGATGGATGGATGGAGGGAAAGAAAGAGAGATGGAGGGAAAGACGATGGCTTTGGGGAGACATCTGGGGGTACTGCAGCGTCTCTGAAATTGGAACCAGGAGACCTGACATGGCCTCTTCCTCAGTGAATGGACCCTCTGTGCTTTTGTTATGAGCCCCCCCCCCCCCCCCCCAAACTCCTCACCCCCCCTGGACCCTCCCCATCACCCCCTGGATAAAACATTTGGGGGAGTTGTGAAACATCAACATCAGAGATTTGAGCTGGCAGGGACCTCTGGCTTGGCTCCAGGCCTAATGAAACTCAACAGTGTGGTACGTATTGAGAGTGCACTCCAGGACTCCGTCTTGACTGTGAACCAATAGTTTGTTTGATGATGGGTACAATGGCCGAGAGAGAGAGAGAGAGAGAGAGAGAGAGAGCAATGGAAAAGAGCTTTAAACTGTCGCTTGTATTCTAACAACAAAGAAACACACAATTGAAACTGAGGGGCCTGAAGAATTCTCAGGTCACCTGGCCTTTGAGGTCACCAGTCGCTTTTCCCTACAAAGGGTGATTCTGCCAGCTGCTGGGGGAGGTAAGATGTATTATTTGGTCAAAACTGAACAGCTCACACCTCTACTGCTTGTTGAAGTCACCTGAAGCCATTATAACAGGGTTGAGGGTCAATTCAGTTTTCAATTGTAATACCCACTAGGTCACTCACACACTGACTGAATCCTACATTGGACCTTGTGAAATGTTGCCTGGAAGCAGAGCTGCATGAATGGCTACATCAGGTAAATCATTCTGCCTTGACATTCACATACACAGAGGTAACATCCGTCTCTGACATCCAGCCTGCTCACAGGGCATAAACCAGTACAGTCTGGCCTGATGTCTGTTTGTGTTGTTTGCAGTCAATCAGTCTTCTAGTACAAAGCCATTGGTGTTTCTGAGAGACTCCGGGAAAGAGAGCGACAAAGGGAGAGATGATATGGCCATGAGCAAGGAAGTGAAGGAGCAAAATGAAGAATTGTCACAAACTTGTGAAAGTACCATCCGTGGATAAGGTTGTCAGTGCCAGCCAGCAGTGTGTGTGTGTGTGTGTCAGTAACGTTCTCCAGATGGCTCTCTTCCGTGTGTTAGGATCTAGATCAGAGGGAGGCATGTTAACATGACCAGCGTGACTCCCAACCTCCTGTAAACCACTGTGTGTGCGTGTGTATATGTTGTGACCAAGAGAGAAAGACAAAGAAATAGGGGGAAATCGAGAGAAATGGGGACCGAAATGGAGAGAAAGAGAGGGCGAGTGTTCCACTGGCAGTGTGCCCTGTATAAAAGCTCTGACATAACCAGTTACGTGGGACTATTTTATGGCTCTCCAGGGGAGTAACGCACACTGATCGCACACAGGGGAGTAACGCACACTGTAGTCTGCGCCTGGGTGTGCGATCAGCAGAAGCAGTGCTATCATCCCCGGTAGTTTGTTTCCCGGGGGGGGGGGGACCTCTCGCTACGTTCATACTTGTATGCGTGTGTCTTTTGTGTGTGTGCCATAAACAGCCATGTGTTTCCAATTGTTGTTTATCCAGGGTTGGCATTGAGGAACGTCAGCAAACACAATGCTTTCTTTTAAAAACAGGGTTAACTGATTACACACACACACTTTAATCTGACACTGTCAGAGCTCTCCCTTGGGACATTTATATCAGCATTTCTGTTAGGGTTGCTCGTGTGAACAGATTGTACATATGGTCCCCATAGTCATTACCATAAGAGTGGCTGATGTATACAGTTTGTATTGAACTGTTTCTCCCCCCCCCCCCCCCGTCAGAGACAAACAGGAATCTTACCGAATCTGGAACTGAAAAAAATATGGAGTTTCGGTTTTCAAAAATCTTCACAATGCAGGCCAAAAACAGTGTGTTTGTCATCAACTTTATTGCAAAGAAATCAAAAAGTTCCGACATGATTGTTGGACATGTTAGGTGATAATTAGAGGTGTACTTAACTTTAAGGTCATAGGGAACATAAGTTACATCTGACGTCATCTTCAGTCCCCTTTCCAGGGACAAAATAGACGTTCATTTGTCTTATTCCAAAACAACTTTGTCAAAGACAGAGTAGCTCCCATAGAAATCAATAGACATCTCTTTCGTTGCGCTGTGGTTGTCTAGCCTCCTAAGACCAGGTCTGCTCTGACAAAAGGAGAAGTGTCATGTTTCACCCTTTCACAGGTATCAGCACTGAAGCCCATAGTAAGACCCTGTCCCAGATCTATACGTCATCCCCGCTCCCTCTTCTCATCCATCACCTGATCTGATTCAACCTAGCAGTTCTGACAGGCCTGTAGAATTGCAGTAATGTTTCTCACCACTAGGTGCCAGCAGTGCTTCATGTAACGGTTCTCTCTAGAGACTTGCTGTGAAAAGCAGCTGCCATGTCCTCCATCTCATGCCCACTGGACAGGCCTCATCAACACATCTCAAGCTGATGTCAAATCTGGCTCCAATGGAAATTCGCTTTGGAATTATGGGAGAACCATTCAGCCTGGCTTTGTCCCTAGGGCTGGGGGCTGTGGAGAGCTGGAGGGGGGCTGTGGAGAGCTGGAGGGGGGCTGTGGAGAGCTGGAGGGGGGCTGTGGAGAGCTGGAGGGGGGCTGTGGAGAGCTGGAGGGGGTGTGCGGGGGTTCAGGTACCTGTGTACAGTAGCTCAGAGGAACGTCCAGTCCCACAACAGGACCCACCACACTGAGCCAGGTCACAATGTAGTTCACCTGTCTGCACAGCGGTCAGAGGGCAAAGGTCACACAGGAGAACACACACACAGGTGTAATACTTTCAGATAGAAGACACATGTTGAGTCTCAAACTCACCGGTGTTCGTCCAGGGCAGCTTTTAGAACAGGCATCATGAACTCTTCTGTCCTGCAGGGGTGGAGCACAAAGAACGACTGGCCTAGCAACGGGTGTTCCTAGAGAGAGAGAGACAGAAGATTGAGTGTGGTGTCGAGTAGAAGTGGGAGATTTATGGAGGAAAGAGATCAAGAGAGGGATACAATCTTACCGGGAAAAGAGAGAGGAGAGTGGTACCAACCTGTTGTGTGATTGTGTCCCAGGGTCTGTGCTGTAGTCGCTGTCTGTAGTTAGGATGAACACTGTCCCATACCTCCTCGAGACAGAGACTCCTACCCTCTGACAGAGAGAGAGAGCGAGACAGGGAGCGAGAGCGAGACAGGGAGCGAGAGTGAGCGAGACAGGGAGAGAGAAACAGAGCGAGACAGGGAGAGAGAGAAACAGAGCGAGACAGGGAGAGAGAGAAACAGAGCGAGACAGGGAGAGAGAGAAACAGAGCGAGACAGGGAGAGAGAGAAACAGAGCGAGACAGGGAGAGAGAGAAACAGAGCGAGACAGGGAGAGAGAGAAACAGAGCGAGACCGGAGAGCGAGAGAGACAGGGAGAGAGAGAGCGAGAGAGAGCGAGAGAGACAGGGAGAGAGAGAGCGAGAGAGACAGGGAGAGAGAGAGCGAGAGAGACAGGGAGAGAGAGCGAGAGAGACAGGGAGAGAGAGAGCGAGAGAGACAGGGAGAGAGAGAGCGAGAGAGACAGGGAGAGAGAGAGCGAGAGAGACAGGGAGAGAGAGAGCGAGAGAGACAGGGAGAGAGAGAGCGAGAGAGACAGGGAGAGAGAGAGCGAGAGAGACAGGGAGAGAGAGAGCGAGAGAGACAGGGAGAGAGAGAGCGAGAGAGACAGGGAGAGAGACAGGGAGAGAGAGAGCGAGAGAGACCGGGAGAGAGAGAGCGAGAGAGACCGGGAGAGAGAGAGCGAGAGAGACAGGGAGAGAGAGAGCGAGAGAGAGCGAGAGAGACAGGGAGAGAGAGAGCGAGAGAGACAGGGAGAGAGAGCGAGAGAGACAGGGAGAGAGAGAGCGAGAGAGACGGAGAGAGAGAGCGAGAGAGACAGGGAGAGAGAGAGCGAGAGAGACAGGGAGAGAGAGAGCGAGAGAGACAGGGAGAGAGAGAGCGAGAGAGACAGGGAGAGAGAGAGCGAGAGAGACAGGGAGAGAGAGAGCGAGAGAGACAGGGAGAGAGAGAGCGAGAGAGACAGGGAGAGAGAGAGCGAGAGAGACAGGGAGAGAGAGAGCGAGAGAGACAGGGAGAGAGAGAGCGAGAGAGACAGGGAGAGAGAGAGCGAGAGAGACAGGGAGAGAGAGAGCGAGAGAGACAGGGAGAGAGAGAGCGAGAGAGACAGGGAGAGAGAGAGCGAGAGAGACAGGGAGAGAGAGAGCGAGAGAGACAGGGAGAGAGAGAGCGAGAGAGACAGGGAGAGAGAGAGCGAGAGAGACAGGGAGAGAGAGAGCGAGAGAGACAGGGAGAGAGAGCGAGACGGGGACCAGTAAGTGTATAATGAAGTGGACGGCTGAAGACAATGCAAATCCTGTATTTGCAATGTATTACTTCAAATAACCATTCAGCCAGTACTGTCTGGCTACATACCCAGGGTTGAGGCTCTGAAGTAGAGGACAGGAGTTTGGTAGCTGCAGGAGTAGAGGATATGGTATTCATACTGAACGACACTGCTACTACTGCTCTCCTCCTGTATACAACACACTGCGCCATCATCATCTTCATCATCATTATGGAAAGAGAGGGAGAAGGTCCTCTCCTGGTGCTGGTCTGAACTGTTTCCTTGCTGGTCCAGGTTACATCTGGTTCTGCCGGTCCCCAGGGCAGTCTTCCTCAGGTAGCCCTCCTCAGAACCCTTGAATGGAAACAATATTATTAATCAATTGCATTTTATAAAAAGACCTTTCCACATTAGTAGTCACAAAGTGCTTTACAGTTTCCTGGCCTCAACCCCAAAGAGCAAAGCAGAAGTGAAAGCACAGTGGCCAGGAAAAACACAGATGGAAGAAACCTAAGAAGAAACCGAGAGAGGAAGCCGGTTTAGCGGTGGCTCCAATCTTCATTATTTGTTATGCCAAGATTTTTTTTTGGGGGGGGGGGGGGGGTCAAAAAATGACTACAATTACCAGAATTCAGCTAAAATCTGCTCAAGTATTCCCACAACTAATTAAAACATATATATAAAAAAGTGCTTGTATCAATATAATAAAAATGTATGAAATGATTTTATGTTGAAATACCATCTATTTTTGGGCTTAGTTGTGGTCAAGTTACATCCACTCTGACAAAAATCATCCCGTGGCTTAATCTAGTTGCATACCCCTGCTCTACTGATTCACACGCACCGGATTCCATTGAGACAGACAAACATTCCTCACTCAGCTTCTTCAAGCGACTGGGATAGTCAAGCACCCTAAAAAGGACCTTTCTAACCTTTCCTTAACCCTAATTCTGTGTAACCCAAACTAGCCCAACTATACTCTTCTCAATGATGACTAACCTTTCCTTTCCCCTAAATAGTGTAGGCCTACCGCAAATAAAACTCTACCCTCTACCCTCTATCCTAAAAACACTCTCCCTCCTCCACCCCATACCTTCACTTGTTCCCAGCTCCAGCCGTCACAGAGGGAGTGGGAGTGTTGGAGGAGAAGCTGGCAGCACTGACAGAACGTCTCCTCATCCAGAAAACAGCTACTCATCTCTGGAGTAGGAAATTGTGGAATAGGCAGAGATGAGGACAAGAGAACATCATATGTTAAGCCAGATTCGTGGAAATAAGTCTGTCTCAATGCACACAGATCTACTGGCAGGTAGCTTACTGAAACTAGCTAACTAACACACGTCTGTATATTCAGGTTGCAGTTATACAGTGTTGTAGATAGTTAGATAGCTGGCTTTAAACATGTAACATTAGAATGTTTGATCAACGTTTCTGGAAGTGAGAATGCGATATTTGTACATGAAAGCTGCAACGCAATAGCCTTGTTTGACGCGGTAACAACACGAGATCAAATGTTTTGTTTTTTGCAAGTTTGGTTTATCACGCTGATTTTCGTTGAAAGCAAGACTAAAATACCGAAATCAGCTTTAGGGTGCGGTATGGCCAATGATTGCAATTCACATCAGATGTGCGGGTGATTTTAGTGCCTATTGATGCATTAAACGAGAGATCAGCGGCCGATAATCTGGTGGCCATCGATGAATGCAATAGGCCAATACTGTTCAAGGTTTTCAGTCTTTAATGTTCCCGAGGAAATGTACAACACGCTAAAAGCACACTCTGAAAACAAAACACGTTCCTTACCGGGGCAACTTCCGGGATCTCGTTTGCGGATGGAGAATGAGGAAAGAGCCAATCAGATTTGGCGCTAATAAACCGCCCCTTGTGCTAAACTGACTGAATTCCACGATCCCTTACCATTGAGTTACTGTATGTTCCTCACAGGTGGTTTCTAGTGAATTCATTTAATTATTCATTGTAATTATTTGTCTAGATAATTTTAAGTATAAGAAATATTGATGGTTATTATGTCACACGTAGTTTGCTGTGATTCCAGTGCAACTGTTTTGTTGTTCTTCTTCTCCATCTCTTTCGGTATTATGGCGGTTCACAAACAAATGTTATAGGTGCATGTCGCCACCTACCGTATGGGCTGTGTTTCAGCCTAAATGTCCCTACCAGCTAACCCTGCTCCCAAAACCTCCCCACTATCCCACCACTTAGGTCTGATCCTAGTCCAGAGACACTATCGTTCAAAACGTCCTGTAACTCTTCTGCAGTAAAATCTCACACACCCAAGTATGTCTCTGCAGCTGCCACCGCAGCATCTGTCCTCTTGTGATTTACCTTCTATTCCTGTGGTACAATTTGACAACCATGGCCATGAAGAAGAAAGTACTCTACCGAAGCACACGTTACTCCTATAACTCTATTGGCCTCGGCTTACTCACAGGATCTTAGGATCCCTCACCCTGGACCCATCTTCCTCTACAACTTGTTTTTCACTGCCTGTCTCTCACCGGACACCTCTGATCTCCAGCACCACGGGTACCGCTACAGCAGTGGAGGCTGCTGAGGGGAGGGCGACTCATATAATGGCTGGAACGGAGCAAATGGAATGGCATCACACCATGTGTTTGATGTATTTGATACCATTCCACTGATTCTGCTCCAGCCATTACCACAGACATGTCCTCCCCAATTAAGGTGCCACCAACCTCATGTGCCCTATAGTTTACACAAACAACTTTTCCCACCGATACTACACACTCCTATGTCTCATCTCCTCCTGCACACTTCTCACATCTAGGAATCTCCCACCTACACACTGCTGCCACATGACCATAAGCTTGGCATCTGAAACACTGAAATGGCTTCGGGACAAAGTCTCTCACGGCATAACTGACACATCCCAATTTGACTTTGTCTGGTAAAGACGCCGCATCAAAACTCAGTAGTACAGACAGTGTCATCTCTGTTTCACCACGCACTCCACCGGGTCTGCGTCCCGATGGCGAACGGCGGGCTTCAAAGACACCGGGAATCTTCAACTTTAGTTGATCCTCTTCAACACTTAATGCCCATTCCAGTTATCACTCCTTTCGACGACGCCCTGCTCCGGAGAGGAAGGCAAATGAGTCAATGAGTCAATTTCACCAACCCAATATTCCCCAACCTCCTCTCCACCCAACCTGACACCCCATATGGATCAGCCAGAAGGCAAGGATCCGTTCTCTCCAAAAACCTCTCCCACTGAGCCAAAATCATCACATCACATTTATCCTCATTCTTGTCATGTTCAATTTCCTCCTGCAACAATCCCTATTCACTTTCAATATGTTCCACTTTCTTCGTTTTCTTCCTGCCCGCCTTCTTACCAACCTCTGTGGGTTCCTCTGACTCCATCTCCAAATCCGACAGCCATTCGGGCGTAGGCCTACCCGCCATCTTCTCCATGACCCTGACTCTCGGTGGCTGTTCTTTCGGCTTCATCGGGCCAGGGTTCCAGTCTGGAAGCTTTTGACTGCACCTACAGCTTCGGTACTGCAGTTTAACTGATTTATGGCTTACAAAGACAATTCTTTTTAATGGTCCCCCCCATAGACAAGTCAAAATTGAAAACTCCGAATGAGACACTTTAGTCATCACCTTTGTCCACAAAACATCCATTGAATTTTTCAAATTATTGTCACAGAGGCCGTTTTGTGTTTTTTTTCATCACTCACACCCGAAGATATACAATTATTATATTCACGCACTGAGGTCATGACCCCAGCTAGATAGGGGAAGTACCGGTTGGCTTGTTAAGCTGTCCACGTGCTCTGACAGAGTTCCCGGAGCATATTCGCAGTGCGCACTGAGCGCTAGTGTGCATCCGGAGTAAGCCCAGTAAGAAATGGCGCATGCGGACGTGAGTAGATAAGTTAAAAACAAAGATTGGCCATCTTGGAGCCAGTCTCTAGTTAAGCAATGAGGGAGTGTGGTATATGGCAAATATACCACGGCTAAGGGCTGTTCTTATTTTATTTATTTAACCAGGTAGGCCAGTTGAGAACAAGTTCTCATTTACAACTGCGACCTGGCCAAGATAAAGCAAAGCAGTGAGATACAAACAGCAACACAGAGTTACACATGGACTAATCAAATGTACAGGAGGCTGAAGAAATTCGGCTTGTCACCAAAAGCACTCACAAACTTCTACAGATGCACAATCGAGAGCATCCTGTCAGGCTGTATCACCGCCTGGTACGGCAACTGCTCCGCCCACAACCGTAAGGCTCTCCAGAGGGTAGTGAGGTCTGCACAACGCATCACCGGGGGCAAACTACCTGCCCTCCAGGACACCTACACCACCCGATGTTACAGGAAGGCCATAAAGATCATCAAGGACAACAACCACCCGAGACACTGCCTGTTCACCCCGCTATCATCCAGAAGGCGAGGTCAGTACAGGTGCATCAAAGCTGGGTCCGAGAGACTGAAGAACAGCTTCTATCTCAAGGCCATCAGACTGTTAAACAGCCACCACTAACATTGAGTGGCTGCTGCCAACACACCGACTCAACTCCAGCCACTTTAATAATGGGAATTGATGGGAAATGATGTCAAATATATCACTAGCCACTTTAAACAATGCTACCTGATAGGTTTACATACCCTACATTATTCATCTCATATGTATACGTATATACTGTACTCTATATCATCTACTGCATCTTTATGTAATACATGTATCACTAGCCACTTTAACTATGCCACTTTGTTTACATACTCATCTCATATGTATATACTGTACTTGATACCATCTACTGTATCTTGCCTATGCTGCTCTGTACCATCACTCATTCATATATCTTTATGTACATATTCTTTATCCCCCTACACTTGTTTGTATAAGACAGTAGTTTTGGAATTGTTAGTTAGATTACTTGTTGGTTATTACTGCATTGTCGGAACTAGAAGCACAAGCATTTCGCTACACTCGCTTTAACATCTGCTAACCATGTGTATGTAACAAATACATTTGATTTGATTTTGATTTGAAGTGTCCTAATCTGTAGATTTACTTGATTTATCTTGCCCTGAATGAAACTTTGTCATATTGACACTCATGTTCAAGGGGCAATTCTAAACAAATAAATACCTTTTGTAGCTGAGATAGAGGAGAGATGGAGAGAGTATGTTTGGTACAGCTCTCTGGCGTGTAATGCTCTTTGTCAGATGCACATGATGAGGCTATCTACATATCTGTCTGAGGGCTATGGCTGAGTTGGTGATTAGATGTACTAGATGTGTAATTGCCTCTCTTTTTAATAACCCATGTCTGTACCTGTTCCTCTCCAGGTGGGTGTAGCAGGAGAAACCCACAGTCTGCCGTGTCCTCAGCGTTCACGCATGTGGAGAGCGTCGAGCTGGTCCTGCCTCCACACGCTAATCACCACGGCAACACCTCCGGACGACAAATCATGGCTTGGATGGAGAACGCAGCCACAGTGGCAGCCAGGTACCCTCTATCTAACAGGGTTCTATGGCTGTCCCCATAGGATAGCCCTTTTTGGTTCCATGTAGAACCCATAAAAGGCTTCTTCTATGGCAGGGGAAGGCAACCTTGTTCCTGGAGTGCTGCAGGATTTTTGTTCCAACTAGGCACCACACCAGATCGTGCTAATTGATCAGTTGAGTGATTGCCTAAATTCAACACACCCAGTCTCCCAGGTTGGTTAAATCCAAAAACACTGCGTCACTCCAGGACCAGGGTTGCCTACCCCTGTCCTGTGGGGACAGCCGAAGAACCCTTTTTTTCTAAGAGTGTAGGTACACACGCACACCTTACACTCTCTCTCTCTCTCCAGTCGTTTGTGTGACCGCCCCTTCGGAGGTCTGTAGACATGTTCCGCTTCAGAGGGCCCTCCTCTGTAGGAGACAGACTGGTCTTTAAGGCTGTGGTCAACAACACATTTAACAACAGGTAACATGTCTCGTCATATGAAATCCCGTTCAGATAATGGGATCCTGTGGAAATGGAATTGGCACAGTATTTAAAATGTGTGTGTGTGCCCGTGTGTGTAGTATTGAGGTAGGTGTCCTGAGTGGAGGCCTGTAACTGTGAGGAGTGGACTGCGAACAAAGCGCGTCACATCAACAGCGCCTCCCTCATCTACCAGCTGGCTAACACACCTGGAGACGTACCTGCCTGTCCCTCAAGTCACATACACCAACAAGGACGGGGACAGGAGATACCCGTCTGCCATCGTAAGGAAGAGAATTATTGATGGCTAGAAAGCACACCCTGTCCTGTAAGGAGGAGGCTCCTATCTCTGTCCCCTGGGATAAAAGGAACCAGGTACTACAACCATGTAATGAACATGACACTACCAGCACCCATCATTCTAGCTAAGCTAGCCTTGTACCTGACTGTTTTTGCCTTCAACCACATCACTGCCTTGCCAGATAACAAGTTGACTAAAGCTGAGACACGCTTTTAGTTCAGCCTCGTTATTTCCCTGCTGTCTGTCTGTTAGTGATGCACGGGTCAGCTATTTGTTCACCCGTAGCCACTCGCAATTGCTAATAACCCATCTGCAACCACCGACTTGTGATAAAGTGAACGTCTGAGGCCAGCACCCGAGCCTAACCAGCAAATGTAGAAAATGCGCTGTACCGTTTCCTTTTTATGACGTGCCGGTGTTGTGGTCCGCGTCTCCTAACTTTACGAATTTGTATAGCACCACAGTCATCATCCTCTTTTACCAGTTTGACCACATCTTTCTGAAACGTTGCTTTTCTGGCCGTCGTTTATCTTTATTTTGCAGCTCTTCTCTTACCAAATTGAACTCTGACCTTGTCCTTTTTGCCTCAGTGAAATCATGTTAACGTTCTCCGGCCAAGTTCCCGAAAGCATTTGGCGATTGGTGTGTAGGCCGATTTGGCACGCAGCAAAGTCGGCCCCTAAAGCTTAAGACTTATGCGCCAAATGCCAGATAAAAAAAAGAATGAAAGAACTCAATGTAGCCTTGAAGATATGAATTACAGAAGAACTACGGATGGTATTATTATTTGTTTGCTCTTTACTCGACCCGCCCGCCCTTCATCCAAACAATATTTCATGACCCGAAACCCATCCACTGCAGGTTAAGAGTCAACCCGCGTATCACTACTGTCTGTCTCCTATCGTCCCCTGCAGGTGTATCTGGGTTTTGACAATGTAGCAGCTCTGACTGTACTGACCGGGGAAACAAGACTGGGGAAGCCAGCAGCATCAGTGACAAGGTGAGAAACACACACTAATGCATGAATGGAGACACTATATGGCAATTTTCTAAAGGGGATTCTTTGTCCTTTTAGTTTCCTTAACATGTTGTATGTTCCCAGATCGGTGTGTTTGTCCATGGGGAGCTGCTGCTTTGTGTCCCAAGTTCAGATGGTCATGACCTCTGCCCTACATGCCTTCACCCTATTGGCTGACCTCACACTGCGACCTCTTTGGGGGACACTATCTGTAAGTCACCTGTAAACTCGTTACCATTCCATTACTGAGCCCGTCCTCCCCGGTTAAGGTGCCACCAGCCACATTTTGCTGAAAGTATGAGCGGCACAGAGCTTCGTGTTCATTAAACTAACTTGACCTTTAACTTATCACACCCCCTTCTCCCTGTAGCTGTGAGGAGGTAGAGGGGGCCGATGAGGAGGAGACGGTGTACCACATTAAATGCCCGAGACTTTGTGTTCCCGTTGTCAAAGAGACAGTCCTGCAACGACAAGTAACGGTTTCCTTTAGAACACGCGTCAAACTCATTCCACAGAGGTGCAAAGTGTCTGCGGGTTTTCGCTCCACCCTTGTACGTGATGAATTAAGGTCACTAATTAGTAAGGAACTCCCCTCACCTCTGGCTTTCTAGGTCGTAACTGAAAGGAAACACAAAAAGACCCGCAGAGATTCGGTCCTGCGTGGAATACGTTTGGCACCACCGCTTCAGAAGAATGTGTGCGTCTTCTTGAGAGGTTATGGGATCGTTCTGATTCCTGTTAGCCATATGTGTGTGTTTTGTCTTCTACAGGGACCCCCATGTGCTAGGCCTGAGGTCTGTAACCGTGGAAACATCTCCCCCCCTGACCTCGCCTTCTGGATGATAGCGGGGTGAACAGGCAGTGGCTCGGGTGGTTGTTGTCCTTGACAATCGTTAGCCCTCACAATTCAGAGACAATGTGTTAAAACCATGTGTTCCAGGTGTGTTACCACAACCAGGTGACGTCAGGCGTGTTGCCGCATGTAACCTGGCAGGCTGGTCTAAGTCTATGGAGGAGACGGCTAGCACACGTACCACCTTCCTGGAGAGACACCACACACACTAAACCGGAGTCTGATGGTTGAATTGATACTATATGGAGACTCATGATTCTAACGAGACAAAACACGTCTCTAGTCGAGCGGAGGCTAATACAGGTGTCCAATTTACCCAAAATGTCTTGGTCACATCAAATGTAGGTCATGTATGTAATATCAGTCTAATTTATTGAATTTTGCAAGAAATATTTCAGATGTTGATGTGAATGAACGTGCAGTAATAATGATACTCGATGACAAAACAAATGATGTGAAATGCAAATAAAAACCTATATTTTTAACCTTTTTTGTTTCTCAGACACCTGGGGATGGATGAGAGAACACCACCAAACATGAGACACACGGGATAGATGGCTACCGTGATATAAAAACACATCTTTAGATACAGGAGCGACCCGCTAGCTAGCATACACTACAGGCTCCAGTCTCGTCCCATCCATACAAATCACTTCCAGTCCTATACACAAGAGTCCAGGGTGTGAGACCATAGAGGGCGCTTTCCAATATGGCAGTCAAGAGCAGCTCTCCTTTTTCCCTGACTATGGAGGTTGTTTGTCAAAGCTCAGAGAGAGAGAGTGAGAACGGTGACAGAACGAACGCCCTTCGTGGATTTCAGTCTTGGGATGTGTCGATGTCAGTCCTGTCCAATCTGGCGAGTCCTCTACGTGGATTGGCAGGTCAGAAGACCACTACCTTGGCCCGTTTGGGCGGGGCTTTCTTCACAGGCACATGCACTTCCTCGTGGTCGGCACTCATGTTATTGGACAGCCAGCCCAAGGTCACTTGGTTAGCTACGGGGAGAATTGCACAAACACACGTCAGTCACACAACATCTCGGGAGCGTATAAAGAGGACTAACTGTACAGAGCGTTCAGAGAGATGAAACAGAACACAAACCACGTTCAGATAGATATATTCAATGGAAATGACAAAGGGAATGTTTAGAGAGAAATGTAGCGTATATGAGACCCATTTTTGGTTTACAAACAGGCGTCACGTTCGAGTGATGCCCGGCCAAAAAGCGCCGTAGCAGGATCGCTAACGCTAAAGTCAGGACCGTGGCGAACTTAACAGTGAGTGAATGATGACAACGGGAACAGGCAAAACAGATGGCTACAGCTAATGATACGTTCATAATCCTTCTGGCTTTATCGAGCTCAATCTGTGATATTTTACCTCGCCGGCTTGCTAACGTTAGTTAGTCAAATCCTCTGATGACATTAGCGACGCTGCAAACGATAACCGCCTCGATGACTTATTTGTCAACTTGCATGAGCTGCATTTGAAGTTGCATGCCGGGTAAAGCTTTATTCTGAATCTGTCGTGCGAGCGCAACATTCCCGTGACGCGGGCAGGGGAAAATGGGTCTGTCGAACAGACAATCCTGACGCAGGGTAGAGAGAGACGGGAGCCTGGTTACTCACACGCGGCCTGGTGCTCAGGACAATCCTTCTGGAAGTGCTCTACTGAACCACACACACGGCAACAACCTCCTGCAGATGGACAGAAAGGGAGGAGACAATGTTATGGATTCACGGTTTGATTTATCAGCCCAGTTTAGTACTGTGAGAGTGCATGTGTTGTACCTGCAGCGTACAGTCCTTTGGGGTTATCTGGGCAGGACCTGGACAGGTGGCCAGTCTTACTACAGATGAAACACTTGGCATACGGGTATTCCCCTAAGAGAGAGAGAGAGAGAAACAAACATTCAATCAAATCCATTGATCATCCTTGATGTTTCTACAACTTGATTGGAGTCCAGCTGTGGTAAATTCAATTTATTAGACATGATTTGGAAAGGCACACGACTGTCTATGTCAGGTCCCACAGTTGATACTGCATGTCAGAGCAAAAAACCTAGCCATGAGGTCGAAGGAATTGTCCGTAGACCTCCAAGACAGGAGTGTGTCAAGGCACAGATCTGGGGAAGGGTAACAAAAAAATGTCTGCAGCATTGAAGGTCCCCAAGAACACAGTGGTGTCCATCATTCTTAAATGGAAGAAGTTTGGAACCACCAAGAGTGTTCCTAGAGCTGGCTGCCCGGCCAAACTGAGCAATCAGGGGAGAAGGGCTTTATTCAGGGAGAGAACCCAATGAGACAAAGAACCCAACAAAGAACCAAATGAGCTCCAGAGTTCCTCTGTGGAGATGGGAGAACCTTCCAGAAGGACAACAATTTCTGCAGCACTCCACCAATCAGGCCTTTATGGTAGAATGGCCAGACAGAAGCCACTCCTCAGTAAAAGGCGTGATCGTCTGAGACCAGCCACCCGATGAAACAGAGGAGTATTTCTGTCTGTAGTAAAGCCCTTCTGTGAGGAAAAACTCATTCTGATTGCTGGGCCTGACTCCCCAGTGGCTGGGCCTGGCTCCCCAGTGGCTGGGCCTGGCTCCCCAGTGGCTGGGCCTGGCTCCCCAGTGGCTGGGCCTGGCTCCCCAGTGGGTGGGCCTGGCTCCCCAGTGGGTGGGCATATGCCCTCCAAGGCCCACCCATGGCCTCACCCCTGCCGAGTCATGTGAAATCCATAGATTAGATTACTTCATTTCAATTGACTGGTTTCCTTATATGAACTGATACTCAGTAAAATCATTGAAGTTGTTCTATGTTGCGTTTATATTTTTGTTCAGCATAGAAAGAATAACAAACGGAACAAATCTAAATTGAATTATAGAACAGAACCAGGAATCAGGACAACACACACACACACACACACACACACACACACACACACACACACACACACACACACACACACACACACACACACACACACACACCTAGAGCAGGATCTATTTTAGCACGGCAGCGTTGCATCTCATGTTCTGTGGATCCACAGCGGTAGCAGATTTCCCTTCCCATCTCCTCGTCTCGGTCCGCCTCCGGACAGTCAGCCAACCCGTGGCCAGGCTTCCTACAGTTAAAACACACCTGGAGAGAGGGAGACAGGGAGAGAGAGGTAAGAAAGAGGTAAGAGAGTAAGACAACATCACAAGGTTGAGTGTCACTATTAGTAGCAACATTGGAAACTTAGTCACTCTACGCTTGATCTCTGCCCATCTTACTCACCATGCTGCTCTTCTTGTCATCCTGTCTCTTAATCCTCCTGTCCTCTCTCCTCCTGTCTTTCTTCAGGGCTGTCTCTACCTCTTCCCTGAGTCCCCCCATCCCTGCCCCTCCACCTCCCCTGGACGTCCCAGCCCCGCCACTCTGAAGGTATTCCATGAAGCCGTTCACATCCTCATTGTCGTAGTCTTTCTTCTTCCGACAGGGCTTCTTAATCCCAGCATCGCCGAGCTGCGTTCGCCTCAGAGGGTCTCCCCCTCCTCCCCTACCTCTTCCCCAACCCTCAGGACCATGGCTAGAGCTAGCACCTCCTGAACCTCCAAAAGGGCCTGGACGACCCCTCCCTACTCCTCCCCCTCTGGTTCTAAGCTGGCTCCAGGGTGTTGCCTCAGCAGGTTTGTGTTTGTGGACGTTGTTGGCTCTGGCCCATCGCGTCATTGCTGGAACACCTGGGGTACACATATAAAGAGAGATGAGGGAGACGGATGAGAGAGAGATGGAAAAAACCATTAGGGATTCTGGAGTATGGTGAATGTTCCCCTAGACTGATCTAGCAAAAGCAGCGGTCTTTCATCTCAAAATACAAAGTGGTATATAAATATTTTTAAAAAACTAACTTCATACTAACTATATACACATTAACTGCTCAGCTATAAAAACAACGGTTAGGATAGAGGCTACAAATAAACTTGCTAGCTAGATAACGTGAAGAGTTGCTAGCATTACTCTAAGAGTCTTTTTCAGCGGAGTTGTGAACTAAATCTGGAGCGAAATATATTCGCAGAAATTCAGAAACTGATAAATTCAGTTAAATAATGTGATCAGAATATATTTATCTGTTATAAACTCACCTAAAGTGCAAAACTATCGCTGCCACATGTGTTTACTGTTTAGCCGGAAGCCAAGTTCTTCTTCTTCTTCTTCCTTGGGGGAAAATGACTCGATAGACTCGTACCGCCATCTGTTGTTGAGGTTGAGAATTTATAATAACAAGTGATCACACATGCACTTTTGTTTCGTGCTTGCTGCACGCCTGCTCTGTGACTGGAAGTAAAGCGAGTGCACGAATGTGTTTGTGCAGTTGCTTTGGTTCTTTTCTCCCAAATCCTGATGTGCAATCCTCGTTGCACCATGCGTTGGCGTCTGATCTGGATTGTCCAAAGTAGGACCAGATTCATTTGTTATACATCCTCTCTTTTGACAGTTTTCGAGTTGATGTAAGCCAGCCCTGCAAACGCACACTGGTTCACCATGTTATTGTGCTGTCCTTGTTTATGTAACGTTCCCCTTCAGTATTTCAGTGGGCGGTGTTCCCATCTACAATTCCACCATTACTTTCCCTGTGGGTCTGCTTTGGGGACCAGTCATCTCGTTATGTGATAGCTAGGCCTATTATCAGTTTTCCATTTTATGTAGCCAACCCCACTGTAAAACCATGTTATTGTACATTTCTTTAGTTCAGTGGACAGTTCTACAAACACTACTCTCTGCCACAGGTAGGTCTGTAATTAGCTACACACAATATTGCCTAGTCAGTCAGCTGGCTGATGGGTGTTATTAGATAAGTAATGTTACTGTTTGACATACTACAGAGCATTTTTTACCAACCTGAACTTGTCAATACTTCCTCAATTCCTGACTTGGAAGACAACCAATGTCTTCTAAACTTCAATGTCTAGTTGCAGGCGGTTTGTTTGAATTGATCAAATGCGTGGTTATTAAATTACATGTGTTTTGCCCCATAAGGTTGTCCAACAATGTATGCTGCCATCTTGTCTCTTTCAAACCTTCTCTCATTGATGAGACCGGTGGTTGTCCACCCCAAAGTGGCTCATCATGATAACACATACACTCAATCGTCTGTGGCGTCACCTGAGCCCCGACACTCACCCGTCTGTGGCGTCACCTGAGCCCCGACACTCACCCGTCTGTGGCGTCACCTGAGCCCCGACACTCACCCGTCTGTGGCGTCACCTGAGCCCCGACACTCACCCGCCTGTGGCGTCACCTGAGCCCCGACACTCACCCGTCTGTGGCGTCACCTGAGTCCCGACACTCACCCGTCTGTGGCGTCACCTGAGTCCCGACACTCACCTGTCTGTGGCGTCACCTGAGTCCCGACACTCACCCGTCTGTGGCGTCACCTGAGCCCCGATACTCACCTGTCCGTGGCGTCACCTGAGCCCCGACACTCACCCGTCCGTGGCGTCACCTGAGCCCCGACACTCACCCGTCCGTGGCGTCACCTGAGTCCCGACACTCACCCGTCCGTGGCGTCACCTGATTCCCGACACTCACCCTTTCTGTGGCGTCACCTGATTCCCGATACTCACCCGTCTGTGGCGTCACCTGAGTCCCGACACTCACCCGTCTGTGGCGTCACCTGAGTCCCGACATCCATAGGCGAGGGTGTGAGTCATGTTTGGGGAACCAATTTTTTGGGGGGGACCCTCAATTTCACCTTTATAATAAAGGATTGCATGCATAGGTTTAGCTGAACTGACCCTACTGAATATAATACTTTATTTTTTAAATCAACGTACCTTTATTCATGTAATTTACGCAAATCTGTTTTTCTGACCGTACAGAAGTATTACCACAACTTGTCCATTAGCTGCAAGGTGGAGGCCTGTTCAATACACTGAAACTGGATTATGTGATCTTGATATTGTGGTATCTGGATCAGAATGATCCTACCTGATTATTTTCTGGGGGAAAAACGCTCAAAAACAGCAAGATAGATCTGATCCTGAATGACAGAATCCGGCTCATTCAGATTCAGATAGCAAGTTTTGAAAAACCTGGCGGTCTTATTCGCTAAACAAAATGTAACATAACTCGCCCATTAGATGGCAATATAGTGACCTACCCAAAGCACAAAATCTGGATTCTGTGATCTTGACATTGTGTGTCTAGATCAGAATGATCCGATCTGATTTATTTTCTGAAAAGCCATCTCAATCAGCCAGATCGATCTGGTCCTGGATAGCAAAAGAGGATGACAGGATCTGGATCATTCTGATCCCCAAATGTTTAGAAAAAACAGCCCCTGCACATTGTAGTGTCTGTGGTTATAGACCTGCTCTTCCTGTTGGAGGATTTTTGACCATGCTGTCCAGAAGGTTACCTAATAAATCAGACTGATACCAATTATTGGTATACAGTCTCAAACAAAGCACTGCAAAATCGTAGATATTTTTCTTACAAGCCAGAATGTTGGAGTAAAATTACACTTGAACTTACTCTACCGGTTGTCTGTACAGTTTATCCTTCTGCTGCTTGAAATTTGAGAAAAAACATCCACAGGAAAGTGTTGTTGACTCAACTTTTTAGAGCCTGAGCTGAAGTTAAAATGTATCACCTGGCACATGCACAACACCATGTTAAACGCCTGTTATTATGTCATGCATGTTCTACCATCTTGTGCATGCATGTTGTCATGAGCAAACATCTTGATTGCCACGCACACAGACCCGCGTTTTGAAGTCCGTTTAAGTCCCGTGGATGTTTTCTCAAATTTCAATCAGCTGAAAGACCAACAGCACAGACAATCGGCGGAGTTAGTTCAAATATCATTTTATTCAGCATTCGTGACAGACGAGGGGCGTTTATTTTATTTTTTTCTATGCGATTGAAGGTGTCACCACGTTTTTGAGACTATCCGGGAGGGAGACGTTCTGATTTTGGGGAGTCTATCATCCCCGCTGTCTGGGTCCTGTGTGTAATATTTGTGTTGTGGAGAAATGACCAGGCAGGAGACGGGAGTACAGTTAGTTTTCGTTTAGTCAAAACCCCTCGTGCTCTACAGTTCCCGGCACCCTAGTGCGCATGTGCATTTCCTATTAGGTGTAGTAACGTAACACTGCCGTAATACATTACTGCTTAGTAACAGCATAGTAACTAATATAAACAGATGTAGATCCCAGATACTACACTGTGCTACTGCTTCGTTGTTTTTAAATACCATAGAATGTGTTGCCTCGGCTCTCTGCTGCCTAGCTATTTGACCAAGTTAAATGTATAAATCGCCATTCATTTAAGTGGTCCCTCCTATCTCTTGCCATATGTAGAGAAATGCTATTTCTTATGCAGGTGACCAACCTATTGCTAATACAGGGCTACAACTCAAAGTAAAGCCTGTGGGGTCCCCTACAGGATAGCTCCCGCATTACACTAACTGCCAAAACCAGCGCACACACATAATCTCCTTTGTAGCTGAACATTGTGTGCCCGAAGAGGATTCTACGATGACGGACAGACAACTGAGCCAATGGCGGAAGACTACAGACTACACCCCAGCTGAACCAATCCAAAGATCCGATCTTCCAGAATCAACCTACTTTCTGTTCTGTATATTAGTGGTGTACTGATTGTAACGGTCTCTTTGCCTGCTGTTCCATACGAACTAACGGAGGAGCCGTAATTACGCTGTACTAGATATCTTCACTCTGAATAAACTGTTACTTGTCATAAAATTTACCACTTTGTCTGAATCGATCCTTGACCGGCTCACCCATCTACATATCTAATTTCTAACACATACTGCATCTTTTGATCTCACCTCTGGTTGTACGATGAGCATAGCTGAGAAGGACTATCATAGAATGAAATCGGGAGAGTAGAACGACAATTTAATTTGTGTGATGCCTATACTATAGCGACAGCTGGATTTAAATCGAGATTTGTATTTGTCCTGCAGGAAGAGAGATTAGTTTGTGCAGTCGTACTGGCCGAAGATGGATGGCGTCACCTCTGTCCCATACAGTCTGCGTGAGTGTCTACTACAGTAGGAGAGATGAACGGCATATTTTATAACACAGTGGACACAGTAGGGAAAGATATGCACCGTTTAATGGTAGATTGTCTGTTGAGCCACACAGCAGGCAGAAAGAATCTATCCTGGCGGCATTTGAGATTATTTGTTATTGTTTCAATGAAGGATTCTAGCTTTAAATAATGGTGGTAAAACAACACTCAATGCAAGTATAATCATTTTCTAAATTACCCCCCAAAAAAATTCTGGATATAAGTATTTTCTTAAATTGGACCATTATCTCTGAGTAGAAAGAGTTTTTGCAGCATAAATTGTTTCAGATATTACTGTATGTGGGCAGGAGAATCAAGGGGGATGTAATGTGTGATGGAAAAAATAACTTTCGGTACAATTTCATAAATGCAGACAGATCATTTGTTTGTTCAACATGGTGGGATCTTTTTGTGTCTGTAAAATTAATTATGCAAGAAATGGCGGTGGAAATGCCTTATTGATATGTATATTGATATAATAACCATGATTCAAGGTAAACTTGGAGTCCCGCAATGATATGACTTGTTGTCCTCTCACTACAACTCGGGAAACCATGCAATTTATTTGGCTACAGAAGAAATAACTTGTGATCTTTACAGGGTGGTGAAAGTGCAAGGTGATGAGCTTGATACTACTTTACAATAAATATGGAGGGTCTTATTCTGGTGACAGGAATGCTGTTTGACAAATACAAATATTATCGCTCTTATCCATAGAAATCCCCCCATGTAGTGTAGCCTACCCGCACAGCCTACCCGCACAGCCTACCCGCAGTGTATCTGTGAGCTGTTGGCTAGACCACAGGTGTCAAGACCAGAGGGGGCACATTTGCTATGTAATGCAACACTTTTTGTGACAAAACTATCGGTGGAGTGGAATGCGATGAAAACACATTGAACTTTATATTTGTATTCGGTACTTAACAGAAATGTATATTTGTGTGCTCTACGTCATCACGCACTGATTTTTACCCACACCAAGTCCGTTTGGTGGAAACACACCACCGGTGGGAAAATGTGCATATTTTCTTATGCATATTCTTGAATAGATGCATGAAAATCTGTAAGATGGAAACCAAGCTGGTGAAAAAATTGCTGATGCACAAACACATTTCAAACTTGCACCTTGTGTATTCTACTAACTCCCAACAGTAAGTTGAGACATGTTATGAGAATTTTGTTATCAATGTTCATAAACTTCAATTAATCTACTCCGTCTGCAACCCAGAGTTTGTAAGAATCAGACAAGAGTCTGAAACAGACAAGAGTCCCAGCTTACAAAAGTCAAAGTGTTAATTTACGAGAACGTTCTAACATCAAAAATGCAAACACAGTGTTTATAACGCACACAAACATGTTCAAATCTTACGCTACGCCTTGCTCAGACAGTCTGTGTTTTTCCACGACACAGATACATTGTTTCTTTATTCTACAACATGTTTCATAATGTTTCTGCCAGCCTAACAGTTTCTCCCCTCCACGGGTGGAGACAGAATGTCCTGTAAGGAACACCGTAGTCCAGCTTGTCTGTCGATAGCTCCTCTTATCATTTGTTTCACACTTGTACCCTGCTTTCATACTAAGAAGGAACAAAAGGTCCTTGTTCTAATTCTGACTAAAACTACACACATCATCCGATTATAGTTTTATGAGTGTAATAAATTTCATATGGTTTCAGAGTGGAATTATTTAATCATTATCTTTAGACATAAATTACTTCATCAGACACCAACTGAGATCCTAAAAAAAAAATATTTTCACTGTATATACAAAAGTATGTAGAAATCCCTTAGTGGATTCCACTATTTCAGCCCCTTCCGTTGCTGACAGGTGTATAAAATCGAGCACACGGCAATGCAATCTCCATAGATAAACATTGGCAATATAATGGCCTTACTAATGACTTTCAACGTGGCACCGTCATAGGATGCCACCTTTCCACAAGTCAGTTTGTCAAATTTCGGCCCTGCTAGAGCTTCCCCGGTCAACTATAAGTGCTGCTATTGTGAAGTGGAAATGTCTAGGAGTAGCCAGGCTCAGCTGAGAAGTGGTAGGCCACACAAGCTCACAGAATGAGACCGCCGAGTGCTGAAGCACGTAGCGCATCAAAATCGTCTGTCCTCGGTTGCAATACTCACTACTGAGTTCCAAACTGCCTCTGGAAGCAACAGCAGCACGGGAGCTTCATGAAATGGGTTTCCATGGCCAAGCAGCCACACACCAGCCTAAGATCAGCATGCGCAATGCCAAGCGTCGGCTGGAGTGGTGTAAAGCTTGCCGACATTGGACTCTGTAGCAGTGGAAACGTGTTCTCTGGAGTGATGAATCACGATTCACCATCTGGCAGTCCGATGGATGAATCTAGGTTTAGCGGATGCCAGGAGAATGCTACTTTCCCAAATGCCTTGTGCCAACTGTAAGGTTTGGTGGAGGAATAATGGTCTGGGGCTATTTTTATCGTTTAGCTGGTTAACCAGCAGAATTAGGTTAGTTACGCCTGGGGTTGGAGCGAAAAGATCAGAATTGGACTGCCTGTGGAAATGTCGTCTTAGGGACTGTTAAAGCACAAATGAACTCAATTGTTTTTGTCAGAATTAGACTGCTTGTCTCGTCAGTCTGTGGCGTCGCTATGAGTCAGAAACATTTATTCTGGGGGTCAAAATTGACTACAATGTTTAAATGGGATAATTTTGGCCATAATGTCAGTATCGTCCAAAACAGAGATTTGCGAGATGTAAGTAATCTACTGTACATGGTATGTAACTGCTTTCCTTAGGTTGTGTTTCCGTCAACCCTGCCCACAGCTGACAGCACCCAAGTAATCATCGATTTCGGAGCGCAGCTGCATGCGGCCTGATTGTAATGCCCACTAAACACGTGGCTGAGGACACGTGGCTGAGGAACACACACTGAACGTGATACATTTGGTTTCACTTGGATATCACTATGGGGCTATTTGGGGACCGTCAGTAAATTACACTAGGTACATGGGACAGTATTAAACCATTTCAATAGCTCCAAATTTCAATGACTTAACCTAAACTACAGTATAATTTGTAGAAATTCATATACTAATTTTGAAAACATTTCATGAGAACTAAAAGGTGCGCAAACATTAAATATTGTCCCATTTACATTGCATAATTTAATGACGTCCCTAACTATCCCCATAGAGATGGGTTATCCAAAGCCAAACCAATATTGTCATGGTCGCACACAGTCCGCAGAAGCTAATTGGCAAAAGATCTTGGCTAGATTTCTAGGCTACTTCGAGACAAAATACCTGGTTAGACTGTTTCAAGTCATGTAGAAGAGTGAGTGACTGAAACTGTACTGTTTTGTCAGAGTGAATATACAAATGCTTTGCATGTGCGAACACGAGACACCCACATCAGAGCATGCCTCCAAGACTCAAATCTCGTTTTCAGTGTCATTTCCTAATGAGGATAAATCAGTCAGTTCAGCCCCAGCCACCTAGCTAACGTTAGCCACAACAAATTGTAATTCGTAACATATCACACAAATAGTCATTCTTAACATATCATACGAAATGGATGACGGACCTCCACAAATGAATACATACCATACGAAACATATACTAATTGGAGTGTCCCGGATTTACATGTATTATGTTACGTCTACCCATAGGTTAAAAATACAACTGTCCTGTACAACCTACCCGTCCTCACTCTCTCCCAGCTTGGATAGAAAGTTGTGGTGCATAAAACCAGTCTATTAATGCCAAATTCAGTCCGTTTTTTTAAATAAAAAATTACACATCAAATAGCCTAACAATTCTCCTGAAGTCTTCCTTGCTGTGTCTCTGTGCCTTTCGTTGTCCTCTTGGAAACACGTTTCTGTATCTGCGCTTGTCTCTTTTTCCTACTTAAAGGGCTATAGTAGCTACAGCATCCGAATGCGTCGCCTTGCTTTTTTGTGTGTACATTTTTTCACCACGGCCTGAAGGCCTATGATGCGGTATCGACTGTTTTCTATACTAAGCGTTTACAACCCAGAGAGTCTTTCCTGAGACATTGTAGACAAAACATTTAATATATTGAGTTGCACCCCCTTTTGCCCTCAAAAGCCTCAATTTGTCGAGGCATGGACTCTACAATCAATCAAATGTACTTACAGCAGATGTCACATAGTGCTGTACAGAAACCCAGCCTAAAATCCCAAACAGCAAGCAATGCAGATGTAGAAGCACGATGGCTCGAAGGAAAAAGCACGAAGGAAAAACTCCCTAAAAAGGCAGGAACCTAGGAAGGCAGGAACCTTTCAGTGGTGATACACACTGGAAACTGTTGAGCGTGAAAAACACAGCAGCTTTGCAGTTCTTTACACACAAACTGTGAGTCTGGCATCTACTACCATACCCCGTTCAAGGGCACTGCAATCTGTTGTCTTCCCCATTCACCCTCTGAATGGCGCAAAAACAAAATCAATGTCTGAATTTTCTCAAGGCTTAAAAATCCTTCTTTAACCTGTCTCCTTCCCTTCATCTACACTGATTGAAGTGTATTCAACAAGTGACATAAATAACAGATCATAGCTTTCTCCTGGATTCACCTGGTCAGTCTGTCATGGAAAGAGCAGTTGTTCCTAATGTTTTGTACACTTAGTGTATGTCCATTGTTCTGCACACATCTTAAATGTAGTCTTGAATGAAAGATACAAAAATATGCCAGAGACTGGGTTGGGTAGGTTACTTTTTAAATGTAATCCGTTAGTTACTCGTTACCTGTCAAATTGTAATCAGTAATGTAACTTTTGGATTACCCAAACTCAGTAATGTAATCGGATTACTTTAAGTTACTTTTGGATTACTTTCCCCTTAAGAGGCATCAGAAGACACAAATGTATGTTACCAATTGAATGACATCTTTAAAAAATATATTTATAGGGGACAATGCACATTAATCAACATCAATATTACAATAATGCAACATCCATGTAAATGTGCCAGGGTTAGCCAAAAGCTCATTTGCACCCGTAGTCCCAGGGCAGCTAAGGACAATTACACAACCACAATACAACTACTCACTAAAGCAATACAAAGTACAAATACATTACATCCAAAAATATATAATTCTAACAACAACACTATCATCAACTGTCGTCTTACATATGAGGAACTAGAGATAACTCATGTGTACAGGTTTGGATAGATTTTAGCCATGTTTTCAATTAAAAGTACAATAATCAGTGCAGCTTCTCAAGTCCATGGCATTGCATTCCAGTATATTGTAGCTCTAACAGAGAAGACCGATTGACCGATTTTACTCTGTCGAAAAGGGACAATGCAGTCCCCTCTAGTTACTGCCCTTGTTATCCTGGAGGTGCTTTCCTTCAACATGATATGCCGGCTTAGAGGCGGAGGGGCAAGACATTGCAGGATCTTAAAGACAAGGCTTGCATCTACATACATACTGCTTAAAGCTATCCAAACTATATGAATTGTGTTTGTATATGATATGACAATGGTGGTAACTGTTTGGTTTGTTATCAAAAATCTTAAGTGTTTGTTTGTAGAGTGATTCAATTGGTTTCCGAATAGTAGCTCCTGCTTGTGACCAGCATGTGAGGCAATATCTCAGATGTGAGAAGATCATAGCATGCATATATGGTTTGGTGGCCTCCAGAGGAAGGAAAGGTCTTATAAACCTAAAGTTGGAAAATCCAAACTTGACCGTGTTAACCACCTTCTTCACATTCTTAAATGTCGAGTTGGAGTCCAAAATGACACCGAGATACCCGGAGTTAGACACAACTTTCAGATTCTCCCCATGAACAAGAACAGCTCATTGAGAAGAATCAATGGATTTCTTAGAGAAGTACATACAAACAGTCTTGTCGATATTTAAATGCAGGCAAGAATGAATCATCCATTTAGAAACATTTACCATAGCATAACTAGCTGTCTATTTTTTTGTGTACATACAGAACTGTATAATTTGCATACATCTGCATGTTAACATGTTAAATTTCTCCTTCATATAATAATAATACATTATTAAATTATATCTTTATATTAATAACCAAAGTCTATCAGAATTCCAGTCATTCCAATAAATGTTATACCCCTTAATCTTCAAGAATAGGATTTGGAAATATGGAAGTATAGATTAGCCAAATTGTTTAACCTGAGCATAACCCCAAAACTAAGGACTTTTTAGCCAGCCCTACTCTGTTGTTTATGATTGTGTTGTCATGGAGGACTGATTGGGATCATTGATTGGAGTATAAAATAAATGCTGCGCTCATGGAACTGCCTGCTTTGAGCACTACTGAAAAGCTATATTTACATATGAAAAATGATGCCCTATGCTGCATTTGCTATCGGCCTGTTGTTCACCTTTTTGTTGGTGACACTTTGATACCTTGGTAATATGCAGCTGTTTAAAGGCTAATCCACAGATGAAACAAAAACAAAATGGTGGGCACTCCTTTGTTTTGGTTAATATCTGAGGGATGGGCCTGGAGAAATGCAACCACTCAGATTAATAGACAGAGCTCTGGATGCAAGGACCGACCATCCACGATATCAAAAGTATTGTTTTAACCATGTTATGAGGAAATACAGTGTTTGTTTACATTTACAATGTTTACAAACATTGGAGAAAAACAAGCTTATATTTTGGGTTCTCATGGAGTGTGACAGTTGAACTAACTAAGCTCATAAATTATATTATTCCAGAATCAATGGATATAGACAGTACCAGTCAAAAGTTTGGACACACCTAGTCATTCCAGGGTTTGTCTTTATTTTGACTATTTTCTACATTGTAGAATAAGAGTGAAGACATCAAAACTATGAAATAACATGTATGGAATCATGTAGTAACCAAAAAAATTGTTAAACAAATCAAAATGTATTTTAGATTTGAGATTCTTCAAAATAGCCAACCTGTGCCTTGATGACAGCTTTGCACACTCTTTGCATTCTCTCAACCAGCTTCATGAGGTAGTCACTTGGAATGCATTTACATTAACAGGTGTGCCTTCTTAAAAGTTAATTTGGTCACACGTTTTGAAGGAGCATGCAATTGGCTTTTGACTGCAGGAATGTCCACCGGAGCTGTTGCCAGAGAATTGAATGTTCATTTCTCTACCTTAAGCCACCTCCAACGTCATTTTAGAGAATTTGGCTGTACGTCAAACTGGCCTCACAGCTGCAGTAACCACGCCAGTCCAGGACCTTCACATCCGGCTTCTTCACCTGCGGGATCTTCTGAGATCAGCCACTTGGACAGCTGATGAAACTGAGGAGTATTTCTGTCTGTAATAAAGCCCTTTTGTGGGGGAAAACTAATTCTGATTGGCTGGGCCTGGCTACCCAGTGGGTGGGCCTGGCTCCCAAGTGGGTGGGCCCATCCCCACCCATGGCTGAGCTCCTGCCCAGTCATGTGAAATCCACAGATTAGGGCCTAGTTTATTTATTTCAAGTGATGGATTTCCTTAACTGTAACTCAGTAAAATATTTGAAATTGTTGCATTTTACATTTTTGTTCAGTATAGTTTTAACCATGTCTTGAGGCTATACAGTGTTTGTTTACATTACTGACAAACATTGGAGCAAAGCAAACGTATATCTTGGGCTCTGATGGGGTACAACAGTTGAACTAAGCTCATGAGGTATTTACACGTTTTTATTGTGTAATAATTTATGGGCATACTGTTTATCATTAACTTCTAAGTCTAAAAATGTTTGTAGCAACAACGGAATTGAGCTTTAAAGTCCATGGGAATCCCACGTCTTCCACCCTGTCTCTCAGGCTGCAGGAACCTGCCGCCACCACTAGGAGACAGAGGAGCACAAGCCTAAAAAACGGACTGAAGGAAAGCTGAACAGCTGCTTTGGGGATGGACTGTAATTCGCATAACATCCTATATTATTCTCAGCCTTTGGGACATTTGAGTAGAGGAGAGACTGGACGTAGAACTTGGGCCAACAATTTTTGTATAATTAAAATGATTATTAGCCATTATTATTTTGTCCCTTTGGTGAAATGGAGCATGGCCATGTCTTCGTGCTTCATGATTAAGAAGTTTCTCGGCACTACGCTGTATCATTGAATATAATCCTTCCTTACCTGAGACCTTGTGTGTGAGTTTTCTGTCAGTTGCTCATTTCCTGCTCCAGTAAAGACACTAGGGGGTTTTGAGTGTTTGCTGGGTTTGACGAATGGTTCTGTCTGCCCTCTACTCTCTGCCCATCACACACACACACACACACACACACACACACACACACACACACACACACACACACACACACACACACACACACACACACACACACACACACACACACACACACACACACACACACACACACACACTCTCTCTTCTCTGTCTCAGAGAGGAAGACAGGAGATATGATGTTTTTTCTCATGCCCTCTGCCCTCCAGTGGAGGCTGCTGAGGGGAGGACGGCTCATAATAATAGCTGGAATGGAGTCCGTGGACTGGCATCCAACACATGCTTGATATTATTCCATTCACTCCATTCCAGCCATTCTATTCCATCCATTATTATGAGCCTTCCTCCCCTCAGCAGCCTCCACTGCTGCCATCCCATCTAAAACCACACTACCAGCTGATCAATACAGCTATCTCAACTCTGCACCTCAACAGGCTGTGTCGCACTGGTTGCATTGGCATCGTAGGCGTGTGTGTATAGCGTGTGTTTGTGTAGAGTGTATGTCTCAGTGATGGTCACAGGGTCCACTGCCTGACGCTGCGTGACATCATTTCTGTTAGACGGGCGGAGATCGAGGCGCGGTTATTAACCCGGCTCGGGCAGTTAACGGGGCTCAGTTGGACGGGGCACGAAGCCGGTGCGTCTTTGTGAAAGAAAAAGTAACATCAAACTGGATACGCAAGAGATGCTGATTATTCAACCACTATTGAAGGAAAAATGAAGTTGAATCAGAAATAAGTGCGTCTTTATTGTTATCGGTGCGTCATTGACAGAAAGTGGACCTAGTCGAGTTGCGCATAATCAACCGGGAAAAAAAGAGAGGAATAATTCAGTATAATGGGGATAAAAATGATTACATTATCATCATGTAATCAGTGAGGTGTTGATATCACCCTTTTTATTCTAGTCTTTCACAGCGCTCAGAGGAACTATAAAACATAGGCCTATACCCTATATCAAACAATCGAAAGATAAAGGAATATGTTTGTTTCTTCTCTCCCTACAATTGAATTAACTGATCTGATGTTTGTGGCTGAAGTCTTCTCGGACTCATTCCTTATCTATTGACAATGACGGCTCAGTGCGGGTCTCGTTTCGGCACCTAGTCCTTTTGGACAGATGGAAGCTGAGGAGCGCAGATTGTTGGGTGACTTTTTACATCTTCAAACTGTCTCTATTGCGTGATATGGTTTCACTACGAATGTGAATGAATAGCAACTTTTTAAAAGGCATTTCATCAACCCAAGTATCATTCCATGCGTCTCTGCGTCCTGGTGCGCTTCATTGCGCTGGTGAGATTCGGGGAGTGTTCCGATTTCATGGTAGGCTATAATTAAGGACGTTTTACTTCAATGAATTTAATTTAAATAGAACACGGTCTATGGATTGCCTGAAGGACCTTTACTGCTTCAAGCACTACGTTTGGATGACACATTTTTCTAGCGCTTGTTCAAGCAATTTTATAATTTTCCCCAGAAGAATAACTATCCAAGCATCAGCGGTGTGTGTGTTAGTTAATAGATACTTAGTCATTTAATTGCCTGATTAAATTATATTAATGAAGTAATTATTTATTTGAATATCCAATAACGATTTAGTGGATATATCCGCACCCGGGTTGTTGAAAAGAGACATGAAAGAGAAAGTGCGTGACTGGAGGAACAAAATTATATTTTCACACGGGCAAAGTTGTTAGTCTCGGTGATGCCTTGGGCAAAGCGGTACAATCTTTTTTTTCTCTCTCATTTTAATTCAATCATCTAGTGCGTAAAGTTCCAAGTGGACGCCTCTTGAGCCCAACAGCCATGTCTCTGTTTCTGCGTCAGAGCCCCTCCATTTACTGCACTCTCACTGGACAACAAGTCTTCCTCAAGGGATTAAGCTAGCAGATAACAGAAACCTATCTCTTCTTTCGCCTTCACTCACTCTAAACAGAATTCGCTGTCCCTGTGAGTTTGAGTTTTCTCCAAAATTCTAGCTTCAGCTGGTATCGCCATGGCCATGATCCCAGATATTACATGCCTGTCAGGGCCAAGGGTGAACCTGAACATCAGCTTCACCTTCGGCCCCACCCCCTGCAACCAGACAGTACTGCGAACCGCACCCTATTCCCCAGAGGCCACTGCGTTGTTCGCCACCGCGATCACCCTCATGATGATCCTCACCATCGTGGGCAACATCCTGGTCATCATCGCCGTACTGACCTCGCGCTCGCTCCGCGGCCCACAGAACCTCTTCCTGGTCTCGCTGGCCGCAGCCGACATCCTGGTGGCTACCCTCATCATCCCCTTCTCGCTGGCCAATGAGCTCCAGGGATACTGGGCGTTCCGCTCACTGTGGTGTGAGATCTACCTGGCGTTGGACGTCCTCTTCTGCACGTCGTCCATCGCTCACCTCTGTGCCATCTCATTGGACCGCTACCTGTCCATCTCCCGGCCCGTGTCCTATGGCGCCCAACGGACCCCCGCGCGCATCAAGGCGGCCATCGTGGTGGTCTGGCTTCTCTCGGCCGCCATCTCCTTCCCTCCCCTCCTCTCCCTGGATAAGAGCGAGGGAGGGGTGGAGGTGTGTGAGCTGAACAACGAGCGTTGGTATATTCTCTACTCCACCATCGGCTCGTTCTTCGCCCCGTGTCTCATCATGATCGGGGTCTACATCAGGATCTACCAGATTGCCAAGCAACACACAAGATGTCCGCCAGGGGAAAAACCCAACCTTAACACAACTCCCGGCAACGCGTCTAGCAACACTCCAACAGCCCACGCACCTGGACCTGTCATTACCCCCCAGCCCAAGCCTCTCAGCCAACTACAGCACAACAGAGGGGAGGGAGGGAAAGCAGATGGACAATCCAAGGATGCCGTACCTTCGAAGAGTCTCCCTGTCTCCTCCCCCTCATCTCCTCCTCCCCAGAGCGAGACCCAGGCCAAGACCCCTACCGGCCCACAGATTGAACCACAACCACAGACCCAGCCTTCTTCACCAACCTCTGTCCCCACCTCACCCCAGCCTCCCTCACCCACCATAGCTCTCTCCCCCACACTCCCCCTTGCAGAAACCCAACCTGGGGAGACCCACAGACAGGGTGAGAGACAGGAGAAGAGACAGAGAAACACCACCAATGATGACAGCTTCAGCTCTGGCTCCGAGGCAGAGGCAGAGATGAGTGGAAAAAGAAAGGGGGGGGGAGGGAACAGGACAGTTAAGAATAATGGAGGGTCAAAGTCTGGAGGTGCAGGGTTAAAAATTCAACCTCTCTCTTCTCTGACCTCTCACAAGTTCAAAAAGACTGTTGCCACACCCACCAGCACAGAGCTGGCCTTTGACAGGCCAGGGAAGGCTCAGGTCACGCCAATGTCTCGGCGCAAGGCCATGGTGAATCGCGAGAAGCGCTTCACGTTTGTCCTGGCTGTGGTAATCGGGGTGTTTGTCATCTGCTGGTTCCCTTTCTTCTTCTCCTACTCGCTGCAGGCCATCTGTCCTGAGACCTGCTCTCTCCCTGATCCCCTCTTCAAGTTCTTCTTCTGGATTGGCTACTGCAACTCCTGTCTGAACCCTGTCATATACACCATCTTCAACCAGGACTTCAGGAAGGCCTTCAAGAAGATCCTCTGTAGGGACACCAAGGGGACAAACTTCTAGAGTGGATACTGTAGAAGGGACACCTTATTTAAGAGTATATGCTGTGTAAGGACACTATGGACAATGACTTCCAGAGTGGATATACTGTAAGGATAGATTTTAGCTTACCTTGTGTAAGAAACCACAGACAATCTGCTGAGTCTGTCCTTTGCTGAACATTCCGTTAGATCAGATTAACAAAAGGCTGAACTATGGAATGCTGGAGTAGATCAAGATGCTCTGATGTTCCCATTGGGGGCAGTGGGAGAGGAGGGGAGGGAGGGACGCAATATACCTGAAAAAAAAAACTCTGTTACAGCTTGTTTGGTGATCGGAACAAAACAGGGCCATCAGTCATGAGGACATGTTGCTCAATTTACATTATAAACTGGGTGGTTCGAACCCTGAATGCTGATTGGCTGACAGCCGTGGTATATCATGGTTATGACAAAACATTTATTTGCACTGCTGTAATTATGTTGGTAACCAGTTTATAATAGCAATAAGGCACCTCGGGGGTTTGTGATATATGGCCAATATACCACGGCTAAGGGATGTATCCAGGCACTCCGCGTTGCGTCTTGCATAAGAACAGCCTTTAGCCATGGTATATCGGCCATATACCAAACCTCCTCGTGCCTTATTGCTTAAGTATATCACTGCTTGCATCTTTCTCTCTATAAGCAAATCAAGGCTGCTCTCTGTTGAATAATTTGTCTGTCTGTATATCTGGATTCCCACAGCCATTACCTCTAGCCTTGTGACTGGCCACTCTGAACTACAAGGACGCAGTATCAGGAGAGTGTTCTTAGACACTACCAGGTACTGTCCACCGCAAGGACACAGATTGGGCAGGAGAATGTGTGGTAGAACGTGTGCAGTAGAATGTGTTCCTGGAGTTCTCTGTGTTCAAGACCTTGTAGTGTGTGAAGGGAGTTTGTCCAGGTGTCCAAGGACAGACAGACAAAGAACCTTACATCCTTTACACCAGTGCTTCCCAAACTCGGTCCTCGGGACCCCAAGGGGTGCAGTTTTTGTTGTTGTTGCCCTATCACTACACAGCTGATTCAAGTCATCAACTAATCATCACGCTTTGATCATTTGAATCAGCTGTGTAGTGTTAGGGCAAAAACCAAAATGTGCGCCCCTTGGGGTCCCGAGGACCGAGTTTGGGAAGCGTTGCTTTACACCTTGGATGACGACTGGCCTCTGTCGTGAACTCATACACTGTGACGGACATGTTTTACAGGGGACAACCCAGCTGTATTTGTGTCTTGTGTACAGTGTCAGAAATGCACCTTTATGTTTTACTATGAGTATGAAATGAATGTAAACACATGAAAAGTGAAATATGGGTTTTTGATATGACCAATGCCTCAGTAATGTAATATGTTGGGTTTAGAGAGGATCTGCAGTAGTAGTTATTAAATACTGTGTGTGTTTGTTGTGTGATGGCCTACGGGTTTTACTGGAACAGAGGAAATCTCTAATGGTGTTTTTTTTATATCTGAGATAAAGATGAGAGCATGAGGAACTCACAAGACCACACACACACACACACACACACACACACACACTCTCGGTCTCTCTAGCCTGGGGTGTGTGTTCTGATGTATGGAGTGTCCTCTCCTCTCAATATTCCCTGTGGAGTTAACCACCACCCAGAGCAATGAGGAGGAGTGTATCCTCTGCTGTGATCCCAGGAACATTCTACCTCCTCCTGGGAAAAGCATGGTAGCGCTGTGCACACCTAGGGCTACAACGGGAAAACCCGAATGGGAATACTACAAAAGGATTTTTTTTTAAAGCTATTCTGTGAAATGGATGAAAGACACAAAACAGACTTTAATTGCCCTACCTGGAGACAAGACAATGCTGAGTCCTCTCTGTCTCTGTGTGTGTGTGTGTGTTTGTGTGTATGTGGTTGCATGTTTTACAGAATGCATGCCTATGAATGCATATTCTCAAATTCCGTGTGAACCAACAAACCCATAATAATATCTTTATTTATGTGTTTTCATAAATGTCCATGACTGAACAAGCTGGTGTATTGTACAAAATTCAATAAATAAAAATTCTACGGTATTTACAGTGCATTCAGAAAGTATTCAGACCCCTTGACTTTTCCACATTGTTACATTACAGCCTTATTCTGAAATGGATTTTTTTTTTAAAACACGTTCTCCCTCATCAATCCAAACACAATAACCCCTAATGACAAAGCAAAAACTGTTGTTTTTTTCTCACATTTTTGCAAACATATTAAAGATAAAACACTTAAATATCACATTTATTCAGACCATTTAGTCAGTACTTTGTTGAAGCACCTTTGGCAGCGATTACAGCCTAGACTCTTCTTGCATATGATGCTACAAGCTTTGCACACATGTATTTGGGTAGTTTCTCCCATTCTTCTCTGCAGATCCTCTCAAGCTCTGTCAGGTTGGATGGGGAGCATTGCTGCACAGCTATTTTCAGGTCTCTCCAGAGATATTAAATCGGGTTCAAGTCCGGGCTCTGGCTGGGCCACTCAACAACATTCAGAGATTTGTCCCGAAGCCACTCCTGCATTGTCTTGGCTGTGCTTAGGGTCGTTGTCCTGTTGGAAGGTGAACTTCGCCCTATTCTGAGGTCCTGAGTGCTCTGGAGCAGGTTTTCATGAAGGATCTCTCTGTACTTTGCCTTGTTTATCTTTACCTTGATCCTGACTTGTCCCCTGTCGTGACTTTACTTTCATTAATCTTATGACTGTTATTTATCTAATCAACTAACTGTGCTTAAATTGTTACCCGATTAAATTAATCATGTAACAATTAGGAATTTGGGGCACAACGAGAGTGGTTGTTTAAAGAGTTACCATCTCCCGAATTAAACTCTAAAAGGTCTTTACCTATCACGTACGCTACGGTCACAAGACGCAGGCCTCCTAATTGTCCCTAGAATTTCTAAGCAAACAGCTGGAGGCAGGGCTTTCTCCTATAGAGCTCCATTTTTATGGAATGGTCTGCCTACCCATGTGAGAGACGCAAACTCGGTCTTAACCTTTAAGTCTTTACTGAAGACTCATCTCTTCAGTGGGTCATATGATTGAGTGTAGTCTGGCCCAAGAGTGTGAAGGTGAACGGAAAGGCTCTGGAGCTACGAACCGCCCTTGCTGTCTCTGCCTGGCCGGTTCCCCTCTTTCCACTGGGATTTTCTGCCTCTAACCCTATTACAGGGGCTGAGTCACTGGCTTACTAGGGCTCTTTCATACCGTCCTTAGGAGGGGTGCGTCACTTGAGTGGGTTGAGTCACTGATGTGATCTTCCTGTCTGGGTTGGCGCCCCCCCTTGGGTTGTACCGTGGCGGAGATCTTTGTAGGCTATACTCAGCCTTGTCTCAGGATGGTAAGTTGGTCCCTCTAGTGGTGTGGGGGCTGTGCTTTGGCAAAGTGGATGGGGTTATATCCTTCCTGTTTGGCCCTTTCCGGGGGTGTCATCGGATGGGGCCACAGTCTCTCCTGACCCCTCCTGTCTCAGCCTACAGTATTTATGCCGCAGTAGTTTATGTGTCGGGGGGCTAGGGTCAGTTTGTTATATCTAGAGTACTTCTCCTGTCCTATCCGGTGTCCTGTGTGAATTTAAGTATGCTCTCTCTAATTCTCTCTTTCTTCCTCTCTCTCGGATGACCTGAGCCCTAGGACCATGCCTCAGGACTACCTGACATGATGACTCCTTGCTGTCCCCAGTCCACCTGGCCGTGCTGTTGCTCCAGTTTCAACTGTTCTGCCTGTGATTATTATTATTTGACCATGCTGGTCATTTATGAACATTTGAACATCTTGGCCATGTTCTGTTATAATCTCCACCCGGCACAGCCAGAAGAGGACTGGCCACCCCACATAGCCTGGGTCCTCTCTAGGTTTCTTCCTAGGTTTTGGCCTTTCTAGGGAGTTTTTCCTAGCCACCGTGCTTCTACACCTGCATTGCTTGCTGTTTGGGGTTTTAGGCTGGGTTTCTGTACAGCACTTTGAGATATCAGCTGATGTACAAAGGGCTATATAAATACATTTGATTTGATATCCATAAAACAGTCAATGTATTAATCATAACCTCATTCGGAACAGTCGTAAGCTCCTGCATCTTCAAAAACCCCAGCATTACTTATGATTCAGTACTACACAAATAGATGTAAGTATTTATTTACTAGCAAACTAAATAATAACACAGAATAAACATACACACTTAATCCATTAGGAAAAGGTCCCTAGTGGACTGACACAATATGGTGGCTTTTTACACAACGACATGGAGTGGGAGAGAGAGAGAGAGAGTGAGAAAAAGAGACACTTTATCACAGTTACATTTTAGAAACTATTCTCACAGTAATCATAGACTTTGCACATGAAGTGCAGCCCATTTGGACTTAGAAATCATGAATGCATTTATGTTTAAATGCCTTCGTTTGACGTGGATCTCTGTCAGAAACAGTGCTCCATAGGAAGGGTGGTGGGCCTTTCAGCGGTACGCCGGTAAGGCTCTGATTGTCTGAAAGGGATCCGGACCCGTCTCTTCTACTGTTGCTCACTCTGTACGATGCTCCTTTAAAGAAAGGCTAGCCAACCGCTTCGATGGGATGCTTGGGACTCGGCTTGCTTGATCTTCTCCCTTTTTTCTGTAGCAATTCTGATGGCCTTTCCCGAGCGCATCTTCATCCATTAGTGAGTTGATCGCTTGAATAGTGAGAGAGAAATTAAGAAGTTAAAACAACCACTCAATGTATTGTGACAACTGTGACACTGATAAAAGGAAGGAGGTCTCTCCACCAAGGGAGGCGAGAAACCGCTAGGGTTGCAGAAGATTATGGAACATGTGGCAGAATATGATAAGCAATAACGATTTGGAGAAGACTTGTACAAAGCATTCATTTATTGAGGTAATGCTAAATAATTGAAAGGAAACATCTAATATGTGTGTGTGCTTCAAAGTAAGTTAGAGAAATATTGACAACCATAGGAGGGAACAAGTCTGTGTGGGTTTGCAGGAAACAATTTGATATAGTTCTCTGAAGAATAGACTAGATTGAACTCAGAGAAGGGAAGTGTCATGACGTTGGCCTGGGGGTAGGTTTATGACAGTCATAAATACCTCTTCCCCCTTTTTTCCTCTCTCTACCCTACTGATGTTACATTTGAAAACCCCTTGGTTAACATAGAGATTCTGGAAACATCAGAAGGTGGGTGGAAATGAACTATATTCTGATAATCTGACCAATTGAACATATTTATTTTATTTATTTATTTTACCTTTATTTAACCAGGTAGGCAAGTTGAGAACAAGTTCTCATTTACAATTGCGACCTGGCCAAGATAAAGCAAAGCCGTTCGACAGATACAACGACAGAGTTACACATGGAGTAAAACAAACATACAGTCAATAATACAGTATAAACAAGTCTATATACAATGTGAGCAAATGAGGTGAGAAGGGAGGTAAAGGCAAAAAAGGCCATGGTGGCAAAGTAAATACAATATAGCAAGTAAAACACTGGAATGGTAGTTTTGCAATGGAAGAATGTGCAAAGTAGAAATAAAAATAATGGGGTGCACAGGAGCAAAATAAATAAATACATTAAATACAGTTGGGAAAGAGGTAGTTGTTTGGGCTAAATTATAGGTGGGCTATGTACAGGTGCAGTAATCTGTGAGCTGCTCTGACAGTTGGTGCTTAAAGCTAGTGAGGGAGATAAGTGTTTCCAGTTTCAGAGATTTTTGTAGTTCATTCCAGTCATTGGCAGCAGAGGTATACAGAATGGTGCCGTCTGCGTAGAGGTGGATCAGAGACTCACCAGCAGCAAGAGCGACCTCATTGATGTATACAGAGAAGAGAGTCGGTCCAAGAATTGAACCCTGTGGCACCCCCATAGAGACTGCCAGAGGTCCGGACAGCAGACCCTCCGATTTGACACACTGAACTCTATCAGAGAAGTAGTTGGTGAACCAGGCGAGGCAATCATTTGAGAAACCAAGGCTGTCGAGTCTGCCGATGAGGATGTGGTGATTGACAGAGTCGAAAGCCTTGGCCAGATCAATGAATACGGCTGCACAGTAATGTTTCTTATCGATGGCGGTTAAGATATCGTTTAGGACCTTGAGCGTGGCTGAGGTGCACCCATGACCAGCTCTGAAACCAGATTGCATAGCAGAGAAGGTATGGTGAGATTCGAAATGGTCGGTAATCTGTTTGTTGACTTGGCTTTCGAAGACCTTAGACATGGTATGGTAGGATAGATATAGGTCTGTAGCAGTTTGGGTCAAGAGTGTCCCCCCCTTTGAAGAGGGGGATGACCCCAGCTGCTTACCAATCTTTGGGAATCTCAGACGACATGAAAGAGAGGTTGAACAGGCTAGTAATAGGGGTGGCAACAATTTCGGCAGATAATTTTAGAAAGAAAGGGTCCAGATTGTCTAGTCCGGCTGATTTGTAGGGGTCCAGATTTTGCAGCTCTTTCAGAACATCAGCTGAATGGATTTGGGAGAAGGAGAAATGGGGAAGGCTTGGGCGAGTTGCTGTTGGGGGTGCAGTGCTGTTGACCGGGGTAGGAGTAGCCAGGTGGAAAGCATGGCCAGCCGTAGAAAAATGCTTATTGAAATTCTCAATTATGGTGGATTTATCAGTGGTGACAGTGTTTCCTATCTTCAGTGCAGTGGGCACCCGGGAGCAGGTGTTCTTATTCTCCATGGACTTTACAGTGTCCCAGAACTTTTTTGAGTTAGTGTTGCAGGAAGCAAATTTCTGCTTGAAAAAACTAGCCTTGGCTTTTCTAACTGCCTGTGTATAATGGTTTCTAGCTTCCCTGAACAGCTGCATATCACGGGGGCTGTTCGATGCTAATGCAGAAGGCCATAGGATGTTTTTGTGTTGGTTAAGGGCAGTCAGGTCTGGGGAGAACCAAGGGCTATATCTGTTCCTGGTTCTAAATTTCTTGAATGGGGCATGTTTATTTAAGATGGTTAGGAAGGCATTTAAAAAAAATATCCAGGCATCCTCTACTGACGGGATGAGATCAATATCCTTCCAGGATACCACGGCCAGGTCGATTAGAAAGGCCTGCTCGCTGAAGTGTTTCAGGGAGCGTTTTACAGTGATGAGTGGAGGTCGTTTGACCGCTGACCCATTACGGATGCAGGCAATGAGGCAGTGATCGCTGAGATCTTGGTTGAAGACAGCAGAGGTGTATTTAGAGGTTAGTTGGTTAGGATGATATCTATGAGGGTGCCCGTGTTTAAGGCTTTGGGGAGGTACCTGGTAGGTTCATTGATAATTTGTGTGAGATTGAGGGCATCAAGTTTAGATTGTAGGATGGCTGGGGTGTTAAGCATGTTCCAGTTTAGGTCGCCTAGCAGCACGAGCTCTGAAGATAGATGGGGGGGCAATCAGTTCACATATGGTGTCCAGAGCACAGCTGGGGGCAGAGGGTGGTCTATAGCAGGCGGCAACGGTGAGAGACTTGTTTTTAGAGAGGTGGATTTTTAAAAGTAGAAGTTCAAATTGTTTGGGTACAGACCTGGATAGTAGGACAGAACTCTGCAGGCTATCTTTGCAGTAGATTGCAACACCGCCCCCTTTGGCAGTTCTATCTTGTCTGAAAATGTTGTAGTTTGGAATTAAAATTTCAGAATTTTTGGTGGTCTTCCTAAGCCAGGATTCAGACACAGCTAGAACATCCGGGTTGGCAGAGTGTGCTAAAGCAGTGAATAGAACAAACTTAGGGAGGAGGCTTCTAATGTTAACATGCATGAAACCAAGGCTATTACGGTTACAGAAGTCGTCAAAAGAGAGCGCCTGGGGAATAGGAGTGGAGCTAGGCACTGCAGGGCCTGGATTCACCTCTACATCGCCAGAGGAACATAGGAGGAGTAGAATAAGGGTGCGGCTAAAAGCAATAAGAATTGGTCGTCTAGAACGTCTGGAACAGAGAGTAAAAGGAGGTTTCTGGGGCAGATAAAATAGCATCAAGGTATAATGTACAGGCAAAGGTATGGTAGGATGTGAATACAGTGGAGGTAAACCTAGGTATTGAGTGATGAAGAGAGAGATATTGTCTCTAGAAACATCATTGAAACCAGGAGATGTCATTGCATGTGTGGGTGGTGGAACTAATAGTTTGGATAAGGTATAGTGAGCAGGACTAGAGGCTCTACAGTGAAATAAGCCAATAAACACTAACCAGAACAGCAATGGACAAGACATATTGACATTAAGGAGAGGCATGCTTAGTCGAGTGATCAAAAGGGTCCAGTGAGTGGAGAGGTTGGTTGGGGGTCACGGCGATTTAGACAGCTAGCCAGGCCATCGGTAGCAAGCTAGCATAGGATGGAGTTCTGTTGTTAGCCACCTCTTGCGTTCCGTCAGTAGATTAGTGGGGTTCCGTGTGGTAGAGGGGATTAATCCAAATCACACAGCAACAGAAATAAAAACAATAGATATAGTTATAGAGGCCCAAGAAGAAAACATAATAATAATACAAATAAATAAATTAATTGTCCGATTGTCTATTCAGATAGCAGCCGATAAGACAGCTAACGGTTAGCAGGCCGCAGATGGGCATTCAGGTAACGTCGCGACGGAGGAGCCAGCCGGATCTCCTTCGGGTAGATAACGTCGGCAGTCCAGTTGTGAAGGCCCGGTGGGGCTCCGCGTAGGCAGTAAAACGGGTCCGGATAGGTGACTGCAGCCCAGGAGTGATTGATGGAACTCAGGAGTGATTGACGGAGCTGGCTAGCTCCGGAATAATTGATGTTTGCTCCGGAATCGACGAAAGCCGATAGTCACACGGATAGCAGCTAGCTAGCTGTGAGATCCGGGTATGAATGTCCAGAGAGCAGTTGAAATCCAGGGACATGGAGAGAAAAATTGGTCCGGTATGTTCCGTTCCGAGCCGCGCTGCGCCGTACAAAACTGGCAATAGATTTTCGAGCTAAAGGATGACCACAAACTGTGGTTAGCTGAATACTAACGATTTGCCAGTAAAGAAGCTAACTAGCTTCTGAACTAGCTTCTGATTAGCTTCTGGATTAGCTTCTGGGCTAGCTTCTGGCTAGCTCCTGGCTAGCTTCTGGCTAGTTTCAGGCTAGCTTCTTGGAGTTTCTGGCTAGCTTCTTGGAGGATTACAGATTTGAGGTAAATAATACTTTTTTATAAACATAAATTGGTGAGGCGGGTTGCAGGAGAGTGTTTTGAAGATGAGTCGATGGAAAATAAAAATAAAATGTATGTGAAAAAAGTTGTAAATATATATATACAGGACACGACAAGACGAGGACAAGAGACGTCTGAACTGCTATGCCATCTTGGTTGTTTTTGTTGTCGGTGGTACTATGCGGTGGTACTTAAAATCAATCCCAAATACTGAGTTCTTACAAAAAAAGGATATAAATTCTCTAGTACAGCCAATATTGAAGACTAACAAATGCTTCTCAAAGATGCCTTCTGGTGGTCAAACTAGCACTATGGCTGACAATTAAATGTAGATGGCGACTTTGTACATATGGTGTACAGTGAGGGGGGGAAAAGGATTTGATCCCCTGCTGATTTTGTATGTTTTCCCACTGACAAAGAAATGATCAGTCTATCATTTTAATGGTAGGTTTATTTGAACAGTGAGACAGAATAACAACAACAAAAATCCAGAAAAACGCATGTCAGAAATGTTATAAATTGATTTGCATTTTAATGAGGGAAATAAGTATTTGACCCCCTCTCAATCAGAAAAATGTCTGGCTCCCAGGTGTCTTTTATACAGGAAACGAGCTGAGATTAGGAGCACACTTAATCTCAGTTTATTACCTGTATAAAAGACACCTGTCCACAGAAGCAATCAATCAGATTCCAAACTCTCCACCATGGCCGAGACCAAAGAGCTCTCCAAGGATGTCAGGGACAAGATTGTAGACCTACGCAAGGCTGGAATGGGCTTCGAGATCATCGCGAAGCAGCTTGGTGAGAAGGTGACAACAGTTGGTGCGATTATTCGCAAATGGAAGAAATACAAAAGAACTGTCAATCTCCCTCGGGCCTGGGGCTCCATGACCCCCTCTGGTGGTTTACCCTGGTAGGATTCCTGCAAGCTGCACACCACCACAAGATTGGCCAGGGGATCTCCTGGTTTTGGATCGTCGTTCCTGATCCGTCACCCAGTTGTCCAGGGATCAACTTAGACAGACATTAATAACGCACAACACTCATGCAATACATCATTACATGTGACCCTAACTAGTGGTTGTATGGGGAACTTGTTTGTGGCAGTATCACTTCCTAAGTGTAAAAGAAAATGAAAGAAAAATGAACACAAACAAAAGATAAACAAGATATAGTTACCACACCTTAATCATCTATATACGTCCACGGTCTTGGCTAAATTACTAGCATGGCATTTTGTCTAATCTGGGGGGAGATCCTTATTAGCGGTGTGTTGCTAAAGGCACTATCCTAAGTTGATAACTACATGATAAGTCTACAGCTGTAAGGCACTAGCTTCGGACAGTCTACAGAGATGACCTATGTACCTGGTGAGCTGTAGCTGTAGAGTCAAAGGGGCTTCAGGGTTCAGGGTCTATTTGCAACTTTACCAAGGCTGGTATTTTGCTCGGGCCCTTAAGTGATCCTAGTATAAATCCTCACTAAATGTCCCATTCTACATGTGCATTTATGCATGCACAAGCTCATATGCAAGGGAAAGAAGTACCAAATATCCTGGTAGGCCGCAACCTGTTTAGAATGAGTCTGACGTCATCAGATCATGATCATCCATGTCAGTGACTGTGTGTCAGTAAGAATCGGTGCCGACCTCAAGACATTGGCCAAGGGGACTTATAGTGGTTTTACAAGAAGTCAATGTGTCTTACACCACTGTAGTGGATCTCCTTTCGGGAAAGCTGACCACGACTCCATTTTGTTGATCCCTGCCTACAGACTGAAACTAAAACAAGAAGCTCCTGCGCTGAGGTCTGTTCAACGCTGGTCCGATCAATCTGATTCCACACTCCAAGACTGCTTCCATCACTGGACTGGGATATGTTTCGTATTGCGTCAGACAACAACATTGACGAATACGCTGATTCGGTGAGCGAGTTCATTAGAACGTGCGTTGAAGATGTCGTTCCCATAGCAACGATTAAAACATTCCCAAACCAGAAACCGTGGATTGATGGCAGCATTCGCGTGAAACTGAAAGCGCGAACCACTGCTTTTAATCAGGGCAAGGTGACCGGAAACATGACGGAATACAAACAGTGTAACGGCTCAGACACAAGAGGTATGTGGCAGGGTCTACAGTCAATCACGGATTACAAAAAGAAAACCAGCCCCGTCACGGACCAGGATGTCTTGCTCCCAGGCAGACTAAATAACTTTTTTGCCCGCTTTGAGGACAATACAGTGCCACTGACACGACCCGCAACTAAAACATGCGGACTCTCCTTCACTGCAGCCGACTTGACTTGAGGAAAGCATTTAAACGTGTCAACCCTGCAAGGCTGCAGGCCCAGACGGCATCCCCAGCCGCCCCCTCAGAGCATGCGCAGACCAGCTGGCTGGTGTGTTTACGGACATATTCAATCAATCCCTATCCCAGTCTGTTGTTCCCACATGCTTCAAGAGGGCCACCATTGTTCCTGTTCCCAAGAAAGCTAAGGTAACTGAGCTAAACGACTACTTATGTTACGAATCCCTTTTGGCCCGACAGTCTAGGGGGGATGGTAATGAGACCCGTAACATAACTCAGGCAAATTATAATAGTGACAAAGTAAAAGTGTGAACGAAATATCCAGGACAACTGAAATCTACCGTCAAACTCAAGGTTTATTAATAAACACACGGTAATGGGGGGAGCAGGAAAAGGGGCTGAGCTGGACCCAAGGAAAGAAACAATAAGTATTCAAAAACACCCCTAAGCTAGACTAGCCTACTTTAACAACAGCTAACTAACTAACCAAAAATACAGTGGGTGGTCCGCCCAGTTCTAACTAGTGTATTTAACAAAGTCTACCTACGGGTAGTGTATGCCCATGGGCGACTTGTCTTGGTTTCCCCTTTTCCCACCAGCAATCAAACACAAACACCATAACCAAAAACAATACTCACAGGTGAGGACAAAGTGCTATGAGGTGCTCAAACAAAAGAGAGGTTAATACACAAAGAGAGAGTGAAACACAGAGACCTACAGACATGGCATTTACAGAGAGATTGAGCTCTAGAGCACTCACTTCCGTCATCATGAAGTGCTTTGAGAGACTAGTCAAGGACCATATCAACTCCACCCTACCTGACACCCTAGACCCACTCCAATTTGCTTACCGCCCAAATAGGTCCACAGACAATGCAATCTCAACCACACTGCACACTGCCCTAACCCATCTGGACAAGAGGAATACCTATGTGAGAATGCTGTTCATCGACTACAGCTCGGCATTTAACACCATAGTGCCCTCCAAGCTCGTCATCAAGCTCGAGACCCTGGGTCTCGACCCCGCCCTGTGCAACTGCGTACTGGACTTCCTGACGGGCCGACCCCAGGTGGTGAGGGTAGGCAACAACATCTCCACCCCGCTGATCCTAAACACTTGGGCCCCACAAGGGTGTGTTCTCAGCCCTCTCCTGTACTCCCTGTTCACCCATAACTGCGTGGCCACGCACGCCTCCAACTCAATCATCAAGTTTGCGGACGACACAACAGTGGTAGGCTTGATTACCAACAACGACGAGACGGTCTACAGGGAGGAGGTGAGGGCCCTCGGAGTGTGGTGTCAGGAAAATAACCTCACACTCAACGTCAACAAAACTAAGGAGATGATTGTGGACTTCAGGAAACAGCAGAGGGAACACCCCCCTATCCACATCGATGGAACAGTAGTGGAGAGGGTAGTAAGTTTTAAGTTCCTCGGCGTACACATCACAGACAAACTGAATTGGTCCACCCACACAGACAGCATCGTGAAGAAGGCGCAGCAGCGCCTCTTCAACCTCAGGAGGCTGAAGAAATTCGGCTTGTCACCAAAAGCACTCACAAACTTCTACAGATGCACAATCGAGAGCATCCTGGCGGGCTGTATCACCGCCTGGTACGGCAACTGCTCCGCCCACAACCGTAAGGCTCTCCAGAGGGTAGTGAGGTCTGCACAACGCATCACCGGGGGCAAACTACCTGCCCTCCAGGACACCTACACCACCCGATGTCACAGGAAGGCCATAAAGATCATCAAGGACAACAACCACCCGAGCCACTGCCTGTTCACCCCGCTATCATCCAGAAGGCGAGGTCAGTACAGGTGCATCAAAGCTGGGACCGAGAGACTGAAAAACAGCTTCTATCTCAAGGCCATCAGACTGTTAAACAGCCACCACTAACATTGAGTGGCTGCTGCCAACACACTGACTCAACTCCAACCACTTTAATAATGGGAATTGATAGGAAATTATGTAAAATATATCACTAGCCACTTTAAACAATGCTACCTAATATAAATGTTTACATACCCTACATTATTCATCTCATATGTATACGTATATACTGTACTCTACAGTATATCATCTTATGTAATACATGTATCACTAGCCACTTTAACAATGCCACTTTGTTTACATACTCATCTCATATGTATATACTGCACTCAATACCATCTACTGTATCTTGCCTATGCCGCTCTGTACCATCACTCATTCATATATCTTTATGTACATATTCTTTATCCCCTTACACTTGTGTCTATAAGGTAGTAGTTTTGGAATTGTTAGCTAGATTACTTGTTGGTTATTACTGCATTGTCGGAACTAGAAGCACAAGCATTTCGCTACACTCACATTAACATCTGCTAACCATGTGTGTGACAAATAAAATTTGATTTGATTAGGTATGAAGGAGTCTATTCATAGCCATGTTATCCACGGAGGAGCTAACCGTACTCTATAAGCACTGAACCAGTCGTACACGGTGTGAACATGGTTCATGACATCTAATAACTTTCCTCCTGAATGGAGGGTTCTGTTTATTAGCGGCATGTGTGTTAACCATCAGAAGAGTGTTTTGGAGATTCCCTTCCACGTGTTGCAATCTGAGTGATCACTACCTCCTCTGTTGCTGTTATCAGTTTGCATTGTTAGGTCTCTAACCTCCTTACTGATTGTGGCTGGACTGACTGTTCCTGGCATTGGTACCCAAGGCAACCAGCCACTCTACCAATTCATACCGAAATGTCATCCTACCGGAACACATGATTAGAGCATTTTACTATTTGCATTGTAGTTGAGACTACACATGGCAAGGAATGATTATTGTAAAAAAAAAAAGGGGGGGGGGGGGGGGGGGGGGTGGAAAGTCCACTGGACTTCTATGACCAGTGTGGACACCTCAGTGATATCTCAGATGCTCCTCTCTGATCTCATGGGGAATTTTACAACTTGATTTGTTTCCTGATCAGGCGGCCTCGTACAGTGTTGCATGCAGTCTCAACTTTCCCACTGGCCTCGACGAGGCTCATCATGGATCTGGGCTAGTATTCCCCCCTTTGTGTCTCGGGACCCATCCACCAGCGAATAGGTCGGACCTATTGCCAGCAACCGCGTTAGTCAATTGGCTATAACCTTTCAACCAAATCTCCTGGTGTTAGTGCTTCAAAACTCTCAGTGGCTGTCGTGGCCTGCCAGTCACCACAACGTCCACGTGTGGAAACCGTTCCAGTACATGTGAACTGAGCCAAGGATATCTTTCTGCGAAAACATGAAAAGGATAATCTATCAGGTTTGCCGATTGGTTGTTACGAGATATCAACCAGTGGGAAAGTTGAGACTGCATGCAACACTGTACGAGGCCGCCTGATCAGGAAACAAATCAAGTTGTAAATACATTTTTCCCAAGGGGTCCTGTCAACAGATACTCCTTGTGGATGATAGTGTTGCAGCCAGCGTTAGAAGACAGTGTGGTCAGTGGAGACAGCACGATTACCTATTGGTTGTTTTCCCAATAAATCAGTGGTACCAAACAATCCACTTTTGATGCCTTAAAAGCTGTGCTCACAAGCTCTCTGAGTTCTGAGATTGGCAAGCTAATCTGGGCTGTAATGACGTAGGCCAAAGTAAGCTGAATGAAGCCTATGATTGTATGCTTGTGGGTCTTCATTCATTCGAGGACCACTTTGGGATAAGCGTTTTAATGAATACTTTCAAATGATATCCTCTGGGTCCACACTGTGCACTTTGTTGTATGTCTATTGCCCAAAATAAATTAAAGTCAAAATTCCGAGCTTGTTTGACAATGTTATCCAGCGAGTTGTGTTTGTGAGTTGCAGAACCACTGAATTCTATTTTCAAAGCCGTGGAAAGTTGTGTAGTGTAGTTGTTTTGCATGTGTTGCTGTTGTAGACGGATGAACCTTCTTACGTGTCTAGTCGATGTTCGCTTCAGCAGGTAAAACCTGTCAGTACCCGTAGTGTTCGGGTAGCCATCCAAGGCGTTGTCTATGTCTGCCGAGTGTCGTTTGGCTTCCCTGGAACGGGGTCAAAGGTGCAGAAGTTTTTGACAATTTTGTCAAGGCATTCCGTGCCAAGAGCGCGGAGAAGGTTGGCTTCATCCTGTGGGGAAACTTGGGCTGAAATGCCAAGAGGAGAAGCCAAGCTTTGGTTTTGTTGGCGAGGAGATGCCATATTACTCTGTGCCGAATGGCCAAGAGGAGAAGACTGGGGGACACCTGAAGTCTGAAACCTTCTGTCGTCTTCACTCCTTTGTGTACTGAGCTCCGTTTGTGAACTTGGTTGCTTGTTTGGATAGTCACGTTGTAGCGCGTGACCATTCTTGAATTCCTCCAGATGGCACCTAAGGGAAGTTTTCTACTTCATCGCAGAGTCCACTTGGGTGCTTAGAGTACTTATTTTAGACACGTGAGTGTTGCACTGGCTCCGTTCAGCCTCATACTTATATGTCATGGTTTACAGATAGAGGTTGAGTGAGGAGCGAGAGAGGAGCAAGAGATTCAGTAATGAAATTACCTCTGCTTGCTTGGAGATCAATTTTTCCGTCTCTCACTTCGGTTCTCTCATCAATCATTTGGTCAGCGACTTCAATGAGTTCCACTGTTTTGTCACCCAACTTGGTTATTGAGTTCATTAACTGATCGTCTTTGCTCGGCAGCATTTGGACTAGAACATTATTGCTTTGAGAGTTGTTCATCAAAGCAACATGCATCTTAAGTTGTGCGCCCCTGTTTGTAGATAACTCGCCAGATTTATCTAGTTTTGCGTGGACTTCGTCATATTTATTTTTGGCGGGAAACTCTGGAGACAAAGATGAATAGCGAATTGGAGAGGGAAGTTCTCTGGATCTCCGTTCCTGAGGTGTCAACCCCCACAGCAGCTCCCTCCTCCCATTTTCTGTAGGTGAGAGAGAATCTGGTTACTGCCAAGCTGATCTCACCCATTCGGATCCTTACATGGACAGTCATGACACCCCTACTCCAGGATGCTAAAAAACATATGCCACCACCACCATACTTCACCGTAGGGATGGTGCCAGGTTTCCTCCAGACATGACGCTTGGCATTCAGGCCAAAGAGTAACATTTTGGTTTTATCAGATCAGAGAATCTTGTTTTTTTTTTAAGGTGCCTTTTGGCAAACTCCAAGTGGGCTGTTAGGTGCATTTTACTGATGAATGGCTTCCATCTGGACACTTTACCATAAAGGCCTGATTGATGGAGTGCTGCAGAGATGTTGTCATTCTGGAAGGTTTTGCCATCTCCACAGAGGAACTCTGTTGCTCTGTCAGCGTGACCATCGGGTTCTTGGTCCCTTCCCTGACCAAGGTCCTTTTCCCCTGATTGCTCAGTTTGGCCAGGCGAACAGCTGTAGAAAGAGTGGAAGTTCCAAACATCTTCCATTTAAGAATGATGGAGGCCACTTTGTTCTCTGGGACCTTCAATGGTGTAGAAATGTTTTGGTACCCTTCGCCAGATCTGTGCCTCGACATAATCCTGTCTCGGAGCTCTATAGACAAGTCCTTCGACCTCATGGCTTGGTTTTGCTTTGACGTGCACTGTCAACTGTGGGACCTTATATAGACAGGTGTGTGCCTTTCCAAATCATGTCCAATCAATTGAATTTACCACAGGTGGACTCCAATCAAGTTGTAGAAACATCTCAAGGATGATCATTGGAAACAGGATGCGCCGTAGCACAATTTCGAGTCTCATAGCAAAGGGAAAAATAAAAATAATAATAATAATGGCAGAGCAATTGAACAGCAACTTCATTTGAAACAATTTACAAGAAAGAACCCCGTCATCAACATAGGATTTGCAATAATCTGTATTATCGTCCAGTGGAGGAGTGCAGAGGGTATGAATGTGGGGGGTGTTCATAGAAAAAAACAAAGGCCTTAAAAATGTCCACAATCTTCTCGGCCACATGTCATTAGTACACCTCACCTCAATACAGTTCACATAATATACACCTTGCAAGCAACCTCCCTTTAAACTAAAATGTCCATCCAAATACTTCTGGCAGGGCAATAATAGTCCAGCTCTAATGAACTTCAATGGGAAATGCATTTGAAAAATAGAACGTCTGCTGCAGTGTATAGCACTGGAATGACAGAGGGAGGAAAGAGAGATCTTAGCTGTGGCCTTCAGGCTTGCAGTTGTCCTGTCTGACCAGCCATAGTTTGTTGGTTTGTATGTCAAACCGATGATTGAGTTAAACACTTTATAAAGTACACACGCTAAAAATAAACAAGGACATCTGCAGCATAGCACACACAATCAAACTGTCGCGCCAACCAAGAGCTACTCCCCAGAGAGCTGAAAGAGCGGTCTTCATTTCCTCCTTCCTTCCTTACTGCTGATGCGCTCTCTTCAGATTATTGTAGAAATGAATGCACCGAAGGTGTTTATTTGATGTGTTTCACTAAGTGTGTGTCATGCAGTACCATGCTTCAGTGCATCTTTACAAATCTCTCTGCTTTAGGTTAAGATCTATGGACTATTTCCATGAATCCGTTAGTATGGGTATGTTACACTAAAACTGAAATGGTAGGTGAGTGTGTGGGTTACTGACACCCACTAGGCACACACTGGTTGAATCGATGTTGTTTCCAAATAATTTAAATGAAAGTACACTGAACCAACGTGGAATAGATGTTGAATTGACGTCTGTGCCCAGTGGGAAGTGTCTGTGAGATGTGTGTGAAATGGTGTGTGTTTTTTGGGACAAGGGCATGTATGTTTATTTCCAGGGACATGTGTGTGTGTGTGTTTTGGGACACGGGCATGTATGTTTATTTCCAGGGACATGTGTGTGTGTGTTTTGGGATAGGCATGTGTGTGTGCCTGTGTGTGTGTGCGCGCGCGCATGTTTTTAGGAACATGGGTATATGGTCGTCTCAGTCTTGGCAGTGCTGTGGAAACAGGATGTATAGGCTTCATTTGGCTGTAATATTAATAATTGTGCTGAGGGCATGAGAACGTGAGGAGCATCTCTCTCTCTCTTCCGCTGCTTGTTTGTACACAGTACTCACTACTGCTTCAATACTTAGTATATTCAATTGTCTGGTTAAAAAGGAGGCCGGGCCAGGAACATGATGGTTGTTTGGCATCAGTGTCCTAGATTCTAGGGTTTGAGGACAAGCCCAAGATTGCCTCAATGTTATGTGTGTGTGAATGTACCAGATGGCAAAGTGTGTGTGTGTGTGTGTGTGTGTGTGTGTGTGTGTGTGTGTGTGTGTGTGTGTGTGTGTGTGCGTGTGTGTGTGTGTGTGTGTGTGTGTGTGTGTGTGTGTGTGTGTGTGTGTGTCTGTATGGACACAGTCCTTTCATTGCCTTGCCAGTTCAAAGTGTGTGTGTGTGTGTGTGTGTGTGTGTGTGTGTGTGTGTGTGTGTGTGTGTGTGTGTGTGTGTGTGTGTGTGTGTGTGTGTGTGTGTGTGTGTGTGTGTGTGTGTGTGTGTGTGTGTGTGTGTGTGTGTTGTGTGTGTGTGTGTGTGTGTGTGTGTGTGTGTGTGTGTGTGTGTGTGTGTGTGTGTGTGTGTGTGTGTGTCTGTATGGACACAGTCCTTTCATTGCCTTGCCAGTTCAAAGTGTGTGTGTGTGTGTGTGTGTGTGTGTGTGTGTGTGTGTGTGTGTGTGTGTGTGTGTGTGTGTGTGTGTGTGTGTGTGTGTGTGTGTGTGTATGGACACAGTCCTTTCATTGCCTTGCCAGTTCAAAGTGTGTATCTCACAGGATGGGTGTTTCATTATTAAACCAGGTTAAATAATGTATACAGTCGCCACAATTTGCTGAGATAAAAAAATTATAATCTAAAGGGATTACATTGTATTTTTTCCCTACCAATCTACACAACTTTCTCCACATTTTCAAAGTGAAAGAAAAATATAGAGATGTGTTGATTCCGTAGGTCTTCACATCACAGAGTTAACACTTGGTGGAAGGAAAGTTGTCAGCTATTACAGCTGTGAATCATTTTGAATCATTCTACCAATCCTGCACAACTCTTAGGGCAACATACACTCACCAGACAGTTTATTAGGTACATCACTCTGTTCACGAAAATGGATCGCTCCTACAGACAGTGAGTCACGTGGCCGTGACTTGCTATATAAAGCAGGCAGACAGGCATCGAGGCATTCAGTTACTGTTTGATTGAACGTTAGGTCACTTGTTTTGCCCATTCTAAGCGACCTTGAGCGTGGTATGATCATCGGCGCCATCCACTATCTCAGAAACAACCGCCATCCTGGGCTTTTCGTGCACGACAGTGTCTAGGGTTTACTGAGAATGATGCAACTAACATCCAGTCAGAGGCATTGCTCTGGGTGAACACAGCTCGTTGTTGAGAGAGGTCAAAGGAGAATGGCAAGAATCGTGCAAGCTAACAGGCGGGCCACAAACAGACAAATATTGTTGCAGTACAGCAGTGGTGCGCAGAACGACATCTTGGAATGCACAACTCGTCGATCCTTCTCACAGATGGGCTATTGCATCACACCGGGTTCCATTCCTATCAGCTACAAACAAGAAGAAGTGGCTCCAGTGGGCACACAATCACCAACACTGGACACTTGAGGAGTGGAAAAACATTGCTTGGAACATGACAGTGAGTTCATTTTACTTAAGTGGCCTGCTCAGTCCTCAGAGCTCAACCCAATAGAGCATCATTTGGATGAGATGGAACTGGCTGTTCTCAGCACGAATGTACCGCCATCCAATCTGCAGCAACTCTGTGATGCCATCGAGTCAGCTTGGACCAACATCCCTGTGGACCCTTTCCGACACCTTGTAGAATGACCTAAATAATTCAGGCTGTTCTGGAGGCAAAGGGTGTTCCAATCCAGTCCTACTCTAAACAAAAATATAAATGCACCATGCAACAATTAATAAGATTTTACTGAGTTACAGTTCATGTAAGGAAATCAGTCAATTGAAATAAATTCATTGGGCCCTAATCTATCACATGACTGGGAGTACAGATACAGCTGAAGTCAGAAATTTACATACACCATAGCCAAATACATTTATACTCAGTTCTTCATAATTCCTGACATGTAATCCAAGAAAAAATTCCCTGTTTTAGGTTAAATAGGATCACCCCTTTATTTTAAGAAGGTGAAATGTCAGAATAATAGTAGAGAGAATGATTGATTTCAGCTTTCATTTCTTTCATCACATTCCCAGTGGGTCAGAAGTTTACACACACTCAATTAGTATGTGATAGTGTCATGACGTTGGCCTGTGGGTAAGGTTTAAGACCCACCCATAAATACCTTTCTCCCTCTCTCTCTGACTCTACTGAAGGACTCTTGAAAAGCCTTTGTTAAACATAGAGAGTCGGGGAACATCAAAAGGTGGGGGGAAAGGAACCATATTTTGGTAATCCAACCAGTTGAAAATATGCGTTGGTTCTTGAATGTGATGTCAGTTCGGTTGTCATCTGAGACATTCTTATTAATGATAGGATGACATAAACTGTATCGTGGAAAGTCTACATATTATAGTTACCAGATTTACATGGAATTGTTGTGCAATTTAAATGTTTAAATATGAAACCATTTGTGAAAAGATTAAATGTAATTTTAGCTTCCAAATGAGAGAATTAGGTATTCATAAGGTTAGAGCTCTGCTCACTCAGTGGCCCGCCCCTGTGGAGAGACATGGGTTTTCATAAGGTTAGAGCTCTGCTCACTCAGTGGCCCGCCCCTGTGAAGAGACATTGGGTTTTCATAAGGTTAGGGCTCTGCTCACTCAGTGGCCCGCCCCTGTGAAGAGACATTGGGTTTCCATAAGGTTAGAGCTCTGCTCACTCAGTGGCACGCCCCTGTGAAGAGACATTGGGTTTTCATAAGGTTAGGGCTCTGCTCAATCAGTGGCCCGCCCCTGTGAAGAGACATGTGTTATAAACTATGAAACACACCCTTTTCTCCTTCCACTATATAAAGCCTTGACGAAAATATAACTTCCTGTTCCGAGTACGTGAGGCCTGCAGCCTCTGTGTTAAAAGGGCGAATAATTTGCTGTTCCGATGACATTAGGGCGACAGTCCTATGTTGAAAGTGTTCAGATAATAAGCTGTTCTGGGTACATTAGGGCGACGGTCCAATGTCAGAAGGATTCAGATAATAACTACAGAACTAAGCCAACCTCAGCGCGAGCTTTGGTTGCGAATGGTATGAACTTTGAACTCTTATTCACTACAGAAGTGATACCTCCTAGCCGTTGAGCAGCAGCCGCCGTAAACGTGGGCTAGGAAAGGAGAGACAAAGGATCTCTTCTAACAAACAACACGACCTTCCATCTACAACCAACCTATTGAGGCGCAGCTCAGAGTAAATATTTATTGCATTTTCCTGTTCCAAATGGGTGGTTATTTAGAATGCATAAGATGCTGTATTTATGATAGCATAGCTTCTCCCTTTGTTCTTCAGTCCTCCCGCGCTTTCATTCAAGCCCAACCCCCTCGCTTTGTGTAAACAGCCTTCATACAGGTTCCGTCCCCAGGGACGTTTTCTTGTAGGACATAATTAGTAATCAATGTATGATCCATTCTGTGCATATGTAATTATTTGTGATTAGTTAGGTATTTACCAAATTTGGTTGGGAATCATTGATGACAGCAATATTCAAACCTTGTTTTGATTTTAAGCAGATTTAAGTCAGGACTGAGACTGGACCATTCAGGAACACTCAACACCTCTTGGAAAGTAACTGGTATGCTTTTGTCATTTAAATGTGTCTAAATGTCCCCCTGAAAAATAAAACTATATCCCAGGGTTAGATTTTCAGGAGACCATGGGGGGGTTTTCCTCTAACTTTGCTCCTTTCAAATTTCTTCTGATCATGACAAACTCCCAAGTCCCTGCCAGTAACAAGCATACCCATAACATGGTGCTGCCGCCACAATACTTGAAAATACAGAGAATCAAGAACATTAGATTCACTCCACATTACTGTCCTGTATGGCAAAGTTAAAAGAAGGAATCTTGTGTTTAAAAAACAATCCACTCCAAATCATACAATCTGTTTGCAACAAGGCCGTTAAGCAATACTTGAAGACAACATGGCCAATGAATGTACTTTTTGGCCTAAATTAAACACTACAGGTATAGGTCAAATCCAATACAACACAACACAGAGTGAAACCCTCTGCATTTTCAAGTTTTGTGGTGACACTATTTTGTTATCGGTATGCTTGTCACCGGCAGGGACTGAGGAGTTTGTCAGGATGAAAATAAAAATGAAAGGATCAAAGCCTCGGCAAAAAGTTAGACAAAAACCTAACCTTGGGATGGAATTAAACATTTTCAGCAGGACAATTCCACATTTGAATGCCAAAGACACACCAGAATGACTTTCCAAGAGGCGTTAAGTGTTCCCGAGTGGTTAGGATATTGCTGTCCACAAATGACGCCCAACCAAATTTACTGAGCTTGAGCAATTGTGAAGAAAAAAAAACATAGATATATGGATAGATATAACTTAGATATAAGTTGTGCAAAGTTGTTAGAATCTTATGCAAAATTTCACAGCTGTAATGGCTGCCAAAGGTGCTTCCAACAAGTATTAACTCTGGGGTGTGAAGATATTCGCAATCAAGGCGTGTTATTTTTTCTTATTAATTATGAAATTATCTATATACTGTACATATATTATCATCAGTTTGAAAACGTGGAGGAGATTGTGTAGATCTATAGGGGGAAAAAAACTATGTAATCCCTTTTTAGATTACATTTTTAGCAGCAAAATGTGAAGACTCTACACACCCCCTTGCACACTTTCACTAGGCACTGTTGCTGCTGTCACGTACTAAACACAGCTGAGGTAAGGATCTCTTTAATGTTGCCTGAAACACAACTCGCTAAGCACACTTCTATGTTATTCATCACATCAACACATGCCATGTGAGTCGACAACGTTCTGTAGCCTCCTACTTTCTAAGTGTATTAGACGGAAGCCACCAGACTGCCAAGAGGTCTGGACCTTTATGGCACAGGAGGTTGTGTGTGTGGGCCCTCTAACCATGCTCTCCTGAAATTTCCTCTGTGACTAGATCCCTCAGGATCCTGTCCAAGGCCGCATTTAGGGCTCTATTCAATCCGTATCGTGAAAGTTCAGCGTTTCAGCGTGATTGAAATTTAAAGACAATGTTCCCCCGTTAGCGAGACTGCATTTACGGTCAACGCTGCATATGTCTTTTCAATCGAATACAAATTTATACCGCGCTGACGCGTTACAGATTGAATAGAGTCCTTAGTGTGTGTGGTCTCGAGACCAAGAGCTCAAAATGAAGACTTGATCATTTTTCGGTCCACACAAGAACAGCACTAGAGCCAGTTATGTTGCTCACTTTGAGGACTGTATTCGTTTTTGTTTTGAACATGAGTACGTTCCTGTTGATTTCTATTGCTTTTAGCTTTGTCTTTCTTCTCATCGCAGTTTCACGTTTCCATTACGTCGTGATAGTCTTCTCTTTTCCTCTCTCTACGGAACGATGTAAAAGTTGTGTGGTGTCTGAGCACAAAACACGAGAATGGCACGTCTTTGTGTGTGACTACGTGTGTGTGGTTCAAAGACAAACATTTTAAGATCAGAAAAACAAAGAAAAATGACAACACAGAACTCTCAATCTTTATGGGTAACACAAACATAAGCTCAAACACAAGCTCACACACATATACATATTGTCCTTTCAAAGAGGGAGCATCCTTAATTGTTGTGTGTATGAGTGCATGAGTGTGTTTGTGTGTATGTGTGAGTAAGTGAGCGTGTGTTTGTATCTGTGTGTGCACTTGCATGTGTTCATTCCTGTTGTCCTTCACTCTGTTGTCCTTCTACGTCCTTGAAGGTGTTTTCCTGAGTAGGCGATAGGGCCCTGGTCTGCTGGGGTTTCTAAACCAATTCTTTCTGATTAAAACAAATTACCCTGTTACTGTGGTTATCGAGGGGAAGTGCTGCTCCGGGGTCCGCTGTGATAAGTTTAAATGTCAACCCACATCACCATGAAAACTAATGAAGGATAGAACAAGGTCTGGGAGCCTGGGACTGCCCTCTACATGCAAAGTGCACACATGCAAGTACTCAGGAAGAGCATCAAAATCATGAATACATCTAAATTCCAATATAGATCAATCAAAATCTGTGTAGAATGGTCTGTGTAATCAAATAGACATTCTCATTCAAAGCCATGCAGGTCTGTCCTGTCCTTTCTAAGACTTACTTGCCCATTCTATGGGAAACCCACTTAACAGAAAGTCCTTACCCAACCTCAGGTCAGGTCTTACAGTTAGCTGATGTAACATTACAGGCCGAATGCAGCCATTTTTTTTATTATCTCAAAATCAAATCATTTCTGAATTAAAATGATCAAAAAGAAACCAAAATAGCATCTTAGCAAAGGGCAATTTCTAAAGCAAGAATTTAACTAGGACTGCCTGGGTGTGGGGAGGTGAAACCTGAAAATGACCTGTTATTGGCAGAGAGGTTTGTAACGTCCTTTCTTATTGGTCTATTAACTAATTTAACGCCACCAGGCATGCAAGAACTCCATCCCACCACAACAGACTGAAAAGCTACTACGCTAAAAGGGCATTATCATAATTTTCACAATTTCACAGTATTATTCCAACCTCAGTGTAGAAATATACATAAAACACAAGAAAATCACTTTGACTGCACTGGGCCTTTAAGAAGACCCATCAAATTGTGTTTCCCCCCCCCCTTTATTTAAGTTAATCTCAGAAAAGAAGTGGAACAATGAATGGGCTTTTCCTTCTGTCCAGTCCAGAATGAACTTCTGCACAGAGACGGTTTTCCCAATACCGGCGACTCCCTTTGTCAGCACAGTTCTGATTTGTTTGTCTTGTCTTGTTAAGGATTTAAAAGCTCATTTTTACTAGTAACCGTGTCGCTGGTTTCTTTGATGCTGCCTCAATCTGTCTCACTTGATGTTCATCGTCTACCTCTCCACTTTCCCCCTCTGTAACGTAGATCTCTGCCTCGATCTTATTTAGAAGTGTTGGGTTTCCTTGCTCAGCTGCTCCCTGAAACGCACGCAGAAACTTTGACAGATCACGGCAAAGTCATTTGAGTGACCAAACAATGCACAAAGGATGTTCATGTTCAGACCAAAACTCCATCCCACCGCAACAGGCTTGAATTTCAGGCTTTTCAACCAAATCTTACACTAAAATGGTATTGTCACAATTTTCACAGTATTATTCCAACTTCATAGTGTGGAAATATTTCTAAAACACATGGGCTGTATTACAATCACACAGAGGAAGGCAACACTATAGCATTTAGAGCCATGTTAGAGGCCATGCAGCCATACGGATTAAACAGGATGCTACTGTACAGTATCTCACTTTTAGTATTGAGCTACAGTGTCTCCGTGGGGTGGCTGACCCTATTTAGATCGGACTGCCCAGATACAGACCCCCACCGTGACTGGCCCAAGCTCAAGCAGGGAGGGCTGAGTGTGTATTTGTGTGCATGTGTTCTCAGTGCAGTGAATTCATTCAGGATGAACTTGGTGACTGCTAACTGTCGAGAATGATTCATCCAAAAAGTTCAGCGAGTTCTGAGAGCTGACGTTAATTCTGATTAAAGTTCCTACTTAAACAGCAGCTACTCTTTACGCAGGAAGATATCCACCATCTGTAAACCATCCGTCTAACGTTTACAGTGAAACATATGACCGCTAGCATTTGATCCTATGGTTTTATCAGGTCTTCCTACTATCAATCTCTCTTTTGATGTTACAATATGAATGCCATAATGCTGCTTCAGAATAGGCTCAACACGAGACAAGTGTTTCCATGTAATCTCACGTCATCTATGAGAATTGGATCCTTAACAGACAGACTGAGATGCACTCTGATTCATTATAATGGTCGGGAGCAGAATGAAGATGACTATCTCCCATGGCTGATGTCATGGAGATCTTCAGGACACTCCATTTTACTGTTCTCTTGGTAGTTCACTGGAAAGAGAGATAGAGGTAATTGTCAAAATAACGGAAACACTGGAAATACAAAGTATATTGAAAGCAGGTGCTATATAGAAAGCAGGCTGCTGAGTTATTGAGCAATTAACATCCCATCGTGCTTAGGGTCATGTATATAAAAATATTGAGCTGGCAATGACAATGTTCCCATCCACAGGGCATAAGTGGTCACTGAATGGTTTGATGAGCATGGAATTTAAAAAAAAATGTATTTCACCTTTATTTAACCAGGTAGGCTAGTTGAGAACAAGTTCTCATTTGCAACTGCGACCTGGCCAAGATAAAGCATAGCAGTGTGAGCATACAACAAAGAGTTACACATGGAGTAAACAATTAACAAGTCAATAACACAGTAGAAAACAAAGGGGGGGTCTATATACAATGTGTGCAAAAGGCATGAGGAGGTAGGCAAATAATTACAATTTTGCAGATTAACACTGGAGTGATAAATGATCAGATGGTCATGTACAGGTAGAGATATTGGTGTGCAGAAGAGCAGAAAAGTAAATAAATAAAAACAGTATGGGGATGAGGTAGGTGAAAAGGGTGGGCTATTTACCAATAGACTATGTACAGCTGCAGCGATCGGTTAGCTGCTCAGATAGCTGATGTTTGAAGTTGGTGAGGGAGATAAAAGTCTCCAACTTCAGCGATTTTTGCAATTCGTTCCAGTCACAGGCAGCAGAGTACTGGAACGAAAGGCGGCCAAATGAGGTGTTGGCTTTAGGGATGATCAGTGAGATACACCTGCTGGAGCGCGTGCTATGGATGGGTGTTGCCATTGTGACCAGTGAGCTGAGATAAGGCGGAGCTTTACCTAGCATGGACTTGTAGATGACCTGGAGCCAGTGGGTCTGGCGACGAATATGTAGCGAGGGCCAACCAACTAGAGCATACAAGTCGCAGTGGTGGGGGGTATAAGGTGCTTTAGTGACAAAACGGGTGGCACTGTGATAGACTGCATCCAGTTTGCTGAGTAGAGTGTTGGAAGCCATTTTGTAGATGACATCGCCGAAGTCGAGGATCGGTAGGATAGTCAGTTTTACTAGGGTAAGCTTGGCGGCGTGAGTGAAGGAGGCTTTGTTGCGGAATAGAAAGCCGACTCTTGATTTGATTTTCGATTGGAGATGTTTGATATGAGTCTGGAAGGAGAGTTTGCAGTCTAGCCAGACACCTAGGTACTTATAGACGTCCACATATTCTAGGTCGGAACCATCCAGGGTGGTGATGCTAGTCGGGCATGCGGGTGCAGGCAGCGACCGGTTGAAAAGCATGCATTTGGTTTTACTAGCGTTTAAGAGCAGTTGGAGGCCACGGAAGGAGTGTTGTATGGCATTGAAGCTTGTTTGGAGGTTAGATAGCACAGTGTCCAAAGACGGGCCGAAAGTATATAGAATGGTGTCGTCTGCGTAGAGGTGGATCAGGGAATCGCCCGCAGCAAGAGCAACATCATTGATATACACAGAGAAAAGAGTCGGCCCGAGAATTGAACCCTGTGGCACCCCCATAGAGACTGCCAGAGGACCGGACAGCATGCCCTCCGATTTGACACACTGAACTCTGTCTGCAAAGTAATTGGTGAACCAGGCAAGGCAGTCATCCGAAAAACCGAGGCTACTGAGTCTGCCGATAAGAATATGGTGATTGACAGAGTCGAAAGCCTTGGCAAGGTCGATGAAGACGGCTGCACAGTACTGTCTTTTATCGATGGCGGTTATGATATCGTTTAGTACCTTGAGTGTGGCTGAGGTGCACCCATGACCGGCTCGGAAACCAGATTGCACAGCGGAGAAGGTACGGTGGGATTCGAGATGGTCAGTGACCTGTTTGTTGACTTGGCTTTCGAAGACCTTAGATAGACAGGGCAGGATGGATATAGGTCTGTAACAGTTTGGGTCCAGGGTGTCTCCCCCTTTGAAGAGGGGGATGACTGCGGCAGCTTTCCAATCCTTGGGGATCTCAGACGAGATGAAAGAGAGGTTGAACAGGCTGGTAATAGGGGTTGCGACAATGGTTGCAGATAGTTTCAGAAATAGAGGGTCCAGATTGTCAAGCCCAGCTGATTTGTACGGGTCCAGGTTTTGCAGCTCTTTCAGAACATCTGCTATCTGGATTTGGGTAAAGGAGAACCTGGAGAGGCTTGGGCGAGGAGCTGCGGGGGGGGTGGAGCTGTTGGCCGAGGTTGAAGTAGCCAGGCGGAAGGCATGGCCAGCCGTTGAGAAATGCTTATTGAAGTTTTCGATAATCATGGATTTATCAGTGGTGACCGTGTTACCTAGCCTCAGTGCAGTGGGCAGCTGGGAGGAGGTGCTCTTGTTCTCCATGGACTTCACAGTGTCCCAGAACTTTTTGGAGTTGGAGCTACAGGATGCAAACTTCTGCCTGAAGAAGCTGGCCTTAGCTTTCCTGACTGACTGCGTGTATTGGTTCCGGACTTCCCTGAACAGTTGCATATCACGGGGACTATTCGATGCTATTGCAGTCCGCCACAGGATGTTTTTGTGCTGGTCGAGGGCAGTCAGGTCTGGGGTGAACCAAGGGCTGTATCTGTTCTTAGTTCTGCATTTCTTGAACGGAGCATGCTTATCTAAAATGGTGAGGAAGTTACTTTTAAAGAATGACCAGGCATCCTCAACTGACGGGATGAGGTCAATGTCCTTCCAGGATACCCGGGCCAGGTCGATTAGAAAGGCCTGCTAACAGAAGTGTTTTAGCGAGCGTTTGACAGTGATGAGGGGTGGTCGTTTGATTGCGGCTCCGTAGCGGATACAGGCAATGAGGCAGTGATCGCTGAGATCCTGGTTGAAGACAGCGGAGGTGTATTTGGAGGGCCAGTTGGTCAGGATGACGTCTATGAGGGTGCCCTTGTTTACAGAGTTAGGGTTGTACCTGGTGGGTTCCTTGATGATTTGTGTGAGATTGAGGGCATCTAGCTTAGATTGTAGGACTGGCGGGGTGTTAAGCATATCCCAGTTTAGGTCACCTAACAGAACAAACTCTGAAGCTAGATGGGGGGCGATCAATTCACAAATGGTGTCCAGGGCACAGCTGGGAGCTGAGGGGGGTCGGTAGCAGGCGGCAACCGTGAGAGACTTATTTCTGGAGAGAGTAATTTTCAAAATTAGTAGTTCGAACTGTTTGGGTATGGACCTGGAAAGTATGACATTACTTTGCAGGCTATCTCTGCAGTAAACTGCAACTCCTCCCCCTTTGGCAGTTCTATCTTGAATGATATAACCTGTATGCCATGGTTCTCTTAGTCACCAGATCTCAACCCAATTGAACATTTACGGGAGATTCTGGAGTGACGCCAGAGACAAGTGTCTTTCTTTGTGGAAGAATGGTGTCGCATCCATCCAATGGAGATCCAGACACTTGTAGAATATATGCCAAGGTACACAAAAGTTTTTCTGGATCGTAGAGGCCCAATTCCCATTTAAGACATTTTATGTTGGTGTTTTCTTTATTTTGTCTGTTACCTGTACTTGGTGAATGCAACACTTAACTACACTGAACAAAAATATAAACGCAACATGTGACGCGTTGGTTTCATGAGCTGGTGGGGGGGTGGGGGGGGTGGGGGGTGTTGTCTTCACCACAGCCGAAGTACTTCGGCTTGACAGTGATGTCTGCCTGAGACTAAGTCAAAACCTACAGAGTCAACCCCACCTGCCTTGATCCTTCATCTGCAACCCTTGGCCACATCCAGTCCATTCTCCTTTCCCCGCTGAATCCACATTCTCACATCCATTCCATATACGCAATAAGCATTCTAAACCCATTTCATGTCGGGTCATTAAACTTGTGAAATAGAGAAAGATGTAGGAGAGGGGGAAAAGTGGGAAAAAAGAGAGCGAGGAAAGATTGTGTGAGAGAAAGACTAGGAGAGAGAAAGGGACAGTGAGTCTGGCCAGTCCTCTTGTTTAATATCATTGGCAGGGCTGTAATACTGTAATACACTCTGTAGATGGCCATTCATATCAATATAACATGATTTGATTGATTTGGACTCATCCTGTAATAGAGAACCACATTATTACTTTTTACTCTGTTTCTCTATGGGATTCCCCTGGAGTAGGATGTGGCACACAGGGTTAACTAGTCACACACAGAGGAGAGGATAATGCCTAATCAAGCCTGATCTCTCACACACACACACACACACACACACACACACACACACACACACACACACACACACACACACACACACACACACACACACACAGGAGAGGATAATGCCTAATCAAGCATGATCTCACACACACACACAGAGGAGAAGATAATGCCTCATCAGGCATGATCACATACACACAAGCATGTACAGACAAAGGCATAGTCACACCAACAGGTAGCCCTGAGAGCGTGTGACGTGTGTTAAGGGGGAAGTAAATGTACAGTAATACTGTAATACACTCTGTAGATGGCCATTCATATCAATATAACATGATTTGATTGATTTGGACTCATCCTGTAATAGAGAACCACATTATTACTTTTTACTCTGTTTCTCTATGGGATTCCCCTGGAGTAGGATGTGGCACACAGGGTTAACTAGTCACACACAGAGGAGAGGATAATGCCTAATCAAGCCTGATCTCACACACACACACACACACACACACACACACACACACACACACACACACACACACACACACACACACACACACAGGAGAGGATAATGCCTAATCAAGCATGATCTCACACACACACACAGAGGAGAAGATAATGCCTCATCAGGCATGATCACATACACACAAGCATGTACAGACAAAGGCATAGTCACACCAACAGGTAGCCCTGAGAGCGTGTGACGTGTGTTAAGGGGGAAGTAAATGTACAGTTGCGATGTCCTTATTTGGGGATAGCAGTGTATGCTAGCCTTTGCTGCCATGCTTAAGGAAGGCATAGCTGTGATTTGACACTGTCGCTCCAATTTATTTGATCACATCTAAAATGATACACCACCTGGCTGCAGTAGACCTGATAATAGAATAGCGCAGAGAAAATGATACACCACCTGGCTGCAGTAGACCTGATAATAGAATAGCGCAGAGAAAATGATACACCACCTGGCTGCAGTAGACCTGATAATAGAATAGCGCAGAGAAAATGATACACCACCTGGCTGCAGTAGACCTGATAATAGAATAGCACATCTAAAATGATACACCACCTGGCTGCAGTAGACCTGATAATAGAATAGCGCAGAGAAAATGATACACCACCTGGCTGCAGTAGACCTGATAATAGAATAGCACATCTAAAATGATACACCACCTGGCTGCAGTAGACCTGATAATAGAATAGCGCAGAGAAAATGATACACCACCTGGCTGCGTTTACACAGGCAGCCCAATTCTGATGATTTCTTTCAATAATTGGTCTCAATACCAATCCGATCAGCTTTGAAGAAGATCTGATGTGAGAGATCTGATTGGTCAAAAGACCATTTACTGGGGAAAAAATATCGGAATTGGGCTACCTATGTAAACATAGCCTCTACCTGGCTGCATGGTTGGTGGTAAGAGCACATCAATGTACAGCTAACACACATGCATCGTAAGAGCACGTCTCACTCTCACACCAATCACAACAGTTAACACACACACAAGTACATGCCAATTCTTTTGGCGATAACACATTCAGGGATTTTTTAAAGTACCTTCAGTAGCTCTCAGTAGACAAGCATCAGAGGCAAGTCATCATTGTAAATCAGAATTTGTTCTTAATTGCCGTACCTGTATAATTAAAGGTGAAAAAGAGAATACAAGGTTAATATCTTTTTTACATGTTGGTCCTTGATTTATTGCAAATATTCAGATTAGGCTGCTATCTGTCTAATGTGCATGAATTAATGGTCTATACCAAGCCATAGTACCCTAATAAATAACCCAGCCTTAACCCTAACAGGGCAGGATATGACAGTGAATGTTGCTGTTGACTGCGTAGCCCACACACGTCTCCCACACACGTGACTGCGTAGCCCACACACGTCCCACACATGTGACTGCGTAGCCCACACACGTCCCACACGTGTGTTTTGATTTTGAGTTGTAAACTTTAAGTATGATTTGCATCTTTCTGGGCATTACCAACAAACCAGGTTTTCCTAGGTTTTCCTTTCAACCCCAGTTGTAAATAACCTGATTCAGTTTATCAACCATTTAATTATTAGAATCAGGTGGGCTAGATTAGGGTTGGAGAGCCATGGTCTACACCCATTCAACATCATTCACACCCTCTTAAGCTTTAGCCCCCACCCCAACTGACCGTTTTACTCACCCTAGCAGAGCTGGTTAGGCTGTTTTCATGTTAGCGTTGGTGAATAACTGTGCTGCTGGCAAGAATCGCATTACGCTTTTTTGCAGACATTTACTGACACCAGCCCTATTCAATGGGTGTTGAATGGTTGTAAATTCATCAGCTATTCTGCGCTCAGGCACACTCAGATGAGAGTGCTCTGAAATTGGAGTAGATGGCTAGACAAAATTTACAAACGCACCCAAAATGGTGACTTGCATAGTGGAGTCTTTTGTTAAGACATGTAACTAGCTAGCTAAACAATGAACCATAATCCCTACTCATGACGGTACTACCCCGCATGAATTTGCAGGTAGCTAACCAACCAGGTGCAATGTTAGCTAGCTAACATAAGGCTATAACTAGCCCAGCAAATGGCTCTGAGACACAATTAATAAGACCATATACGTAACGTTAGCTAGCTAACAGTACACAAACTAGAAATGAAACCACTTTGTCAAAATTTAAAACATGTAATGTCTGAAAAAATAGTTACAGTACCTTGCAAAAGTATTCACTCCCCTGGGTGTTTTGTTGCATTACAGCCTGTAATTAAAATATATTTGTTATTTGGATTCCATGTAATGGACATCTTCAAAATAGTCCAAGTTGGTGAAGTGAAAAACAATAACTTGTTGAAAAGTGGTAGTTGCATATGTATTCACCCCCTTTGCTATGAAGCCCCCAAATAAGATCTGTTTCAACCAATTACCTTCAAAATTCACATAATTAGTTAAATAAAGTCCACCTGTGTGCAATCTAAGTGTCATACATATATATATACACACATACACTCCTGTTCTGAAAGGCCCCAGAGTCTGCAACATCACTAAGCAAGCGGCACCACCAAGCAAGCGGCACTATAAAGACCAAGGAGCTCTTCAAACAGGTCAGGGACAAAGTTGTGGAGAAGTACAGATCAGGGTTGGGTAATAAAAAACATATCCAAAACTTTGAACATCCCACGGAGCACCATTAAATCTATTATTAAAAAAGAGAAAGAATATGGCACTACAACAAACCTGCCAAGAGAGGGCTGCCCACCAAAACTCACGGACCAGGCAAGGAGGGCATTAATCAGAGAGGCAACAAAGAGACCAAAGATAACCCTGAAGGAGCTGCAAAGCTCCACAGCGGAGATTGGAGTATCTGTCCATAGGACCACTTTAAGCCGTACACTCCACAGAGCTGGGCTTTATGGAAGAGATTGGAGTATCTGTCCATAGGACCACTTTAAGCCGTACACTCCACAGAGCTGGGCTTTATGGAAGAGATTGGAGTATCTGTCCATAGGACCACTTTAAGCCGTACACTCCACAGAGCTGGGCTTTATGGAAGAGATTTGAGTATCTGTCCATAGGACCACTTTAAGCCGTACACTCCACAGGGCTGGGCTTTATGGAAGAATGGGCCAAAAAAAAACATTGTTTAAAGAAAATAATAAGCAAACACGTTTGGTGTTTGACAAAAGGCTTGTGGGAGACGCCCCAAACATATAGAAGAAGGTACTCTGGTCAGATGAGACTAAAATGAGGCATTTTGGCCAGCAAGGAAAACTCTGCGTCTAGCTCAAACCCAACACCTCGCATCACCCCAAGAACACCATCCCCATGGTGGTGGCAGCATCATGCTGTGGGGATGTTTTTCATTGGCAGGGACTGTGAAACTGGTCAGAATTGAAGGAATGATGGATGATGCTAAATACAGGGAAATTCTTGAGGGAAACCTGTTTCAATCTTCAAGAGATTTGAGACTGGGATGGAGGTTGACCTTCTAGCAGGACAATGACCCTAAGCATACTGCTAAAGCAACACTTGAGTGCCTCTACACCTGCATTACTTGCTGTTTGGGGTTTTAGTTTGGGTTTCTGTACAGCACTTTCTGACATCAGCTGATGTGAGAAGGGCTTTAAAAATACATTTGATTGATTTAAATATCTTGGGATGGCCTAGTGAAAGCCTCAGTAGCCATGTGCTCTTTACAAACAGGGATCCACTGCATGCACTTCCCATGAACACATAAAAGAAGGGGGTTTAAATACACACATCTGAAACCATATGACACATTAATTGTCCAATGGTAGCGTTCATTAGTTAATTAGGCAACTAATTACACCTGTGACAGAATTGCACTGGGGGGCTCATTTTCATAGGGCAGCACACTATACAGCCGACAATGCACTTTTTAAAGACATTTTCCCAGACGTTCACAGAGATCACATTCATGGTAAATGCTGCGCATGTTGGATCAAGCATACATTACCTTTAAAAATTGGTTAGTCTTTCTTTGAAGGAAATCTCGAAAACAATCATAGTTTTCTTGATCTTCTGCATCAGTGAATCTACAGTAAAGGCACCACTGATGCCCCTGACTAAAAGAATCATTGCTAGAAGACCACACTATAATCACTGTCATTGCCCACATAGCTCCTCTATTGTGTGTCAATCTATGTACGTGGGTATGTGGGTGCTGTGGTGTCTATCTCCTATGTGGGCTGCCATTATGTTTCTGTTTCCTTGTCATAGTGAATTGTTCCCATTGGAGTGATGCGACTGTAGCAGCCTCATGAGCCATCATGGGGCCTGTATGAGTCTTGTTTGTGCTTCTGTCGTGTACAACCTGTTTTCTGTCATTCTCATTATGTAAGGGGATAGGGTGTTCATTCCCTCCCAACACGAGCATGCAGGTTGCATGAGTAAGAATCCTATTATTTTACCAGTGGCACGGCTCCTACACTAAACTATTCCTCTGGCTTCACCATATGATAGGTATATAAACTCAGCAAAAAAAGAAACGTCCTCTCACAGTCAACTGCGTTTATTTTCAGCAAACTTAACATGTGTACATTTTTGTATGAACATAACAAGATTCAACAACTGACACATGAACCGAACAAGTTCCACATACACGTGACTAACAGAAATGGAATAATGTCCCTGAACAAAGGGGGGGGGGTCAAAAAAGTAACAGTCATTGTCTGCATTAAGTACTGCAGTGCATCTCCTCCTCATGGAATGCACCAGATTTGCCAGTTCTTGCTGTGAGATGTTACCCCACTTTTCCACCAAGGTACCTGCAAGTTCCCGGACATTCCTGGGGGGAATGGCCCTAGCCCTCACCCTCCGATGCAACAGGTCCCAGATGTGTTCAATGGGATTGAGATCCGGGCTCTTCGCTGGCCATGGCAGAACACTGACATTCTTGTCTTGCAGGAAATCACGCACATATCGAGTTGTATGGTTGGTGGCATTGTCATGCTGGAGGGTCATGTCAGGATGAGCCTGCAGGAAGGGTACCACATGAGGGAGGAGGATTTCTTCCCTATAAAGCACAGCATTGAGATTGCCTGCAATGACAACAAGCTCAGTCCGATGATGCTGTGACACACCGCCCCCTAGACCATGACGGTCTGAGCACTGATGGAGGGATTGTGTGTTCCTGGTGTAAGTCGGGCAGTTGTTGTTGCCATCCTGTACCTGTCCCGCAGGTGTGATGTTCGGATGTACCGATCCTGTGCAGGTGTTGTTACGCCTGGTCTGCCGCTGCTTGGATGATCAGCTGTCCGTCCTGTCTCCCTGTAGTGCCGTCTTAGGCGTCTCACAGTAAGGACATTGCAATTTACTTCTTTCTTTTGGTGTTTTTTATTTAATTTTTTCCCCCCTTTTTTCCCCAATTTCGTGGTATCCAATTGGTAGTAGTTACAGTCTTGTCTCATCGCTGCAACTCCCGTACGGACTTGGGAAAGGCGAAGGTCGAGAGCCATGCGTCCTCCGAAACACAACCTAACCTAGCCGCACTGTTTCTTGACACAACTGTTGGTAAAATTATGATTAAATGACTGAACAAATCATTTTAAATGGAACTGTAACTAAGTAAAACTTATAATCTGTTTTACTATATCTGATTAACAATATGAGTTCATAAGAAGGGATTGTGTGACACGGACAAGGAGTAATTCAAGTTAATGAACACCATTCCAACTAGGAAGAAACTAATGGGTTGGGGACTGTGTAAACACATAAGGTCGTTAACCTAGCGTTGAACCTACAGAAACTTAGCTCTGGGGTTTTTAGATAAGACAGTGAGTGCATTCCTATGTTTTCTGTTAATTAGAACTGTCAGCTCAGTGGTGATCGATAATGTTGAGGGGTCAAAAGTTACCTGGGAGTGTGTTAGTAAGTTAGAATGAACTTTTCACCTCACTTTGTCCCGGTCGAGAGGAGGGGATTCTGTTAAAGCAATGAAATGACGTCATGATCTGTATATAAACTGTTGTTCGTGGTTAAGTGGGAGCGCGCTCCGAGAATAAATTCTGTTACCTATTATTGAAAGACTGGTCTGAGTCTATTTTATGCAAACAAGAATCTTATAAATTCTCATAAAATAGATTAAGGGTTTTCAATTGATGAAAGCACATTGGCATAATTCAATTACAGTAACAACAATGCTCATCCAACCCGGAAGCCAGCCACTCCAATGTGTCGGAGGAAACACCGTACACCTGGCAACCTGGTCAGCGTGCACTCTGCCGGCCCGCCGCAGGAGTTTCCAGTGCGCGATGAGACAAGGATATCCCTACCGGCCAAACCCTCCCTAACCCGGATGATGCTGGGCCAATTGTGCGTCGCCCCATGTACCTCCCGGTCGTGGCCTACTGCGACAGAACCTGTGCTCGAACCCAGAATCTCTGGTAGCACAGCTAGCACTGCGATGCAGTGCCTTAGACCACTGCGCCAAAATCCAAATAACTTCACAGATCTTCATTGTAAAGGGTTAAAACAATTAAAGTCACAGTTATGAAAACGTAGAACACTAAAGTGTCCTACATTAAAGTCACAGTTATGAAAACGTAGAACACTAAAGTGTCCTACATTAAAGTCACAGTTATGAAAACGTAGAACACTAAAGTGTCCTACATTAAAGTCACAGTTATGAAAACGTAGAACACTAAAGTGTCCTACATTAAAGTCACAGTTATGAAAACGTAGAACACTAAAGTGTCATTGTTTAAACCCTTTACAATGAAGATCTGTGAAGTTATTTGGATTTTTACGAACTATCTTTTAAAGGCAGGGTCCTGAAAAAGGGACGTTTCTTTTTTTGCTGAGTTTAGTAGTTATTTCTGCCACAGACCATTACTGTCATAATTATAGCTGACTAATATAGACAGTGGACATTAGCTGTTAAGTCTCGGTTATAGTTATAGCTCAAAGATGAAGTGTGAAAAAAGACTAAGACCACAGTTAGCTGGCAACTGTAACACACACACACACAATGGTTCCATAACCATAGCAGGATAAAGCAGTGCTCTGTCTTTTACGTAAGTGCTGCACATTCTACTGTGATCGTATTTGGGCCGGCGCTAGAGGATTCTGAATGGCGTGATGGAGGATGTGTGTGGAGGGTGTTGGAGTCTCCAGATTATTACTGCATTATTCATCTGTTCAATTGACACACCTCACTGCACAGAACACACACACACACACACACACACACACACACACACACACACACACACACACACACCATTTAATGCATTATCACGGTGTCAAACCCAGTTCTTTATACACGCTCGCATAAGAGGTTGTCCCTAAGAGAGTGTATGATGCAACAGTAACTTAAAGAGCAACTGCACCTAAAAACCAACTAATCCCTTTTAAAATGCCATATGTTGCACAATATGAGTCAGAAACATTTAATCTAATTTCAAAATGGACTACAAAGTGTAATTTGTAAAATTTTGTCATAAAGTTAGTCTCGTCTAAAACGGAGTTTGGAACCTCAGTGTGTCACAACGAGTAAATTAAGGTTCTCGTTGTCAACCCCTTTTTCCAAGCTCCAAGTGCAAATTGCCCCTCCCCCCCTTCGCTTTCCTTCATTGAGTAGACCTCTGTTGTTTCATCGCCCCCCAACCAACGCGTTCGAAGGATCACGGCCGCTTGAGACTGAAAAGCCCCATACAGGTTGACCATGTAATGCTGCCAGCAGGATGCAGAGCCAACAAATATGGTTTGCATACCCTGCCGAAGGAGCCTATAATGCGGAATAGCTGGTTGGAGTTCATTGGTTCCCAGTGGTGGTGAGTATACCTGTAGCTAGACCATAGACTGCTGGTTATGTATCTGGTTATGTACTGTATATATTTTGATCATCATTATCTCTATCATAGCTGACGTTAACTAGCAGGCTGCAACCTAGCTAGCTGGCTGACTGACGTTACCCTACCGCAATACAACTCGGTTTTAGCTTGGAAACACGATAGCATTTCAAAATAAGGCAAATAATTAGTAGGAGAACCTTTAGTCATGATTGTGATGTCACCAGATTGACTTTAGATTACGTATTACTTTAGCTAGCTAGCGAAGATTGAGGGGACCGCCATTTTTTAGCTAGCTAACATTATCACAGCTAGCTATTATTGATCAACTTTGCTAGCAACAGTAATGGCAACATTATATTCTCTCTCTCTCTCTCTCTATATATATATATATATATCTCTGAGCCTCAGAGAGAGGACTACCTGGCCTGATGACTCCTTGCTGTCCCCAGTCCAGCTGGTCGTGCTGCTGCTCCAGTTTCAACGGTTCTGCCTGTGGCTATGGAACCCTGACCTGTTCACCGGACATGCTACCTGTCACAGACCTGCTGTTTCAATTCTCTAGAGACAGCAGGAGTGACAGAGATACCCTCTACAACCACTGTGATTATTATTATTTGACCCTGCTGGTCATCTATGACCATTTGAGCATCTTGGCCATGTTCTGTTATGATCTCCACCCGGCACAGCCAGAAGAGGACTGGCCACCCCTCATAGCCTGGTTCCTCTCTAGGTTTCTTCCTAGGTTCTGGCCTTTCTAGGGAGTTTTTCCTAGCCACTGTGCTTCTACACCTGCATTGCTTGCTTTTTGGGGTTTTAGGCTGGGTTTCCGTACAGCACTTTGAGATATCAGCTGATGTAAGAAGGGCTTCATAAATACATTTGATTGATTGATTGATTGATTGATTGATGTCTAGGGCACAAGTAAATATTGACTGCAGCTATGGTGGTACTAGCTAACTCATGTCTGATTACAACAGTGTACTAACTAGCAGCAACATACTCAAACCAACTTAGGGCCATCGCAAACATGTCACAGTTGGTTACATAGTCTATTGGAATCACCATCCTGAAACTAATTCAGTCTGGAGCCAGTCAGTCTACATCTGTAAAGCATAGAATTAGCTTCCAAACGAGATTACATTATTTCCCAAGCTATGTTTATAATTGAGGGATGATGACAATGGTTGACCCTGCTTTTCTATTCCACAAAGTGGACAGTTGGGTTCCAGACTGATCCCCTGGTCATGAACGAATGCCAGGACCTACCAGAAGGAGCAAAGGTGGGTATCATAGGATGTCCAGCTATGTGATTGAAATAGTATAGTGACCTCCAAAAATAATTTCAAATATTTTCACAACTTTTCAGGGAAGACCTCAGAGTAAAGTGTATTATGCGACACAGGTACCCTTGTGACACCTTAATCGAGTCTACCTGGAAAAAGACATGCCATCAGGAGGCCTCTGAAAGGGACCCGAGTTACTGCCCTGACGACACAGAAGGCTTCATCAACAATGACAGGAAATGTGTTGTGTGAAATGTGTAAAGTTGTATTTAAAAGCTTCATAAAATAGTAGGCTAATTCCCCTATGTAACTTAGGCTAATTCCCTTCATTCCAGATACAGCTATTAGAGGATTTTTGGTTGTGAAGTTCATTAGCGGTCTATTTTATCACCCTGTCACAGGCCCTCCCAGTCAACGCCACCTCATAAGATTGCCTGCTGTAGTTGTTTGAGAGATGTTCCGTTTAAAGCTGAACATGCAGCATAGAAAGACCAGCAATGTGGGCCCTCATCAGCATCATGCAGACATGATGGACATGGTCATCCAGTTCATGGCTCTTAAACAACTTTACAGAAATTTCTATACTTCTCACCTTATTAGCTCAGAATATCCTTTACGTTATTACATATAACCTGGAAATAACTTTTGGATGTAAGAGAGACGGGACATACAACTTTCCTGAATTGGATCCTTTGTTTGCAATTCCACTTATCCCAGAGGCTGCTCCAAGACGCCTCCGGCAAAGAAAAGGAATTTGGAGTCGACTCTTAGTCCGACTCAGGAGCCATGCATACTTCCCACCGCTTCCGAGTATATTACTCACTAAAGTTCAGTCTCTGCCGATATCACAACGTCTCTCTAGGAACTATACTTGACTTTGTTTTGATGGGTTGGACTGGGATATGTTCTGGGTTGCCTCTGAGAATAACATTGACGTAGACACTGACACGGTGATTGAGTTCAGCCAGAAGTGTATGGGAGATGTGACAATTAAAACCTATCCAAACCAAAAACGATGAATTGATGTCAGCATTTGTGCAAAACTGAAAGTGCAAACCATCTCATTTAACCACGGCAAGGTGACTGGAAATATAGTCAAGTACAAACAGTCCAGTTATGCCCTTAGTAAGGGAATATAACATGCAAAAAGTATGTGGTGAGGACTCAAGACAATCAAGGATTATAACGTGAAAGCCAGTCACTTCGTGGACACTGACGTCTTGCTCCCCGGACAAGCTAAGCACCTTCTTTGCCTGGTTTGAGTGCAACACAGTGCTGCCGAAACAGGCCATCACCGCGTCCATGGACTGTGAGCTCTCGTTCTCCGTGGCCGACGTGAGTAAGACATTTAAGCTAAACGTTAACCCTCCCAAGGCTACCGGCCCAGATGGCATCCCTAGCTGCATTATCAGAGCATGTGCTGAGTATTTACGGACATATTCAATCTCTCCCTATACCATTCTGTTGTCCCCAATTGCTTCAAGATGTCCACCATTGTTCCTGTATCCAAGAAAGCGAAGGTAACTGAACTAAATGACTATCGCCCCCATAGAACTGACTTCTGTCACCATGAAGTGCTTTGAGAGTCTAGTTAAGGATTATATCCCCTCCACCTTACCGGACACCCTAGATCCATTGACTACAGCTCAACCTTCAACACCATATTACCCTCCAAGATCATCATTAAGCTCGGGGCCCTGGGTCTGAACCCTGCCCTGATGAGGTCCTGGACTTCCTGATGGGCCACCCCCAGGTGGTGAAGGTAGACAACACTCATAAGAGTGCGTACTCAGCCCCTCCTGTTCTCCATGTTCACCAGTGACTGCATGGCTATGCATGTCTCCAACTCAATCATCAAGTTTGCAGACGACACAACAGTGGTAGGCCTGATTACCAGCAATGACGAAACAGCCTACAGGGAGGAGGTGAGGGCCCTGGTGGAGTGGTGCCAGGGAAATAACCTCTCCCTCAACATCAACAAATTAAGGAGCTGATCGTGGACCTCAGGAAACAGCAGAGGGAGCACGCCCCTATCCACATCGAAGAGACCGCAGTGGAGAAGGTGAGAAGCTTCAAGTTCCCCGGTGTACACATCACTGACAATTTTAAACGATCCATCCACACAGACAGTGTGATGAAGAAGGCACAACATGCCCCTAAGACCCTCACAAATGTTTATATATGCATCACTGAGAGCATCCTGTTGGGCTTTATCACTGCCTGGTACAGCAACTGCACTGTTCGCATCATCAGGGCTCTCCAGAGGGTGGTATGGTCTGCCAAACGCATCACCGGGGGCACACTGCTTGCCCTGCAGGACATCTACAGCACCCGGTGTCACAGGAAGTTCAAGAAGATCATCAAGGACCTCAGCCAACCGAGCCACGGCCTGTTCACACCGCTACCATCCAGAAGGCAAGGACAGTACAAGTGCGACTGAAAAACAGCTTCTCTCTCAAGGCCATCAGACTGTTAAATAGCCATCTCTAGCCAGCCTCCACCCAGTACCCTGCCCTGAACTTAGTCACCATCACTAGCCAGCCATTTATTCAACCCTGCACCTTAGAGGCTGATGCCCTATGTACATAGTCATGGAACACTGGTCACTTTAATAATGTTTACATACTGTTCTACACAGTTCATATGTATGTACTGTTTTCTAGTCAAAGCCTATCCTATTTAGTAATTGCTGTATATATACTACATAGTTTATCCCTATACTGTCCATATTGTCTAAACAAATATATTATATATTATATTATAAATATATTTTATATTTCAGATTCTTTGAAGTAGCCACACTTTGCCTTGATGACAGCTTTGCACACTCCTGGCATTCTCTCAACCAGCTTCATGAGGTTGTCATCTGGAATGTATTTCAATTAACAGGTGTGCCTTATTAAAAGTTAATTTGTGGAACGTCTTTCCTTCTTAATGCGTTTGAGCCAATCAGTTGTGTTGTGACAAGGTAGGGGTGGGATACAGAAGATGGCCTTATTGGGTGTTTACACATTATAGACGTTGTGGACAGTATGTGAATAGAATATGTATAATAATATATAGCGTACGTAGGTTTGAATAGTATACATACACCAATAGTTGAATAGGATGACATTGACTAGAATACAGTATATACACTTATGAAATGAGTAAAACACTATGTAAACATTATTAAAGTGACCAGTGTACCATTATTAAAGTGACCAGTGATTCCATGTCTATGTACTGTACAGAGGGCAGAAGCAGGGTTGAGTAACCAGGTGTAGCCGGCTAGTGACAGGGACTAAGTTCAGGGCAGGGTACTGTGTGGAGGACGGCTAGTGATGGCTATTTAACAGTCTGATGGTCTTGAGACAGAAGCTGTTTTTCAGTCTCCCGGTCCCATCTTTGATGCACTTGTACTGGCCTCGCCTTCTGGTTGATAGCGGGGTGAACAGGCAGTGGCTCGGGTAGTTGATGTCCTTGATAATCTTTTTGGCCTTTCTGTTACATCTGGTGCTGTAGGAGTCCTGGAGGGCAGGCAGTGTGCCCCCGGTGATGCGTTGGATAGACAGCGACCAACCTCTGAAGAGCCCTGCCATTGCGGGCGGTGCAGTTGCCATACCAGGTGGTGATACAGACCATCAGGATGCTCTCAATGGTGCATCTGTGAAAGTTTGTGAGGGTCATAGGGGCCAAACCAAATTTCTTCAGCATCCTGAGGTTGAAGAGGCGCTGTTGAGCCTTCTTCACCATACTGTCTGTGTGGGTGGACCATTTCAGATTGTGATGTATACTCCGAGGAACTTGAAGCTTTTCACCTTCTCCACTGTGGCCCCGTCGATGTGAATGGGGGTTTGCTCCATCTGCTGTCTCCGGAAGTCCACAATCGACTCCTTATTTTGTTGATGTTGAGGGAGAGGTTATCAGGACTTCATGGTAGAGTGGCCAGATGGAATGGAGTGGAGTGCTGCAGAGATGGTTGTCCTACTGGAAGGTTCTCCCATCTCCACAGAGGTACTCTGGAGCTCTATCAGAGTGACCAGCTTGTTCTTGGTCACGTCCCTGACCAAGGCCCTTCTCCCCTGATTGCTCAGTTTGGTCAGGCGGCCAGCTCTAGGACAAGTCTTGGTAGTTCCAAACTTCTTCCATTTAAGAATGATGGACACCACTGTGTTCTTGGGGACCTTCAATGCTGCAGACATTTTTTAGTACCCTTCTCCAGATCTGTGCCTCGACACAATCCTGTCTCTGAGCTCTACAGACAATTATTTTCACCTCATGGCTTGGTTTTTTGATCCGACATACATGGACATCTATGGGACCTTATATAGACAGATGTGTGCATTTCCAAATCATGTCCAATCAGTTGAATGTACTACAGGTGGACTCCAATCAAGTTCTAGAAACATCTCAAGGATGATAATTAGATATAGGATGCACCTGAGCTCAATTTCGAGTCTCATAGCAAAGGGTCTGAATACTTATGTACAACATCGGTCAACAGTTTTAGAACACCTACTCATTCAAGGGTTTTTCTTTGTTTTTACTATTCCACATGGTAGAATAATAGTGAAGACATCAAACTATGAAATAACACATACAGAATCATGTAGTAACCAAAAAACTGTAAAATAAATCAAAATATATGTTATAATTGAGACTCTTCAAATAGCCACCCTTTGCCTTGATGACAACTTTGCACAGTCTTGGCATTTTCCCAACCAGCTTCATGAGGTAGTCACCTGGAATGCATTTCAATTAACAGGTCTGCCTTCTTAAAGTTAATTTGTGGAATTTCTTTCCTTCTTAATGCGTTTGAGCCAATCAGTTGTGTTGTGACAAGGTAGTGGGGTATACCGAAGATAGCCCTATTTGGTAAAATACCAAATCCATAATATAGCAAGAACAGCTCAAATAAGCAAAGATAAATGACAGTCCATTATTACTTTAAGACATGAAGGTCAGTCAATACAGAAAATGTCAAGCACTTTGAAAGTGCAGTTGCAAAAAACATCAAGCGCTATGATGAAAGTGGCTTTCATGAGGACCGCCACAGGAATGGAAGACCAAGAGTTACCTCTGCTGCATTTCATTAGAGTTACCAGCCTCAGAAATTGCAGCCCAAATAAATGCTTCACAGAGTTCAAGTAACAGACACATCTCAACATCAACCGTTCAGAGGAGACTGTGTGAATCAGGCCTTCGTGATCAAATTGCTGCAAAGAAACCACTACTAAAGGACACCAATAAGAAGAAGAGACTTTCTTGGGCCAAGAAACACGAGCAATGGACATTAGACCGTTGGAAATGTGTCCTTCAGTCTGGAGTCCAAATTTTTGGTTCCAACCACTGTGTCGTAATTTAATTAGAATTCAAGGCACACTTAACCAGCAGGGCTACACAGCATTCTGCAGTGATACTCCATCCCATCTGGTTTGGGTTTAGTGGGACTATCATTTGTTTTCAACAGGACAATGACCCAACACATCTCCAGCTGTGTACGGACTATTTTTACCAAGAAGGATAGTGATGGAGTGCTGCATCAGATGACCTGACCTACACAATCCCTCGACCTCAACTAAATTGAGGGTGTTGAGTCAGACCGCACATTGAAGGAAAAGCAGCCAACAAGTGCCCAGCATATGTGGGAACTCCTTTAAGACCGTTATAACCGGCCTGTCTGGAAAAGTATTCCAGGTGAAGCTGGTTGAGAGAATGCCAAGAGTGTGCAAGCTGTCTTCAAGGTATAGGGTAGCTATTTGAAGAGTCTGATGCCAGGTGCCATAGCAGTCTCTTTCTGCTGTAAAGCAGAGGGTCACGAAGCATGTGGTGCAGGTGATGGGGGAATTAATTTAGCAAAGAACACAGCGACGCCTCCATGCTGTGCCCTTTTGGCCCTGAGGCACATCCATGCCTGCAGAAATATATTTGGGCCGATGAACACCACTTGTGGCAGGAGCTGGATGAACCAGCTTCAGTGGGGGATGGACACCTTGGCACTGGGGGCTCCCATTCGGAGTCAGTGTCACTGTGAAAGAAAATGTTCAGTTAGAATAGTTTCACATATGAGCCCTGTATCAACAGGTATAATAAACAGATATATATAGATTACAGGGAACATAAGGTTTAATATATTATTATAGACCTGCTAGATCTACTGTCTCATTTATATTATGACATTTCAGCAAGATCTACTGTCTCTATTATATTATGACAGACCAGATTGATCTACTGTCTTTATTATATTACAACAGACCAGCTGTATCTACTGTCTCTATTTCACTTTGGCCATTGCTGTGGGCCTGCCCTCCCCTCAAATAGGCTATTTCATGTGGGGGTGGGTTGGGGCGGCAGACACACGCATCTCACATTTCATTACAATACATTTGTATATATTGCTACTAAAATAAAATAAAAATCACAAATAATATTTTTTTATTTCAAACAACGGCATTAGCATGTGAAGAACTTACCAGTCCAAAACGATGTCCTCTCCATTCAAAAAATATTCCCCCATTTGGGAATCGATAAATGAATCTCTGTCTCACTTTTCCGATCAATTTCTTCTAGAATTGTGTGTACATCTGTATATCTAGACTTAGATTTAGCTTTCCCTGACTTAGTCGCCATACTGATTGATATATAAAAAGCTGAAGATACGCTTTACCAAAACAACGCTGTGCGTAACATGCGTGGCTCCTTCCGGTATGAAACTTCAATGGTGAATGACCCTCTTTACGCCGGAGTTTACTACATGGGTTGGTCTTGCAACACATAAACATGGCGTATTGCCGTTTACCTCAGCTCATTGGCTATCTACCCAGCTAGATTTCAAGACGATCAGTGGTCATTGGGTTAAAATACAGTCAATCAACAAAACAGCGGTCATATCATTGATGCACAATGATGTCATTACTTGTTGTCTTCAAATCGGTTTCTTTCAGTCAATATGTCCCGTGAAATGGCCCATCAGGTTTGGTTGTGTTACAAACAAACCAGTTGATTGCAATGAAACCAAACATGACTGGAAAAGACACGTTCTGTGTGTGTATTTACATCGAATGTGTCGTCGAAAATGGAATGAGACGGAATTCACGACACAAGCGGTTCACAAAATGTTTCGTGTGAGGCTATAAAAATGGATTTTATCAAACACAAGACCATTCATTGTGTAACAATGAGCATTGAGATTGCAAACAGATGAAGATCGTCAAAGCTACACTATTTATTTTATTGCAGTTTGTGATTTTGTTACGCCTGTGCTGGTTGAAATAGTTGTTTTTTTTATGGGGCTCTATGCTCAGATAAGGGCATCGTATTCTTTCACAGTAAATCCTTTTTAAAATCTGACAACACAGTTGGATTAGCAAGATTCTAGGCTTTCGACCCATGTGAGACACTTGTATTTTCATGAATGTTTAATATGACTATTTATGTAGCGATCACCGTATGTTGTCGAATGTAATCCCGCTAACGGGTTCGGTGCGCAGAGGTTAAATGAGTAGGTTTTCTAAAACCTTTGGCCGGTAGATTAAATAAGTTATTTCTGTTGAAAAAAAATATATTAATTGCAAAAATTTCATAAAACCTGTTTTTGCTTTCTCATTATTTGGTCTTGTGTGTAGATTGATGTGGGAAAAATGTATTTAATCCATTTTAGAATAAGGCTGTAACGTAACAAATGTTACTTTTCAAATGCATTGTAGAATGACTATTTTCTTCATGCTTAACTGAAGGCCTGTCTGGTGCCAGTAGTGTGCATATGGTTTGATATGTAACTGAATGCTTAACTGAAGGCCTGTCTGGTGCCAGTAGTGTGCATATGGTTTGATATGTAACTGAATGCTTAACTGAAGGCCTGTCTGGTGCCAGTAGTGTGCATATGGTTTGATATGTAACTGAATGCTTAACTGAATGCTTAACTGAAAGCCTGTCTGGTGCCAGTAGTGTGCATATGGTTTGATATGTATGTGTGTGAACCTTCCTTAGGGATGTTTAGCTACTTTGTGTGTGTGTGTGTGTGTGTATGTTTGTGTGTGTGTGTGTCCATGCGTGTGCATCTGCATACACCCCTTCCCATTTCTACAGTTTAGCTACCTTGTGTGTGTGTGTGTGTTTTTGTGTGTGTGTGCATGCGTGCCTGTGTCCATGCGTGTGCATCTGCATACACCCCTTCCCATTTCTACAGTTTAGCTACCTTGTGTGTGTGTGTATGTTTTTGTGTGTGTGTGTGTGTGTATGTTTTTGTGTGTGTGTGTGTGTGCATGCGTGCCTGTGTCCATGCGTGTGCATCTGCGTACACCCCTTCCCATTTCTACAGTTTTTTCAGCACACTAAATGTTGTAACAAAAGCCATGCTGTAATGCCTCCGGACCCATATCTCAGAAGTTCACATGTTTTCTCCACAAAATCTCTGTAGTGTCACAGGAGAATGCCATAATGTTGTATGTCTTGTGGGGTTGTCAACAAAACAACATGGTTTGCAGGCAGGAATAGTTACACTTTTGAGGTCCAGGCAGGGTTAGTATATAAAGCACTTTGCTTTGGTGAGTATATATTTGTTAGGGTATGCCTACACGCACGCACTTGTGTGAGTGTGCATGCATGTATACGTGAGTTGGTGAGTGTGTGTGTGTCTGTGAGAGAGAATGTGAGTATGAGTGAGCGAGCAATATTCTTACCTGTTAGAAAATGTATGAAAAATATAAATTCTTCACCCAGAATGCTGAGCTAGCAGAGGCGTGGAGCGAGGGAAATCACAGAGGCGTAGTTTCAATCTCTCTTTATTTCCCATACACTTTCTCTTATCTCTCTCCATCTCTGTCCCACTTCCTCTCTCCTACGCTCCTTCCTCATCTCGTTCTCTCTATTTCTCTCCCTCCCCAACCTTTCCTTTCCCCTCTCTTTGCACTCTTTTTCCTCTCTCTCTCTCTCTCATTATATCTCCTTCCTCTAACCTATTTGTCTCATAAACAATGAGGTTTATAACAATCAGTTTATATTACCTGTCCACTACACTTTATTTTTATCTTTATCCCTACCTCTACTTTCTCTCTCTCCCTCTTTCTCTCGCCCCCCCCCACCCCCCCCCCCACTCTCTCTCTATCTTCATGTCATTATCCGTTCTTATTTCCTTTCCCCAGTCGTAAGGGTAGCTATGACTATAGCTGTGCACCAGGCCCAGGGCTGAACTCAGTCAAACCCATTCTGCAGTATTTATACAATAGCTCATTTTCCCATAGTCATAACATCACAGAATGGTTTTTTGGGGACACTAAAAAACCAGACGAAAATGTTGGAGGCTTAACTTGTAGGCCCCACAACTTTTATTGCTATGGATGAGCTCAAAGATTATTTTGCTTTTAGACTCCCCTTACAGTTTCTAAATAAATACACTTGGCTTTTTTAGGTTTCCTTGAATTACAGCCACAGTGACCAACAACAGGAAGAGAGCGTAAGCTGGCTGTGTACAAGGCAACGTTTGCTGTTGTTTGGACCCAGTGACGGAGTCACGCAATAGGAACACACTGTTTGAATGAATATTGTTTCCACGTAATTTCAATGAAATGAAATTGACCCAACGTGGAATAGATGTTGAATTGTTATCTGTGCCTAGTTTAGTTCTTGCGATTTCAGTAGACTCAGAGACATTAGTCTCTGTGTTTATGCTCTACATCCGAGCGATGACAAGAGAATCATCCCGCCTGCATCTCAAAATAACACCCTAGTCCCTATAAAGTGCAATACTTTTTTACCAGGGCCCAACTCCCAAAATGGCTGAATCGGATTAGCAAAGTGACATGAACGATTCAAAAGTCAAACAGAAGGGTCAGAGTGAGGGAACACCTTCTGGGGTAAATAAATTTTTTAAAAACATGTTCAAAGATGACATTTTTTGTTGTTGTCTCCTATGAAAGTATTCCGTAAGTACTACTGAAAAGTGTGACGAAACAAATTATTATAATATTTTTTTAAACTAGGCAAGTCAGGTGAGAACAAATTCATATTTACAATGACGACCTACCCCGGCCAAACCCGGATGACGCTGGGCCAATTGTGCACTGCCCTATTGGTTCTCGCAATCACAGCTGGATGTGATGCAGCCAGGATTCAAACCAGGGACTGCAGTGATGCCTCTTGCACTGAGATGCAGTGCCTTAGACCGCTGCGCAATTCGGGAGCCCATTACTGGTAGGCAAATGTGAATGTTTCTGTGTGTTTGTTTCTCTCTCTCTTTCTCTCTCTGTGTGTTTAGAGGTCTGAGGTGATGCGATGTGATGACAGAGAGAGAGAGAGAGAGAGAGAGAGAGAGAGAGAGAGAGAGAGAGAGAGAGAGAGGGTGGACAGGTGAAATGAGGCGTACTGATCCTTGTTATGGCTGCAAAAACACCCCACATCACACACCATTAGCCTTTAAATTACTGTCAAACAGATACGGCACGACATGAGCTGTCAACCTGGAAAACACACAGACTGCAATTAGTAAATATCATCCTCTGCAAGATGTCCCAATCGTCACTGACACAAGCAAACACACAAACACGGCACACCCCAATTCGTGCCCGCACACACACACACACACACACACACACACACACACACACACACACACACACACACACACACACACACACACACACACACACACACCACCCCAACCCCCATCCTACACACACATCCCAACGTCCCCAGAATAATCATCCAGGATCAATCAGAGATGTAAAGAAGTGTCTCTGCAGCCTTGAGATGTCAGCCTTGTCTGATGGACCACAGCAGTCTGTTTTAGTATTCAACTCTGTTTTTACATTCACGCCTCACCTATTCATCACCTGTCTATGTGGATAGAGTAAAGTCCCCTCTGTTGTCCCGATTGCTGCTCATTAAAACTGAAACTTCAGCTGATTTCACTTGTTATTTGGAACACTGGATGTTGTTTTGAGGGCATTGCTGCCCTGTCGAAGGAATGGTTTAGGGAAAAGACCTATGCTGAGTGGCAGCTAGTGAAAATGGCACGCATGCACACACACACACACACACACACACACACACACAGAGGTGTTGAGTGGCAGCTAAGAGGCCTGAAGACGACAGCTTTTGTGTCTAACACAGGATGTGTTTTGGAAAGGGAATAACCTTGTTAGCTCTGGCAATATGGTAGCTGTGTGTGTGTGTGCGTGTGTGTGTGAGTCCTTGAGTGCGTGCCTGCGTACGTGTGTATGTATGGAGGAGTGCTAATTTAATCCATCTGAGGTGACAGGGATCAAGGGAAGTGATGTCATCATGACTTCAGCTGAGGGATCTCAAAATCGATTTGTTCCCCACTCAAACTTGAAGCGTGCCTCTGTCTCTCTCTCTCTCTCTCTCCTCTTTCTCTTTTACTCTCTCTCTCTCTCTCTCAAATGTCTCCCCTCTCTGGGTTTCATAACCTCTCCCCACTAATTTCTGGTTTCTGCTCTATGTCCACCCCCCACACACACACGTAACCCCCGGTTCCTGCTCTGTGTCTGTCCCGCTCCAGTGTAAGCAGCTCCCAGGCTGTCTGTGTAAACACACTCACGCTCCCTGCACTCTGTATGTGTGTGTTGTGTGTATGAATGTCAATAGCTCCATAACTGACGCTCAGTAATGTTTGAATTTCTGAAAAGATCATTCTCAGGGCAAAAGCCTACTGTGCTTCTTCCATTTCCCTCTTATGTCCCTCTATCCCTCTTATTCTTCACTCTTCCATATCTTTCTCTTTTTATCTTTCCTCAAAGTGCTGTGTGCTTTTGTTTTGTATGTGTACAGTATATGTGCACGTGTGTGTGTGTGCACGTGTGTGTGTGTGTGTGCACGTGTGTGTGCACGTGCATGTGTGTGTGTGTGCACGTGTGTGTGTGTGCACGTGTGTGTGCGCGCGTGTGTGTGTGCGCGTGTGTGTGTGTGCGTGTGTGTGTGTGTGCGCGTGTGTGACAGCCTTGCCTTTCTTGCTACAGATTTGATCAGATATGAGTTTGTTTAAACAGGAAACAAAAACCTCTTCTCTATCTTCCTTCCATCCTGTCTCCTTTCATTTCCCTATACTTACATCCCTTCATTATCCCTCTGCCTGCATGTTCTTTTCGTTCCTTACTTCTCTCCTTCATTCTTTTTGTTCCAACTTTCTTCTTTGTTATCTGTACCTGCCTCATTCTGTTTGTTCTTAAGATTCTGTCGTTATTAGGCCTCTTTGACACAAAGGCGTAACTTTATGGTGTATATTGTGGGAGGTCAATGGGTTCCGGTGTAAATACCCCTGGAGGGGGACCTGGTGGTATACCCTCCCGGAAGATTTTAAATGGTGAATTTGAAGGGAAATCATGACTGAAATACCTATAGTTGAAGTCGGAAGTTTACATACACCTCAGCCAAATACATTTAAACTCGGTTTTTCACAATTCCTGACATTTAATCCTAGTAAAAATTCCCAGTCTTAGGTCAGTTAGGATCCCCCCTTTATTTTAAGAATGTAAAATGTCAGAATAATAGTAGAGAGAATTATTGATTTCAGCTTTTATTTCTTTCATCGCATACCCAGTGGGTCAGAAGTTCACATAGACTCAATTAGTATTTGGAAGCATTGCCTTTAAATTGTTTAACTCTGGTCAAACGTGCCGGGTAGCCTTCCACAATTTTCCCACAATAAGTTGGGTGAATTTTGGCCCATTCCTCCTGACAGAGCTGGTGTAACTGAGTCAGGTTTGTAGGCCTCCTTGCTCGCACACACTTTTTCAGTTCTGCCCACAAGTGTTCTATAGGATTGAGGTCAGGGCTTTGTGATGGCCACTCCAATACCTTGACTTTGTTGTCCTTAAGCCATTTTGCCACAACTTTGGATGTATGTTTGGGGTCATTGTCCATTTGGAAGACCCATTTAACCTCTGCGCACAGAACCCGGGCTGAAATTCCACACAACAACATAACGGTGATCGCTACATAAATAGTCATATTAAACATTCATGAAAATGCAAGTGTCTGACATGTATCGAAAGCCTAGAATCTTGCTAATCCAACTGCATTGTCAGATTTAAAAAAGGATTTACTGTGAAAGAATACAAGAATGCTTATCTGAGCATAGAGCCCCATAAAAATAAAAGAATTTAACCAGCACAGGCGTAACATAATCACAAACTGCATAAAAATAAATCGTTTACCTTTGACTATCTTCGTCTGTTTGCAATTCCAATGCTCATTGTTACACAATGAATGATCTTTTGTTTGATAAAATCTGTTTTTATAGCCTAACACGAAAAATTGTGTGAGCCGCTTTTGTCGTGAATTCCGTCTAATTCCATTTTCGACGACACATTCGATGTAAATACACACACAGAACGTGACTTTTCCAGTCATGTTTGGTTTCACTGCAATCAACTGGTTTGTTTGTAACACAATCAAACGTGATGGGTCATTTCGCGGGACGTATTGACTGAAAGAAACCGATTTGAAGACAATAAGTCATGACATCATTGTGCACCAATGATTTGCCCGCTGTTTCGTTGATTGACTGTCTTTTAACCCAATGACTACCGATCGTCTTGAAATCTAGCTGGGTAGATAGCCAATGAGCTGAGGTAAACGGCAATACGCCATGTTTATGTGTTGCAAGACCAACCCATGTAGTAAGCTCCAGCGTAAAGTGCGTCATTCGCTATTGAAGTTTCATACCAGAAGGAGAAACACATATTACGCACTGCATTGTTTGGTAAACGTGCAGATTCAGCTGTTTATATATCAATCATTATGGCGACTAAGTCAGGGAAAGCTAAATCTAAGTCTACATATACAGATGTACACACAATTTTAGAATAATTTGATTGGGAAGGTGAGACAGAGATTGTTGGAGGACGATTCATTTAGCGATTGTGGAGGAATATTTTTTGAACAGGAGAGAACATCGTTTTGCCCTTGTTTGAAATTAATAATATAAAATATTTTTGGGGATTAAAATTTTTTTTTTGAAGCAATATATAAACATGTAATGTCATGAAATGTGAGATGCGTGTCTCTGCCGCCCCACCCCAACCCACATGAAATAGCCTATTTGAGGCTGTTGAGGAGAGGGCAGGACCACATCAATGGCCAAAGGGAAATGGAGACAGTAGATACAGCTGGTCATAATATATTCAACCTTATGTTCCCTGTACTCTCTATATATACAGTGGGGCAAAAAAGTATTTATTCAGCCACCAATTGTGAAAGTTCTCCCACTTAAAAAGATGAGAGAGGCCTGTAATTTTCATCATAGGTACACTTCAACTATGACAGACAAAATGAGGGAAAAAAATCCAGAAAATCACATTGTAGGATTTTTTATGAATTTATTTGCAAATTATGGTGGAAAATAAGTATTTGGTCAATAACAAAAGTTTCTCAATACTTTGTTATATACCCTTTGTTGGCAATGACAGACGTCAAACGTTTTCTGTAAGTCTTCACAAGGTTTTCACACACTGTTGCTGGTATTTTGGCCCATTCCTCCATGCAGATCTCCTCTAGAGCAGTGATGTTTTGGGGCTGTTGCTGGGCAACACGTACTTTCAACTCCCTCCAAAGATTTTCTATGGTGTTGAGATCTGGGGACTGGCTAAGCCACTCCAGGACCTTGAAATGCTTCTTACAAAGCCACTCCTTTGTTGCCTGGCGGTGTGTTTGGGATCATTGTCATGCTGAAAGACCCAGCCACGTTTCATCTTCAATGCCCTTGCTGATGGAAGGAGGTTTTCACTCAAAATCTCACGATACATGGCCCCATTCATTCTTTCCTTTACACGGATCAGTCGGCCTGGTCCCTTTGCAGAAAAACAGCCTCAAAGCATGATGTTTCCACCCCCATGCTTCACAGTAGGTATGGTGTTCTTTGGATGCAACTCAGCATTCTTTGTCCTCCAAACACGACGAGTTGAGTTTTTACCAAAAAGTTATATTTTGGTTTCATCTGACCATATGACATTCTCCCAATCTTCTTCTGGATCATCCAAATGCTCTCTAGCAAACTTCAGACGGGCCTGGACATGTACTGGCTTAAGCAGGGGGACACGTCTGGCACTGCAGGATTTGAGTCCCTGGCGGCGTAGTGTGTTACTGATGGTAGGCTTTGTTACTTTGGTCCCAGCTCTCTGCAGGTCATTCACTAGGTCCCCCGTGTGGTTCTGGGATTTTTGCTCACCGTTTTTGTGATCATTTTGACCCCACGGGGTGAGATCTTGCGTGGAGCCCCAGATCAAGGGAGATTATCAGTGGTCTTGTATGTCTTCCATTTCCTAATAATTGCTCCCACAGTTGATTTCTTCAAACCAAGCTGCTTACCTATTGCAGATTCAGTCTTCCCAGCCTGGTGCAGGTCTACAATTTTGTTTCTGGTGTCCTTTGACAGCTCTTTTGTCTTGGCCATAGTGGAGTTTGGAGTGTGACTGTTTGAGGTTGTGGACAGGTGTCTTTTATACTGATAACAACTTCAAACAGGTGCCATTAATACAGGTAACGAGTGGAGGACAGAGGAGCCTCTTAAAGAAGAAGTTACAGGTCTGTGAGAGCCAGAAATCTTGCTTGTTTGTAGGTGACCAAATACTTATTTTCCACCATCATTTGCAAATAAATACATTAAAAATCCTACATGTGATTTTCTGGATTTTTCCCCCTCATTTTGTCTGTCGTAGTTGAAGTGTAGCTATGATGAAAATTACAGGCCTCTCTCATCTTTTTAAGTGGGAGAACTTGCACAATTGGTGGCTGACTAAATACTTTTTTGCCCCACTGTATCTGTTTATTATACCTGTTGATATGTGAAACTATTCTAACTGAACATTTTCTTTCACAGTGACACTGACTCCGAATGGGAGTCTTATCCGGTGTCCTGTCTGAATTTAAGTATGCTCTCTCTAATTCTCTCTTTCTCTCTCTCGGAGGACCTGAGCCCTAGGACCATGCGTCAGGACTACCTGGCATGATGACTCCTTGCTGTCCCCAGTCCACCTGGCCTTGCCGCTATTCCAGTTTCAACTGTTCTGCCTGCGGCTATGGAATCTTGACCTGTTCACCAGACCTATTATTTGACCATGCTGGTCATTTATGAACATTTGAACATCTTGGCCATGTTCTGTTATAATCTCCACCCGGCACAGCCAGAAGAGGACTGGCCACCCCTCATAGCCTGGTTCCTCTCTAGGTTTTTTCCTAGGTTTTGGCCTTTCTAGGGAGTTTTTCCTAGCCAATGTGCTTCAACACCTGCATTGCTTGCTGTTTGCGGTTTTAGGCTGTGTTTCTGTACAGCACTTTGAGATATCAGCTGATGTACGAAGGGCTATATAAATACATTTGATTTGATTTGATTTGAAGCGCAGGGGTGGCAGCATCATGTTGCGGGGGTGCTTTGCAGCCGGATGGACTGGTGCACTTCACAAAATAGATGGCATCATGAGGAGGGAAATGATGTGGATATATTGAAGCAACATCTTAAGGTCTTGTTCACATTGGCTACGGAGAGCAGTCAGGAAGTTAAAGCTTGGTACACAAATGGGTCTTCCAAATGACTCCAACCTAAGTGTATGCAAACTTCCGACTTCGATTGTATATTTATCTATATTGCTTTATATCACATTATAGCTCCAGTCATCAAAGATGAGGAGTTGAACTGATAGTGTCTAACTCAAAATCAAGGAAACACCAACATTAAGTGTCTTAATAGGGCGTTGGGCAACCAATAGCCACCAGAACAGCATCAGTGCACCATGGCATAGATTCTACAAGTGTCTGGAACTCTATTGGAGGGATGCGACACCATTCTTCCACGAGAAATGACATAATTTGTTATTTTGTTGATGGTGGTGGTAAACCCTGTCTCAAGCGCAGCTCCAGAATCTCCTATAAGTATTCAATTCGGTTAACAGCTGGTGACTGAGAAAAACACACACCCTTTAAACCCCCTATGCTCCTACGAGACCCATCTTTCAAAGTCACTGAGATCTCTTCTTCTATCCATGGTAGCCAAAATCATGGACAACTGATAATTTTCATACATAACCCTAAGCATGATGGGATGTTTGCAAAAAACTAAAGCAGGAAGTACCAGTGACTCACTCAATACGGAAGTGGTCAGATGATGCGGATTCTATTTATTTTTATTTACCTTTATTTAACCAGGTAGGCAAGTTGAGAACAAGTTCTCATTTACAATTGCGACCTGGCCAAGATAAAGCAAAGCAGTTCGACAGATAAAACGACACAGAGTTACACATGGAGTAAAAACAAACATACAGTCAATAATGCAGTATAAACAAGTCTATATACAATGTGAGCAAATGAGGTGAGAAGGGAGGTAAAGGCAAAAAAGGCCATGATGGCAAAGTAAATACAATATAGCAAGTAAAATACTGGAATGGTAGTTTTGCAATGGAAGAATGTGCAAAGTAGAAATAAAAATAATGGGGTGCAAAGGAGCAAAATAAATAAATAAATAAAAATTAAATACAGTTGGGAAAGAGGTAGTTGTTTGGGCTAAATTATAGGTGGGCTATGTACAGGTGCAGTAATCTGTGAGCTGCTCTGACAGTTGGTGCTTAAAGCTCGTGAGGGAGATAAGTGTTTCCAGTTTCAGAGATTTTTGTAGTTCGTTCCAGTCATTGGCAGCAGAGAACTGGAAGGAGAGGCGGCCAAAGAAAGAATTGGTTTTGGGGGTGACTAGAGAGATATACCTGCTGGAGCGTGTGCTACAGGTGGGAGATGCTATGGTGACCAGCGAGCTGAGATAAGGGGGGACTTTACCTAGCAGGGTCTTGTAGATGACATGGAGCCAGTGGGTTTGGCGACGAGTATGAAGCGAGGGCCAGCCAACGAGAGCGTACAGGTCGCAATGGTGGGTAGTATATGGGGCTTTGGTGATAAAACGGATTGCACTGTGATAGACTGCATCCAATTTGTTGAGTAGGGTATTGGAGGCTATTTTGTAAATGACATCGCCAAAGTCGAGGATTGGTAGGATGGTCAGTTTTACAAGGGTATGTTTGGCAGCATGAGTGAAGGATGCTTTGTTGCGAAATAGGAAGCCAATTCTAGATTTAACTTTGGATTGGAGATGTTTGATATGGGTCTGGAAGGAGAGTTTACAGTCTAACCAGACACCTAAGTATTTGTAGTTGTCCACGTATTCTAAGTCAGAGCCGTCCAGAGTAGTGATGTTGGACAGGCGGGTAGGTGCAGGTAGCGATCGGTTGAAGAGCATGCATTTAGTTTTACTTGTATTTAAGAGCAATTGGAGGCCACGGAAGGAGAGTTGTATGGCATTGAAGCTTGCCTGGAGGGTTGTTAACACAGTGTCCAAAGAAGGGCCGGAAGTATACAGAATGGTGTCGTCTGCGTAGAGGTGGATCAGGGACTCACCAGCAGCAAGAGCGACCTCATTGATGTATACAGAGAAGAGAGTCGGTCCAAGAATTGAACCCTGTGGCACCCCCATAGAGACTGCCAGAGGTCCGGACAGCAGACCCTCCGATTTGACACACTGAACTCTATCAGAGAAGTAGTTGGTGAACCAGGCGAGGCAATCATTTGAGAAACCAAGGCTGTCGAGTCTGCCGATGAGGATATGGTGATTGACAGAGTCGAAAGCCTTGGCCAGATCAATGAATACGGCTGCACAGTAATGTTTCTTATCGATGGCGGTTAAGATATCGTTTAGGACCTTGAGCGTGGCTGAGGTGCACCCATGACCAGGTCTGAAACCAGATTGCATAGCAGAGAAGGTATGGTGAGATTTGAAATGGTCGGTAATCTGTTTGTTGACTTGGCTTTCGAAGACCTTAGAAAGGCACGGTAGGATAGATATAGGTCTGTAGCAGTTTGGGTCAAGAGTGTCCCCCCCTTTGAAGAGGGGGATGACCCCAGCTGCTTTCCAATCTTTGGGAATCTCAGACGACACGAAAGAGAGGTTGAACAGGCTAGTAATAGGGGTGGCAACAATTTCGGCAGATAATTTTAGAAAGAAAGGGTCCAGATTGTCTAGCCCGGCTGATTTGTAGGGGTCCAGATTTTGCAGCTCTTTCAGAACATCAGCTGAATGGATTTGGGAGAAGGAGAAATGGGGAAGGCTTGGGCGAGTTGCTGTTGGGGGTGCAGTGCTGTTGTCCGGGGTAGGAGTAGCCAGGTGGAAAGCATGGCCAGCCGTAGAAAAATGCTTATTGAAATTCTCAATTATGGTGGATTTATCAGTGGTGACAGTGTTTCCTATCTTCAGTGCAGTGGGCAGCTGGGAGGAGGTGTTCTTATTCTCCATGGACTTTACAGTGTCCCAGAACTTTTTTGAGTTAGTGTTGCAGGAAGCAAATTTCTGCTTGAAAAAGCTAGCCTTGGCTTTTCTAACTGCCTGTGTATAATGGTTTCTAGCTTCCCTGAACAGCTGCATATCACGGGGGCTGTTCGATGCTAATGCAGAACGCCATAGGATGTTTTTGTGTTGGTTAAGGGCAGTCAGGTCTGGGGAGAACCAAGGGCTATATCTGTTCCTGGTTCTAAATTTCTTGAATGGGGCATGTTTATTTAAGATGGTTAGGAAGGCATTTTTTTTAAATATCCAGGCATCCTCTACTGACGGGATGAGATCAATATCCTTCCAGGATACCCCGGCCAGGTCGATTAGAAAGGCCTGCTCGCAGAAGTGTTTCAGGGAGCGTTTTACAGTGATGAGTGGAGGTCGTTTGACCGCTGACCCATTACGGATGCAGGCAATGAGGCAGTGATCGCTGAGATCTTGGTTGAAGACAGCAGAGGTGTATTTAGAGGGGAAGTTGGTTAGGATGATATCTATGAGGGTGCCCGTGTTTAAGGCTTTGGGGAGGTACCTGGTAGGTTCATTGATAATTTGTGTGAGATTGAGGGCATCAAGTTTAGATTGTAGGATGGCTGGGGTGTTAAGCATGTTCCAGTTTAGGTCGCCTAGCAGCACGAACTCTGAAGATAGATGGGGGGCAATCAGTTCACATATGGTGTCCAGAGCACAGCTGGGGGCAGAGGGTGGTCTATAGCAGGCGGCAACGGTGAGAGACTTGTTTTTAGAGAGGTGGATTTTTAAAAGTAGAAGTTCAAATTGTTTGGGTACAGACCTGGATAGTAGGACAGAACTCTGCAGGCTATCTTTGCAGTAGATTGCAACACCGCCCCCTTTGGCAGTTCTATCTTGTCTGAAAATGTTGTAGTTTGGAATTAAAATGTCTGAATTTTTGGTGGTCTTCCTAAGCCAGGATTCAGACACAGCTAGAACATCCGGGTTGGCAGAGTGTGCTAAAGCAGTGAATAGAACAAACTTAGGGAGGAGGCTTCTAATGTTAACATGCATGAAACCAAGGCTATTACGGTTACAGAAGTCGTCAAAAGAGAGAGCCTGGGGAATAGGAGTGGAGCTAGGCACTGCAGGGCCTGGATTCACCTCTACATCGCCAGAGGAACATAGGAGGAGTAGAATAAGGGTACGGCTAAAAGCTATGAGAATTGGTCGTCTAGAACGTCTGGAACATAGAGTAAAAGGAGGTTTCTGGGGGCGATAAAATAGCATCAAGGTATAATGTACAGACAAATGTATGGTAGGATGTGAATACAGTGGAGGTAAACCTAGGTATTGAGTGATGAAGAGAGAGATATTGTCTCTAGAAACATGCTATGCTACGGGACTGTTTTGTTAGCACAGACTGGAATATGTTTCCAGGATTCATCCATTTGCATTGAGGAGTATACCACCTCAGTCACCAGCTTCATTAAAAAGTGCTTTGACGACATCGTCCCCACAGTGGCCGTACGTACATTTCCCAACCAGAAGCCATGGGTTACAGGCAACATCTGCCCTGAGCTAAAGGCTAGAGCTGCATCTTTAAATGAGCGGGACACTCATCCGGATGCTATCAAGAAATCCTCTATGCCCTCAGACATGAAACAAGGCAAAGAGTCAATACAGGACTAAGATTGAATCCTACTACACTGGCTCTGACGCTCGTCGGATGTGGTAGGGCTTGAATATTACGGACTACAAAGGGAAACCCAGCCGCGAGCTGCCCAGTGACGCGAGCCTACCAGATGAGCTAAATGCCTGTTATGCTCGCTTAGAGGCAAGCAACACTGAAGCATGCATGAGAGCACTAGCTGTTCCCGGACGACTGTGTGATCACGCTCTCCGTAGCCAATGTGAACAAGACCTTTAAACAGGTCAACATTCACAAATCCGTGGGCCAGATAGATTACCAGGAAGTGTACTCAAAGAATGTACTCACAGATCCGGTACCTCTCGTGACATGAAACATTATTTTTTACTCATCTCTCCTACTGGCCAGACTGATTACCAGGATGTGTACTCAAAGCATGCGCTGACCAACTGGCAAGTGTCTTCACTGATATTTTTAACCTCTCCCTGACGGAGTCTGTAATACATACATGTTTCAAACAGACCACCAAAGTCTCTGTGCCCAAGAACACTTAGGTAACCTGCCTAAATGACTACCGACCCGTAGCACTTACGTTTGTCACCATGAAGTGCTTTGAAAGGCTGGTCATGGCTCACATCAACACCATCATGTCCAGAAACACTAGACCCTCTCCAATTTGCACACCGCCCCAACAGATCCACAGATGACGCAATCTCAATCCTGGGACTAAACACCTCCCTCTGCAACTGGATCATGAAATTCCTGACGGGCCGCCCCCAGGTGGTAAAGGTAGGCACGCTGATCCTCAACACTGGGGCCGAGAGTTTCAAGTTCCTTTGTGTCCATATCACCAACAAACTATCATGTTCCAAACACACCAAGACAGCTGTGTAGAGGGCACGACAACACCTTTTCCCCCTCAGGAGACTGAAAAGATTTGGCATGGGTCCCCAGATTCTCAAAAAGTTCTACAGCTGCAGCATCGAGAGCATCCTGACCGGTTGCATCACCACCTGGTATGGCAACTGCTTGGCATCTGACTGTAAAATGCAACAGAGGGTAGTGCGTATGTCCCAGTACATCACTGGGGCCAAGCTCCCTGACATCCAGAACTTATATACTAGGCGGTATTAGAGGAAGGCCCAAAAAATAGTCGAAGACTCCAGTCACCCAAGTCATAGACTTTTCTATGCTACCACATGGCAAGTGGTACTGGAGCGCCAAGTCTAGGACCAAAAGACTCCTTAACAACTTCTACCCCCAAGCCATGAGACTGCTGAACAATTAATCAAATAGCCACCCGGACTATTTACTATTTACATTGCCACGCCCACCCCCTTTACACTGCTGCTACTTGCTGTTTATCATCTGTGCATGTTCACTTTACAAAATACCTTAACTAACCTGTACCTCCGCACATTGACTCGGTACCAGTACCCCTTGAACTGCAGTCTAAAAGGAAAAGGAGAAGGTCCAGATGCTCTGCTAGCTTTTGGTGCTAGCTTTGGTGCTAGCTTTGGTGCTAGCTTTGGTGCTAGCTTTGGTGCTAGCTTTGGTGCTAGCTTTGGTGCTAGCTTTGGTGCTAGCTTTGGTGCAGTGCTTAATTTGAGCCGGAACAGGATCCGGCACCTCTCGGTTTTGGACTGTTTCGTTTCATTTGCCAGGATCCGTACCACTCATGACATGAAACATTATTTTCACTGTTTGCAATGTAAAACTTATTATAAAAGCAATCAGAATGAATTAAAGTTAATCCTCTGTAATTCTCCCCCGTAAAACATGTAATGTGAAAACAGTGCCTGATATTCTAAGAATTTACTCGTTTTGGGCTGGCCCGGGTTTGTAGTTTGCGCTACATAGACCAACGTGTGGCCATTGCTGTGGTGAGAGAGAAGTGTGCCTGTATCTCTCACAGAACTAGAACGAGATTCACTTTCTATGATCTCTCTCCCTGCTCTGATAGACATGATCATGCAGCTCTCATCTCTCCAGCTTTGCATTTAATCATGTATTTCCTAATAGAATCATAGCCACAGGAAGGGTGCTGGAGGTATTGCAACCCCTCTGATAAATTGCATACATTTGCCAACGTTATAGAATTACTGCTGTCAGCCAAAACAGGCCTTTTGCGATATTTCAAATACAATCGTGGGAAAACACAGATCCTGCTGAGAAGAGAAGACTAATATGTCTGTAGGCTACCAAGTTACCAACTTCCAAATAGACCTATTGAGCGAACAGCATTGTTTAATAAACTATAACAAGAGAGAGATAAGCTTTTGTCACAAGCGCATGGGCCATCGCCGGTGAATGAGTTGCGCATCATTGGGTAAGTCAGTGAAACGAAAGCTTTATAATGACTATAATTTCCTCCTCGTGTGGTAAAACACGTGTCTCCACACACCTAGGCCTGGGCTATTGATGGATTCAAGACAGGGTCGTTTTCATTGATCTCAGATCTTCAGCTGGTCAGTGTTAAAGCGTAGCCTGTCACTTCCATCATTTGTGAGGTATAAAAATAATATTCTGCTAAAGTCTCCAGTCATCTAAAATGATTTGTATGAAATGCGTAAATAAAGGACCATTATTTCCCGGACACTAGGCCTCTAAAAATGTCCCCATGTATGCAGCTTCTGCAAGCACCTCTCTTCTCTGCCGCTCTGTGCCAGTATACAAAAACAATGATAATGCATACAATGCATTATTACCTCAGAGCTCCCCAGGTCCCCCCCTCACTTTTTGTTCCGGTACCTCCCAATCTACAAATGAAGCACTGGCTAGCTAGCTAACGTTAGCCTAAGTAAAATAGCCAACCTAACATGCGCATTCATCAGTATCATTCGGTATGAAATGACTTAAAACAAATATCATCTCATCACCAATAGTTCGCTAGTTGCACAACAACACTGAAATGCTTTAATGAAATGTTCATGAACTTTTACTTGTTTTAAACTTTCAAAACATGTATATATTGGAGTGCTCGACAATATAACTATGTCCCCTCAGCCAACACCATAAAGAGAAAGAGAGAGAGCGCGTAGTGCATGCTGCTAAACTGTTAATGCAGACCAAAGCAATACATTGCAGACCAATGAAAAGGGAAAGAGTGGAGAAATTGTAAATTACAAGCCGTGCCCAACTATTTTTCCCTTTACCACTAACGGGGTGACTTCCTCTGGGGACCGGGTGCAATCAAAAGTGTATTTTGCGGCAGGGGGATCCAATCATAAAATGATGAACTGAGTCGGTGTGGTGCAAAGCCATTTTTTTTCCAATCAATCAAACTCATCATGACATATTATTGGGAGGTTCAAATGGAGTGGGGGGGGGGGGTGTTATGACCCCCCGCAAGTTAGCACATGCTTCTACATGTCGTTATTCAGTTGCGTTAACTGTGATAATGGCTGGAGTAATTTCTGCTTGTTTTTGTTGTTCTTCCAAAAACATTTTAGAGCTTTTCAATTGTGTAGAAATGCAGTAAATCTCTCAAGTCTCAAAACATTCCTTGGAGGGGAAAAAAAAATCATTGGAGGGGGAGTTATAGTTGAACATGTATCTAACTTGAATATGGTTCAATACGGATCACTTCAAATAGATTTATTGGAATACATTAGGGCAAGTACAAATTAACAGTTCAAACAGTTATTCAATACAATGCATTGTAGTTTAAGCCAATTTTCAATGTTATTTGTGATACAATTTGCCGATTTCCCATAGCCACCCATGACTGGTTCTTGGTACCCCCTTGGCCACCCCATAAACAACAGAATAGCCTCTGTTGTTATTCGCCTTCTTCACCACATCCCTTCATTTTAAGTAGAAGAGAGAAAGTAGGGACAGTCGACGCAAATACAGGAGATGAGAGAGAGAGAGAGAGAGAGAGAGAGAGAGAGAGAGAGAGAGAGAGAGAGAGAGAGAGAGAGAGAGAGAGAGAGAGAGAGAGAGAGAGAGAGAGAGAGAGAGAGAGAGAGAGAGAGAGAGAGAGAGAGAGAAAGAGAGACAGAGAGACAGAGAGACAGAGAGAGAGAGAGCAGCTGGGCAGGAGGGGAATCCTGTAGACTGTGGTGATCAGAGATAAGGGGAGAGGGAGTACAATAGTTCAATCAATACCTGGCAGATTGACAGAGGGAAGAGGGAAGGAAAGGAAGGAAAGACTGATATGCTCAGTGGGCTAGCTGTCAGTCAACACGGAGAGATGGAGAGGAGTGAGAGATGGAGGGGGAGAAAGGACGGAGAGAGAGTGAGGAAGGAAGAAAGGAGAAAGAGAAGAGAAAGAAATGGATGGTCAGGAGGACAAGAGAGTGAGAGAGTGATGAATGATGAAAAGGGAGGAGTGTGAGGGACAGAGTGGTAGGTGGTATATAATGGAAGACTGGTAATTGTAGAGGAATTTACTAAGTCAGGTCCTCAACATTCCCCTTTTGCGTCTCTGCATTCCTCACTACGACTTCAGTGTGTGTGTGTGTGTGTGAGTTATATAATAAATATTGTACATTTCTATACAGGCTCCAGGGATTATAAAAGCGTTCCTAGTCCTCTTTACCTAGTCCTCTTTACCTAGTCCTCTTTACCTAGTCCTCTTTACCTAGTCCTCTTTACCTAGTCCTCTTGAGGAAACTCAGAGGCAGAAGGTCAGGGTTCTGTCATGCATGTGACACCTTTAGGTATGCATTCATGCATGTGACACCTGTAGGCGTGCAGTCATGCATGTGACACCTGTAGGTATGCATTCATGCATGTGACACCTGTAGGTGTGCAGTCATGCATGTGACACCTGTAGGTGTGCAGTCATGCATGTGACACCTGTAGGTGTGCAGTCATGCATGTGACACCTGTAGGTGTGCAGTCATGCATGCAGGGCACTGTACTGTATGGAGCTGTATGAATGTACAGTGGGAGGGGTTTCATCACCCTCATGTAGAGTGATTCTGCCATGGATAGGGGTGGTTTCTTTGAACAATTGTGTATATCCTGTTCTATCTCAAGGCTTTTTCACATTCTGGGATTCTATTTCCTACCTTCAATCCTGGCCTCCATTTCAGACGCAATGTGTTTGGATCTACAGATAACTCATTCAGAAGACAACAATACAAGACAACAATGCAATACAATCATCAAGTGTGGAGGAAACTCAAGTTACCAATATGTATTTTCCTTCTAGAGCCCAATCTAATAAACAGGGAAGAGTAGTATCTCTTTATAAATCAGTTTTCAAGAAGATATTCTCGTTCCCATGGAAATGAATCTATTAATCGTTCAATCTTTCAATGTATAATCAATCTATACTGCCATGACTGGGAACTGTGACATGTACAGCATGTCTCTCTGGTCAAACTCAGATCTGTTTCTGCATACAGCCTCAGTCTCATAATCAAATCACTGAATCATAAGATGATTTTTCCAGCGACTACAGCAAGAAACATCAGAGATGGAGAGAGAGAGAGATGTCAGTGGTCTAGAAATGCAGTCACACACGCCTTGGCTATTAGTGATGATGATGAGGGCATCTACAGTACATTACATGTTGAGCCTAAGGTCTTACAGACATGTCCACCTTCTGGGCTCTGTGTGTATCTGGCAAGCGTCTGGCGTGCGTGTGCATATGAATCCCGTTGTTTGGGTGGTTTGGTTCATCTGCCCCTGTTTTTTGGTAGGGTACATTCCCGGTATACATCACAGCTGATTCAATAAAATAACTGATAAAATACAAAGTTTTGCTTTGCTTTTGCCAAGAAATTCTGGAATCAGATTAGTCATACACTGCCAATATTTGATAGTATAAGGTAAAGACCATGAAGTAGAATAAAGTCGGATAATGTTGCTGATGGGATAAGATAATCCATAAATTAAAGTTAGTCACTGCCAACTTTCCGAGCTTGACTGCACCAAGAACTTCCCAGTTTGACTGCCAACAAACAAACAAACAAACGCACCCACACACAAACACACTCCATTTCTTTACAAGTAAACTCTGATAACAAATGTGGATAGTAGTGGATAGTGGATAGTTTGTAGAGCAAATCTCTAGACGTTTCTAGGAGAATTTTCATACTAAGTTTATTCTGTCCAAATCGATCTGGGTTTAGACCAATACTTCCACAAATTTTACAATAATGTACTGTTGAAATGAACACATCCAATAGTTTCAGATGAAAGCCGTGGCTGCAATGTGATGGATTATTGTTATTTGGGTAAATTGCAGATCAGTGTCATTGCTGCTTTCGTGGTTTTATATTAGTCCATCTTTAAAAGGGGCGATATGCAGTTGCTACATGTATTTTTGGACTTATAGTGCCTTGCAAAAGTATTCACCCCCTTGGCATTTTTACTATTATGTTGCATTAACTTGATTATTATTTGCATTTCATGTAATGGGTATACACAAAATAGTCAAATTTGAAATGAAAAAAATAACTTTAAAAAAATTTACAAAAAAAAAAGGAAAAGTGGTGCGTATGTTTTCACCCCTTTGCTATGAAGCCCCTCCCCTTTGCTATGAAGCACCTCCCCTTTGCTATGAAGCACCTAAGATCTGGCGCAACCAATTACCTTCAGAAGTCACATAATTAGTTAAATAAAGTCCACCTGTGTGCAATCTATGCGTCACATGATCTGTCACATGATCTCAGTAAATATACACCTGTTCTGAAAGGCGCCAGAGCCTGCAACACCACTAAGCAAGGGGCACCACCAAGCAAGAGGCACTATGAAGACAAAGGAGCTCTCCAAACAGGTCAGGGACAAAGTTGTGAAGAAGTACAGATCAGGGTAGGGTTATAAAAAACATCCCACGGAGCACCATTAAATCCATTATTAAAAAAAGGAAAGAATATGGCACCACAACAAACCTGCCAAGAGAGGGCCGCCCACCAAAACTCACGGACCAGGCAAGGAGGGCATTAATCAGAGAGGCAACAAAGAGACCAAAGACAACCCAGAAGGAGCTGCAAAGCTCCACAGCGGAGATTGGAGTATCTGTCCATAGGACCACTTTAAGCCGTACACTCCACAGAGCTGGGCTTTACGGAAGAGTGGCCAGAAAAAAGCCATTGCTTAGAGAAAAAAATAAGCAAACGCCAAAAGGCATGTAGGGGACTCCCCAAACATATGGAAGAAGGTACTCTGGTCAGATAAGACTGAAATTGAGCTTTTTGGCCATCAAGGAAAACGCTATGTCTGGCGCAAACCCAACACCTCTCATCACCCCGAGAACAACATCCCCACAGTGAAGCATGGTGGTGGTAGCATCATGATGTGGGGATGTTTTTCATCGGCAGGGACTGGGAAACTGGTCAGAATTTAAGGAATGATGGATGGCGCTAAATACAGGGAAATTCTTGAAGGAAACCTGTTTCAGTCTTCCAGAGATTTGAGACTGGGATAGAGGTTCACCTTCCAGCAGGAGAATGACCCTATTCATACTGCTAAATCAACACTTGAGTGGATTAAGGGGAAACATTTAAATGTCTTGGAATGGCCTAGTCAAAGCCCATACATCAATCCAATTGAGGTATGTGGGGTATGGATGTGGTATGGATTAAAGATTGCTGTACACCAGCGGAACCCATCCAACTTGAAGGAGCTGGAGCTGTTTGCCTTGAAGAATGGGCAAAGATCCCTGTGGCTAGATGTGCCAAGCTTATAGAGACATACAGAGACTTGCAACTTTAATTACTGCAAAAGGTGGCTCTACAAAGTATTGACCTTTGGGCGATGAATAGTTATGATCAAGTTCTGTTTTGTTTTGTCTCAATTCGTTTGTTTGTTTCACAAGAAAACATATTTGGCATCTTCAAAGCATATTGTGTAAATCGAATGATACAAACCCCCACCAAAATCTATTTTAATTCCAGGTTGTAAGGCAACAAAATAGGAAAAATGCCAAGGGGGGTGAATACTTTCGCAAGCCACTGTATAAATGCATGATATGCATCCATATGATTTTTGAAGAATATAAATTATAAACACGTCATGAGCTTGGTTCTACCATCGTAACCCATCAGAACCCCAAATATCAGCTTGTTTTACTCAGATGTTATTAAACAAAGTAAATGTAAGCAAACACTGTATAGCCTCAAAACATGGTTAAAACTATCATTGTAATACTTTGGATGGTCAGTCCTTGCATCCACAGCTCTATCTATGAATTTGATGGTAATTACATTTTTCCAGTCCCATTTCATGGGCGGGGAGTCGGATTTGTTATTATTTCAATTGCAGATGGGCCTTTTAAAGGACCCATCTAACGTCTCTGTAGGGACATTATTAATTGGCGTATTCATCAGTAGAACGCCTTAATCTATCCTCCCCCTGAGTTGAGGGGCTGAGGGGTTTAAAGGTGGAATATAAAGTAAAGATTACATATTAAACAGGTCTATAATGGAGAACATTTAAATGAGCCTACACTGGGGAGACGAGGGGTCTGTCTCAAAGACTACTCAAATCCTCCACTTCAGACACTGAGACTCATCAAAGACTCAAAGTTATACACGCACACACGCACGCACACACACGCACGCACACCCACATATACAGTATTTACGCAAGACACGCACACACACATACACTACATTGCCAATAGTATTTGGACACCCCTTCAAACGAGTAGATTTGGCTCTTTCAGCCACCTTACGAGGCTGCTTCGGGGAGGAAGGCTCATTTTAATGGCCGAAACGGTGCAAATGGAATGGTATCACAGACCTGGAAACCATGCATTTGATACCATTCCACTGATTCCACTCAAATGGCCACACAGACTATTTACATTGACCCCCCTCCCCTTTGTTTTTACACTGCTACTACTCGCTGTTTATTATCTATGCATGGTCACTTTACAAATGACCGCGACTAACCTGTACCCCCGCACATTGACTCGGTGCCCCATGAATACAGTCTCGTTGTTGTTATGTCATTTTTGATCTTTTTTTTTTGCTTAGGTTTATTTAGTCTCTATTTCTTGAATTTCGTATTTGGTTAAGGGCTTATAAGTAAGCATTTCACGGTAAGGTCTACACCTGTTGTATTCGGCACGTGACAAATAACATTTGATTTGATATGATTTGAGTCATTACCACACGCCTGTTCTCCCCATCTAAGGTGCCACAAACGTCCTGTGTAAGCCACACCCATTGTTGAAAGGTGAATAGAATTGAGCACACAGACATGCAATCTCCATAGACAAACGTTGCCAGTAGAATGGACCGTACGAAAGAGCTCAGTGACTTTCAACGGGACACCGTCTTAAATGCCAACTTTCGAACAAGTCAGTTCTTAAAATTTCTGCCCTACTAGAGCTATTCCAGTCAACTGTAAGTGCAGTTATTGTGAAGTGGAAATGTATAGGAGCAACAACGGCTCAGCCCCAAAGTGGTAGGCCACACGAGCTCACAGAACGAGACCGCTGAGTGCTGAAGCGTGTAGCACGTACAAATGGTCTGTCCTCGGTTGCAACACGCACCCACTGGATGCAACCTCAGCACAAGAACTGTTTGTCGGGAGCTTAATGAAATGGGTTTCCATGGCCGAGCAGCCGCACACAAGCCTAAGATCACCATGCGCAATGCCAAGCATCGGCTGTAAAGCTCGCCGCTATTGGACTCTGGAGTGATGCATCACGCTTCACCATCTGGCAGTCCAACGGACGAATCGGGGTTTGGCGGATGCCAGGACAACGCTACCTGTCCCAACGCATAGTACCAACTGTAAATGCTGGCTGAATGGACGCTGTAGCAATGTTCAAACGTCTAGGGGGAAGTCTGTTATAGCAACAAAATATGGACCAACTCCATATTAACGCCCATGATTTTGGAATGAGATGTTCGACGAGCAGGCGTCCACATACTTTAACTCATGCCGTGTACACCAAGACACAGACACGTGTGCACACATCCACCCCCCCCACCCCTCACACACACCCCTCCCACAAACACAGACCCAAACCCTCCCTGTGACGGAGAAGAGAAAGTAAGTCACAGAAAGTTCTCACTTGGAGTGAAAGTGCTGAGAACTTTTGTTGAAGTTTTATCGAGTAGCAGCAGTTAATGCAGCGCTGTTGCCTCATTATCCCTGGTTTATGAATCCATTCTAGCCGCAGTATTCCGTGTTATGAACCCAGCTGAGGTAGTTTACTACAGCTCCAGGGCTGTATCAGCAGTAGGGAGCAGTAAAGAGAGAGTGAGAGAGAGCGCCTGTGTGTGTATGTGTATGTCAAACACAGGAGATTGGTGGCACCTTAATTGGGGAGGACGGGGCTCGTGATAAGGGCCGGAGCGGAATTGGTGGAATGGTATCAAATACATCAAGCACATTCCATGTGCTCCGTTACGGCAATTATTATCATCCCCATCCTCCCCTCAGCAGCCTCCACTGGTGTCAGAGTGTGTTTGAGTGTGTGTGTCTGTCTGTGTGTGTTTTTTATGTGTAGGGATTAATGAATACGACTACTAATAAAACACAAAGCCAATTGAATCTGCCGCACTTTTCGATTATTCCAATCCTTCAATTTCATAACTTTTACAACTCAGAATGAGAACCACAGCCATATCACATTGTGTATTGAGTACGTGAGTACGTGTGAGGTGGAGTATTGAATATGCATTGTGCTCCTTTACAGCAAGAATGCCTCCGTGACCAGTCTACAGTTTTTCAATTTTAGATCTCAATGTTTTTCATCCCAAGGGAATTAGATGTATCTGCGCCAGTGACAGAGAAGTAATAACAATTTTGACTAACGTCAATAAGGGTTCAGAAAACTCAACAATAAGCAGAAAAAGTAAAATGTCATTGTGTTTAAAAAAAAATATATATTATTCTTTCAGACTTTCCCTCCCGCCCTCCTTCCTGTGTGTGCTACCCCTCTGTCACTGCACCTAGTCTATTGCAGGGTAATGGCACTGAGGGGGAATAAGAGAGGGGCAGAAGAGAGGTAGCTATTAAGGGACTGATGAAAGAGGGAGATAAAGAGGGATGCCATATATCTGCAGGCCCTATTGCCGTCGCCTTTGAAGAGAAGAGAAAATTAACAAAATCCAAGAATCTGCATGTTTTTGCCGAAACAGCAGGATTTACATGCAAAAGCACGGAGATGGTCACATTTACAGTGCCTTCGGAAAGTATTCAGACCCCTTGACATTTTTCACATTTTGTTAGATTACAGCATTATTCTAAAATAAAGGTTTTTTTCATTCTCTCATCAATCTACACACAATACCCCATAATGACAAAGCAAAAACAGGACGGAGATGGTCACACATACAGTACAGTGCCTTCGGAAAGTAGTCTGACCCCTTGACTTTTTCCAAATTTTTTAAATCCGTCATCAATCTACACACAACACACCATAACGACAAAGCAAAAATGTTTTTTTTTAGAAACATTTGCTAATTTGTAAAAAATATAGATTTTTTTAATATTACGTTTTCAGACCCTTTACTCAAAAGTATTCAGACCCTTTACTCAATACTTTGTTGAAGCACTTTAGCAGTGATTACAGCCTCGAGTCTTCTTGGATATGACGCAACAAGCTTGGCACACCTGTATTTGGGGAGTTTCTCCCATTCTTCTCTGGAGATCCTTTCAAGGACATTCAGAGACTTGTCCCGAAGCCACTTCTGCATTTTCTTAGCTGTGTGCTTAGGGTCGTTGTCCTGTTGGAAGGTGAACATTCACCACAGTCAGAGGTCCTGAGAGCTCTGGATCTCCCTGACCAAGGCCCTTCTTCCCCGATTGCTCATTTTGGCCTTGCGGCCAACTCCAGGAAGAGTCTTGGTGGTTCCAAACTTCTTCCATGTTTGAATGATGGAGGCCACTGTGTTCTTGGGGAACTTCAATGCTGCAGCCATTTTTGTTGGTACTCGTCCCCAGATCTCTGCCTCGATACAACCCTGTCTCGGATCTCTACCGACAATACTTTTGACCTCATGGCTTGTTTTTTGCTCTGACATGCACTGTCAACTGTTGGACCTTATACAGATAGGTGTGTGCCTTTCCAAATCATGTCCAGTCAATTGAATTTACCACAGGTGGACTCCAAAGTTGTAGAAACATCTCAAGGATGATCATTGGAAACAGTCTCATAGTCTCATAGCAAAACTTTGTTTTTCTTTTGCAAAAATGTCTGAAAACCTGTTTATCAAATCAAAATCAAAGAAAATTGTATTTGTCACATGCACCGAATAGAGTGAAATGCTTACTTCAAGCCCTTAACCAACAATGCAGTTAAGACAATAAAAAAAAATATATAACAAATAATTAAGGAGCAACAATAAAATAACAGTAGCGAGGCTATATACAGGGTGTTCCGGTACAGAGTCAATGTGTGGGGGTAAATGTGGTTATTGGAGGTAATTTAGGTAATACAGTGGGGCAAAAAAGTATTTAGTCAGCCACCAATTGTGCAAGTTCTCCCACTTAAAAAGATGAGAGAGGCCTGTAATTTTCATCATAGGTACACTTAAACTATGACAGGCAAAATGAGAAAAAAAATCCTGAAAATCACATTGTAGGATTTCTTATGAATTTATTTGCAAATTATGGTGGAAAATAAGTATTTGGTCAATAACAAAAGTTTATCTCAATACTTTGTTATATAGCCTTTGTTGGCAATGACAGAGGTCAAACGTTTTCTGTAAGTCTTCACAAGGTTTTCACACACTGTTGCTGGTATTTTGGCCCATTCCTCCATGCAGATCTCCTCTAGAGCAGTGATGTTTTGTGGCTGTTGCTGGGCAACACAGACTTTCAACTCCCTCCAAAGATTTTCTGGAGACTGGAGACTGGCTAGGCCACTCCAGGATATTGAAATGCTTCTTACGAAGCCACTCCTTCGTTGCCAAGGCAGTGTGTTTGGGATCATTGTCATGCTGAAAGACCCAGCCACATTTCATCTTCAATGCCCTTGCTGATGGAAGGAGGTTTTCACTCAAAATCTCACGATACATGGCCCCATTCATTCTTTCCTTTACACGGATCAGTCGTCCCGGTCCCTTTGCAGAAAAACAGCCCCAAAGCATGATGTTTCCAACCCCATGCTTCACAGTAGGTATGGTGTTCTTTGGATGCAACTCAGCATTCTTTGTCCTCCAAACACGACGAGTTGAGTTTTTACCAAAAAGTTATATTTTGGTTTCCTCTGACCATATGACATTCTCCCAATCTTCTTCTGGATCATCCAAATGCTCTCTAGCAAACTTCAGACGGGCCTGGACATGTACTGGCTTAAGCAGGGGGACACATCTGGCACTGCAGGATTTGAGTCCCTGGCGGCGTAGTGTGTTACTGATGGTAGGCTTTGTTACTTTGGTCCCAGCTCTCTGCAGGTCATTCACTAGGTCCCCCCATGTGGTTCTGGGAGTTTTGCTCACCGTTCTTGGGATCATTTTGACCCCACGGGGTGAGATCTTGCGTGGAGCCCCAGATCGATGGAGATTATCAGTGGTCTTGTTTGTCTTCCATTTCCTAATTATTGCTCCCACAGTTGATTTCTTCAAACCAAGCTGCTTACCTATTGCAGATTCATTCTTCCCAGCCTGGTGCAGGTCTACAATTGTGTTTCTGGTGTCCTTTGACAGCTCTTTGGTCTTAGCCATAGTGGAGTTTGGAGTGTGACTGTTTGAGGTTGTGGACAGGTGTCTTTTATACTGATAACAAGTTCAACAGGTGCCATTAATACAGGTAATGAGTGGAGGACAGAGGAGGCTTTTAAAGAAGAAGTTACAGGTCTGTGAGAGCCAGAAATCGTGCTTGTTTGTAGGTGACCAAATACTTATTTTCCACCATCATTTGCAAATAAATTCATTAAAAATCCTACAATGTGATTTTCCGGATTTTTTTTCTAATTTTGTCTGTCATAGTTGAAGTGTACCTCTGATGAAAATTACAGGCCTCTCTCATCTTTTTAAGTAGGAGAACTTACACAATTGGTGGCTGACTAAATACTTTTTTGCCCCACTGTATGTAAATGTAGGTAGAGGTAAAGTGACTATGCATAGATAATAAACAGAGAGTAGCAGCAGCGTAAAAATGGGTGGTGGGGTGCGAACAATGCAAATAGTCAATTTCATTAACTGTTCAAGAGTCTCATGCCTTGAAGGTAGAAGTTGCTAAGAATTATTTTTGACCTAGACTTGGCGCTCTGGTATCGCTTGCCGTGCGGTAGCAGAGAGAACAGTCTATAACTTGAGTGGCTGGAGACCTTGGCAATTTTTTGGGCCTTCCTCTGACACAGCCTGGTATAGAGATCCTGGATGGCAGGAAGCTTGGCCCCAGTGATGCACTGGGCCGTACGGACTTCCCTCTGTAGTACCTTGCGGTCGGAGACCGAGCAGTGATACAACCAGTCAGGATGCTCTCGAGGGTGCAGCTGTAGAACATTTTGAGGATCTGAGGACAAATGCCAATTATTTTCAGTCTCCTGAAGGGTAATAGGCATTGTCATGCCCTCTTCACAACTGTCTTGGTGTGTTTGGACCACGATAGTTTCGCGATGTGGACACCAAGGAACTTGAAGCTCTCAACCTGCTCCACTACAGCTCCATCGATGAGAATGGGGGAGTGCTCGGTCCTCCTTTTTCTGTAGTCCACAATCATCTCCTTTTTCTTTATCGCGATGCCAGGTCACTGACCTCCTCTCTATAGGCTGTCTTATTGTTGTCAGTGATCAGGCCTATCACTGTTGTCTCATCTGCAAACTTAATGATGGTGTTGGAGTCATGCTTGGCCATGCTGTCATGGGTGAACAGGGAGTACAGGAGGGTACTTATCATGCACCCCTGAGGGGCCCCTGTGTTCAGGATTAGCGTGGCAGATGTTGTTACCTACCCTTACCACCTGGGGGCAGCCCGTCAGGAACGGATCCAGTTGCAAAGGGAGTTGTTTAGTCCCAGCGTTCGTAGCTTAGTGATGAGCTTTGAGGGTGTTGTATGCTGAGCTGTAGTAAATGAATAGCATTCTCATGTAGATGTTCCTTTTGTTCAGGTAGGAAAGGACAGTGTGGACTGCTATAGAGATTGGATCATCTTTGGATCTGTTGGGGTGGTATGCAAATTGGAGTGGGTCAAATTGGAGTGGGTTTGTTATATCTGGAGTACTTCTCCTGTCCTATTCGGTGTCCTGTGTGAATCTAAGTGTGCGTTCTCTAATTCTCTCCTTCTCTCTTTCTTTCTCTCTCTCGGAGGACCTGAGCCCTAGGACCATGCCCCAGGACTACCTGACATGATGACTCCTTGCTGTCCCCAGTCCACCTGGCCGTGCTGCTGCTCCAGTTTCAACTGTTCTGCCTTATTATTATTCGACCATGCTGGTCATTCATGAACATTTGAACATCTTGGCCATGTTCTGTTATAATCTCCACCCGGCACAGCCAGAAGAGGACTGGCCACCCCACATAGCCTGGTTCCTCTCTAGGTTTCTTCCTAGGTTTTGGCCTTTCTAGGGAGTTTTTCCTAGCCAACGTGCTTCTACACCTGCATTGCTTGCTGTTTGGGGTTTTAGGCTGGGTTTCTGTACAGCACTTTGAGATATCAGCTGATGTACGAAGGGCTATATAAATACATTTGATTTGATTTGAATTGGTCAAGAGTTTCTGGGATAATGATGTTGATGTGAGCCATGACCAGCCTTTCCAAGCACTTCATGGCTACAGTGTAACGGCGTTCGTCTGTTGAAGGAGAGTCGGACCGAAATGCAGCGTGGTGGTTACTCATGTCTTTTAATGAAGAATAGCGATACATGAAATAACTATATATATACACAAAACAACAAACGGAACGCGAAAACCTATTACAGCCTATCTGGTGAATACTACACAGAGACAGGAACAATCACCCACAAAATACACAGTGAAACCCTGGCTACCTAAATATGGTTCCCAATCAGAGACAACGAGAATCACCTGACTCTGATTGAGAACCGCCTCAGGCAGCCAAGCCTATGCTAGACACACCCCTAATCAGCCACAATCCCAATGCCTACAAAAACCCCAATACGACAACACAATAAACCCATGTCACACCCTGGCCTGAACAAATAATGAAAGAAAACACAAAATACTAAGACCAAGGCGTGACAGAACCCCCCCCCCCCCCCAAGGTGCGGACTCCCGGACGCACCTCAAAACCATAGGGAGGGTCCGGGTGGGCGTCTGTCCATGGTGGCGGCTCCGGCTCGGGACGTGGACCCCACTCCATTAATGTCATAGTTCCTCCCCTTCGCGTCCTGGGATAATCCACCCTCGCCGCCGACTATGGCCTAATAGTCCTCACCCAGAACCCCACTGGACTGAGGGGCAGCTCGTGGCTGAGGGGCAGCTCGGGACTGAGGCAGCTCGGGACTGAGGGGAAGCTCGGGACTGAGGGGCAGCTCGGGACTGAGGGGCAGCTCGGGACTGAGGGGCAGCTCGGGCCTGAGGGGCAGCTCGGGACTGAGGGGCAGCCCGGGACTGAGGGGAAACCCAGTACTGAGGGGAAGCCCAGTTGATTCACTGTTGTGGTCATCCTGTCTGGGTTGGCGCCCCCCCCCCCCCCCCCCTTGGGTTGTGCCGTGGCGGAGATCTTTGTGGGCTATACTCAGCCTTGTCTCAGGATGGTAAGTTGGTGGTTGAAGATATCCCTCTAGTGGTGTGGGGGCTGTGCTTTGGCAAAGTGGGTGGGGTTATATCCTTCCTGTTTGGCCCTGTCCGGGGGTGTCCTCGGATGGGGCCACAGTGTCTCCTGACCCCTCCTGTCTCAGCCTCCAGTATTTATGCTGCAGTAGTTTATGTGTCGGGGGGCTGGGGTCAGTTTGTTATATCTGGAGTACTTCTCCTGTCCTATTCGGTGTCCTGTGTGAATCTAAGTGTGCGTTCTCTAATTCTCTCCTTCTCTCTTTCTTTCTCTCTCTCGGAGGACCTGAGCCCTAGGACCATGCCCCAGGACTACCTGACATGATGACTCCTTGCTGTCCCCAGTCCACCTGGCCATGCTGCTGTTCCAGTTTCAACTGACCTGAGCCCTAGGACCATGCCCCAGGACTACCTGACATGATGACTCCTTGCTGTCCCCAGTCTACCTGGCCATGCTGCTGCTCCAGTTTCAACTTCCACCTGACTGTGCTGCTGCTCTAGTTTCAACTGTTCTGCCTTATTATTATTCGACCATGCTGGTCATTTATGAACATTGAACATCTTGACCATGTTCTGTTATAATCTCCACCCGGCACAGCCAGAAGAGGACTGGCCACCCCACATAGCCTGGTTCCTCTCTAGGTTTCTTCCTAGGTATTGGCCTTTCTAGGGAGTTTTTCCTAGCCACCGTGCTTCTCCACCTGCATTGCTTGCTGTTTGGGGTTTTAGGCTGGGTTTCTGTACAGCACTTTGAGATATCAGCTGATGTACGAAGGGCTATATAAATAAATTTGATTTGATTTGATTTGACTGAGAGGAAGCCCAGTACTGAGAGGAAGCCCAGTACTGAGATGAAGCTCAGGCAGGTAGTTGGCTCCGGCAGATCCTGGCTGGCTGGCGGATCTGGAAGAGTCTGGTTGACTGGCAGATCTGGAAGATCATGGCTGACTGGCAGATCTGGAAGAATCTGGTTGACTAGCAGATCTGGAAGAATCTGGTTGACTGGCAGATCTGGCTGCTCCATGCAAACTGGCAGCTCTGGCTGCTCCATGCAGACTGGCAGCTTTGGCTGCTCCATGCAGACTGTCAGCTCTATGCAGACTGACAGCTCTGGCTGCTCCATGCAAACTGGCAGCTCTGGCTGCTCCATGCAGACTGGCAGCTTTGGCTGCTCCATGCAGACTGGCAGCTCAGGCTGCTCCATGCAGGCTGACGGCTCTGGCTGCTCCATGCAGGCTGACAGCTCTGGCTGCTCCATGTAGACTGGCAGCTCTGGCTGCTCCATGCAGACTGGCAGCTCTGGCTGCGTTGAACAGGCAGGAGGCTCCTGCAGCGCTGTAGAGGAGGAAGGCTCTGGCTACGCTAAACAGACGGGAGGCTCCGGCAGCGCAGGAGAGGAGAAAGGCTCTGGCTGCGCTAAACAGGTGGGAGACTCCAGCAGCGCAGGAGAGGAGGAAAGCGCTGGCTGCGCTGAACAGGCGGGAGGCTCCGGCAGCGCTGTGGAGGAGGAAGGCTCTGGCTGCGCTAAACAGGCGGGAGGCTCCGACAGCGCTGTAGAGGAGGAAGGCTCTGGCTGCGCTAAACAGGCGGGAGGCTACGGCAGCGCTGTAGAGGAGGAAGGCTCTGGCTGCGCTAAACAGGCGGGAGGCTCCGGCAGCGCAGGAGAGGAGAAAGGCTCTGGCTGCGCTAAACAGGCGGGAGACTCTAGCAGCGCAGGAGAGGAGAAAGGCTCTGGCTGCGCTAAACAGGCGGGAGGCTCCGGCAGCGCAGGAGAGGAGACAGGCTCTGGCTGTGCTAAACAGGCGGGACGCACTGAAGGCCTGGTGCGTGGTGCTGGAACTGGTGGTACTGGATCGAGGACACGCACAGGAAGCCTGGTGCGGGGAGCTGCTACCGGAGGACTGGTGTGTGGAGGTGGCACTGGATAGACTGGACCGTGCAGGCGCACTGGAGCTCTTGAGCACCGAGCCTGCCCAACCTTACTTGGCTCGATGCCCACTCTAGCCCGTCCAATACGAAGAGCTGGTATGTACCGTACCGGGCTATGCACCCGCACTGGAGACACCGTGCGCTCACTAGCATAACACGGTGCCTGCCCGGTCTCTTTAGCCCCCCGGTAAGCACAGGAAGTTTGCGCAGGTCTCCTACCTGGCATAGCCATACTCCCTGTAAGCCCCCCCCAATACATTTTTGGGGGCGACTCTCAGGCTTCCATCCGCGTCGCCGTGCTGCCTCTTCATACCAGCGCCTCTCCGCTTTAGCCGCCTCCAGTTCTTCTTTGGGGCGTCGATATTCACCAGGCTGTGCCCAGGGTCCTTTTCCGTCCAATATCTCCTCCCAAGTCCAGAAGTCCTTTGATCGCTGCTCCTCACGATTAACAGGGAGAGTTGGCTCAGGTCTGACTCCTGACTCTGCCACTCTCTCCCTGAGCTCCCCCCCCCCTGGGGCTGCTTTTCGGGCTTCCTTGCCAACCGTGTTCCCTCGTATCGTCGGCTCTTATCTCCGGCTGCCTGTTACCACGCCGCTCGGTCCGTGTGTGGTGGGTGATTCTATAACGGCGTTCGTCTATTGAGGGAGAGTCGGACCGAAATGCAGCGTGGTGGTTACTCATGTCTTTTAATGAAGAATAGCGATACATGAAATAACTATATATATACACAAAACAACAAACGGAACACGAAAACCTATTACAGCCTATCTGGTGAATACTACACAGAGACAGGAACAATCACCCACAAAATACACAGTGAAACCCCGGCTACCTAAATATGGTTCCCAATCAGAGACAACGAGAATCACCTTACTCTGATTGAGAACCGCCTCAGGCAGCCAAGCCTATGCTAGACACACCCCTAATCAGCCACAATCCCAATGCCTACAAAAACCCCAATAAGACAACACAATAAACCCATGTCACACCCTGGCCTGAACAAATAATGAAAGAAAACACAAAATACTAAGACCAAGGCGTGACATACAGATGTGAATGCTATGGGTAGCTTGTCATTTAGGCAGGTTTCCTTGGTGTTCTTGGGCACAAGGACTATGGTGGCCTGCTTGAAATATTTTGGTATTACAGACTCGGTGAGGGACAGTTTGAAAATGTCAGTGAAGACACTTGCCAGTTGGTCAGTGCATGCTTTGGGTACACGTCCTGGTAATCCGAACGGCCCTGCGGCCTAGTGAATGTTGGCCTGTTTAAAGGTCTTACTCACATCGGTTAGGGAGTGTGTGATCACACAGTCATCCAGTACAGCTGATGCTCTCATGCATGCTTCAGTGTTGCTTGCCTTGAAGCGAGCATAGAGTTATTTAGCTCGTCTGGTAGGCTCGTGTCACTGTAGTCCGTAATAGTTTGCAAGCCCTGCCACATCCGACGAGCATCGGAACCGGTGTAGTATCATTCAATCTTAGTCCTGTACTGGTGCTTTGCCTGTTTGATTCAATCTTAGTCCTGTATTGACGCTTTGCCTGTTTGATTCAATCTTAGTCCTGTATTGACACTTTGCCTGTTTGATGGTTCGTCGGAGGGCAGAGCGAGATTTCATTTAAACGTCAAGCTTTGAGTCCCACTCCTTGAAAGCGGCAGCTCTACCCTTTAGCTCAGTGGGTATGTTGCCTGTAATCCAAGGCTTCTGGTTGGGGTATTTACGTACAGTCACTGAGGGGACGACGTCATCGATGCACTTATTGATGAAGCCTGTGACTGATGTGGTGTACTCCTCAATGCCATCGGAAGTATCCCGGAACATATTTCAGTCTGTTCTAGCAAAACAGTCCTGTTGCTTAGCATCTGCGTCCTCCAACTACTTCCTTTTTTGAGCGAGTCACTGGTACTTCCTGCTTTAGTTTTTGCTTGCAAGCAGCAATTAGGAGTATAGAGTTATGGTCAGATTTGACAAATGGAGGGTGAGGGAGAGCTTTGTACGCGTCTCTGTGTGTGGAGTAAAGGTGGTCTAGAGTTTTTTCCCCCTCTGGTTGCACATTTAACATGCTGGTAGGAATGAGGTAAAACGGATTTAAGTTTCCCTGCATTAAAGTCCATGCCAGTAGGAGTGTCACCTCAGGATGAGCATTTTCCTGTTTGCTAACGGCCCTATACAGCTTGTTGAGTGCCATCTTAGTGCCAGCATCAGTTTGTGGTAGTAAATAGACAGATATGAAAAATATAGATGAAAACTCTTGGTAATTAGTGTGGTCTACAGATAACCTCAAGGAGAACAAAATCTCGAGACTTCCTTATTATTAGATTTCGTGCAACAGCTGTTATTTACAAATCGACATAGACCGCCACCCCTTTGTCTTACCGGAGGCAACTGTTCTATCTTGCTGATGGACCGAAAACTCCACCAAAAGAATGTTATCCATGTCGTCGTTCAGCCACGACTTACCTACGATAAAAAATTACAGACCTCTACATGCTTTGTAAGTAGGAAAACCTGCAAAATCGGCAGTGTATCAAATACACTGTATATCGGTAGGCCTAAAGGTTTTTAAGCAAAAGAACCCAATCAAAACGGAAAGCTCCTTGAAAATTAGAACATGCCAGGCCTATTGGGCCAAAATCAATTATGGCCTATTGTATAGACAATAGAACAATTAACCTTTAAGAGAACATGTTTTGTTTATAAATACTTCACTACAATGACACATTTATTTAGCTACCCACCTCATTCCTTTCTTTTAGCATATGCACATAGTAAGTACACCCTCATGTTTTTCGGGACACCTGTCTTCAGATTCCACAACGATTCTTTAGTTGTGGACACTGCATCACTGCACTCCCTCTCGGTCCTCATCTTTATAAGTCACCTTGATTTTGCCTGAATCAGTTTCTTCGTGAAAATATTTAGCGACCCCCATGACAGTAGCTAAAGCAAGGGGCTGTAGCAGCACACAAGTAGACTGCAAATGTATTCTGGACCGGGCATGCTATTGGAGTGAAATTGGAGCGGGCGAGAAGGCCGACTTTGGAAATCTCGCTCAGAGCTCCAGTCAAATTGGGCACTCTCCTGTCTTCCCTCCGCTCACATCCTCTGGTTCAGACACGACAGACAGAAGTTGGCGGATCGGCTGTACTGGCTTCAGAGGAGTCCCAAGAAGCTTGTGGAAGTCGTAGAGCAAAACGGAGAGCACCGTTGTGTTCATGAGAGTGTCGTCTTTCCATAGAAGCTTCAGAGTTCACAGACCAAACCGCTCGGACACTACAGATGATTTTGTGAGAAGACCAATTTTCGGAATGTCTCCTGGTCTGACAAACACCACTCTAGCTCTGTCATCTTTCACCGCAGATGTGTAAATGCAACTTAGGCAGATGTGGTGGATTGAGACGCATCCAATGCAAAACAAACAGACAGCTCTAGCTTAAATTGACAGGTTTTTATGCTAATTCGATTTCTGCGGGAGCAGAAATATTGACTTTAGGGGGTTTTAATAGGCGAATCGCACAGTCTTATTAGGGGTCGCATGAAAAGTATAAATAATGCATAGGCCTACAGTGCATTTGGAAAGTATTTAGCCTCCTTTCCTTTTTCCACATTTTGTTACATTACAGACTTACTCTAAAAGGGATGTTTAAAAATCCTCATCAATCTACACACAATACCCCACAATGACAATGTGAAAACAAGTTCAGACATTTTTGCAAAAACAAAAATGAAATACCTTATTTACATAAGTATTCAGACCCTTTGCTAGGAGACTCAAATTGAGCTCAGATGCATCCTGTTTCCATTGATCATCCTTGAGATGTTTCTATGAATTGACAGTCCACCTATGGAAAGTACAAATGATTGGACATGATTTGGAAAGGGACACATCTGTCTATATAAGGTCCCACCGTTGACAGTGTATGTCAGAGGAAAAACCAAGCCATGAGGTCGATGTAATTGTCCGTAGAGCTCCGAGACAGGATTGTGTCGAGGCTGCGAGCTGGGGAAGAGTACCAAAAATGTATGCATCATTGAAGGTCTCCAAGAACACAGTGGCCTCCATCATTCTTAAATGGAAGAAGTTTGGAACCACCAAGACTCTTCCTAGAGTTGGCTGCCCGGCCAAACTGAGCAATCAGGGGAGAAGGGCCTTGGTCAGGGAGGAGATTTTTTAAGCTTTAAAAAAAATATATATATATATAGCTAGCAACAACAGAATAAACAAATGCTCAATATATTGTACCTACAGTAGAAAATATTATAATATTTCCATTAGGCCCTAATCTATGGTTTTCACATGACTGGGAATACAGATATGAATCTGTTAGTGACAGACACTAAAGAAAAAAGATAGGGGCGTGGATCAGAAGTCAGTATCTGGTGTGATCACCATTTGCCTCATGCACAGTGACACATCTCCTTCGAATAGAGTTGATCAGGCTGTTGATTGTGGCCTGTGGAATGTTGTCCAACATCTCTTCAATGGCTGTGAGAAGTTGATGGATATTGGCGGGAACTGGAACAATATATCGTGCATGTTGATCCAGAGCATCCCAAACATGCTCAGTGTGTGGCATTTCTGGTGAGCATGCAGGCCATGGAAGAACTAGGACATTCTCAGCTTCCAGGAATTGTGTACAGATCCTTGCGACATGAGGCCGTGCATTATCATGCTGAAACAGGAGGTGATGGCGGCGACAATGGGCCTCTCATCACGGTATCTCTGTGCATTCAAATTTGCATCGATAAAATCCAACTGTGTTCTTTGTCCGTAGCTTATGCCAGCCACACGAAGTATAATTCAACCATGCTCTCCAGCAACAAGCTTTTCATGCTCTGCCTACACCTCATATGTTAGGCATTGGCCATCCTCTCAGCAATGGTCATTTTACCATAGCTATCAATAGGCGAGTATCCAATTAAACTCATTCATGTAGCGGTGGCAGTCATTCATTATTACACCTTGTCATGTGTAACAATGCGAGGCACTCTTTGGCATGTGTCGCTATCGCTTCGTATTGCTGCATGCTTAACTGGGTTTGACGCAAAGCAAACGTCTTATTGTACCATACAAATCGCATTACAGCATGTGTGGTTGGGTTCTACGTGCATGCATACATGTAGCATTTCATCTAAACAGTTTAGCAAACGTTTGATTCTGGCGTTCAGCGCGCCATGCTTTATTGAAGCATGTCAAATCATACTTTCCATTACAGCATAATCTTACTGTTGTTATATTCCTTGCACGCCTCTCTTTTTACATCTAATGAGTCATTGTTTTCTATCTTTAGATTCAAGATTTAAATCATTTACACACACAGGTTTCAACTAAATAATGTACAAGAATTCAAAGATGACCGCAATATGCCAATGCACTAATGCTAAAAATATTTCACAAATCTTAACATAAACCATTAGTCAAATTTACCCCAGAATTGGTATATAAACTCAATACATTAAGACATTTCTTCAAGAATTATTACCTGCTGTATTCAAAGCATGAGACCAAACTTAACTTGCATCATCCTTGTGGTATTGAGAGATAAACATGGTAATGCTTTCACTGATTGAACATAAAGGAAGATAGTTTGTACATGATAGAGTCCTTGCTTTGTTATGCAACTGATCTTGTGTCCTTTCTGTCATCATGTGAACCCCAGTCATTGCTGCTTGCAACTACAGTATGTTCTTGATTTCTTGTTCTTACACAGAGTTCAGAGAGAACATCGGAAGAGACCAGAGTCTGATATTCCACGTGTTCAGTTTGCTCAGAATTATCCAGTGGACCTGTCCTCAATATTCAGGGTGAGCTACGCAATTAAACATGTAAATAAAAATAAAACGATTTGACAGTTTTTAAAAGTGCAATTAAAACAGCCTTTTCATTTGTAATTCCTTTGAACTGTTTCAGTCACTTGAGGATGATGTAACTTTTGTGAGGGATGAGCTGGAAAAAAAACTGCATTGTTGCTTAAGGGTTTGTAAATAAGCATTTCACTGTAAGGTCTGCACCTTTTGTATTCGGCCCATGTGAAAAATAACATTTGATTTGATTTGATTAATGTTTTATGCATTGTTTGGTCACTCAAATGACTTGGCCGTGATCTGTCAACTAAAGCTCCAAACTTCCGTGAAGGAGTTTCAGTATGTGTTTGAGAGAGTAGCTGAGCAAGGAAACCCAACCCTTTTAAAGAAGATCTACACAGAGCTCTGCATTACAGAGGGTGAAAGTGGCGAGGTCAACATCAAGTGAGACAGCATCAAAGAAACCAGCGACACAGGTACTAATTAAAATGATATTTAAACCCTTACCTCGACAAGACAAAACCATCAGAACTGTGCTGACAAAGGGAGTCGCCGGCATTGGAAAAACAGTCTCTGTGCAGAAGTTCATGCATCACTGGGCAGGAGGAAAAGCCTATTCATTGTTCTACATCCTTTTCAGGAGATTAACTTAAAGAAAGGGGGAAAACACAATTTGATGAGTCTTCTTAAAGGCCCAGTGCAGTCAAAAAAGTGATTTTCTTGTGTTTTATATATATTTCTACACTATGAGGTTGGAGTAATATTGTGAAATTGTAAACATTATGATAATGCCCTTTATAGTGGAACTGATCACCAGCGGTAAATTAGTTAAAAGACCAATACGAAATAGAGGTCCAAACCTCTGTGCCAATGACAGATATTTTTCAGTTTTCACTCCCTCCAATTAGACCACTCCCAGATTAGACCACTCCCACTCCCTCCAATTAGACCACTCCCAGATTAGACCACTCCCACTCCCTCCAATTAGACCACTCCTAGACAGTCCCAGCAAAATTCCTGCCTGAGAAAATCCCATTTTCTAAAAAGGGTTTTCCTTTATTTTTTAAAACATTTTCTACATTGTAGAATACTAATGAGGACATCAAACTACGAAATAACACATATGAAATCATGTAGTAACCCCAAAAGATTTTGTGTTTTATATTTGAGATTCTTCAAATTAGCGAAGTAGTAGAGAGAATGCCAAAAGTGTGCAAAGCGGTCATCAAGGCAAAGGGTGGCTACTTTGAAGAATCTCTTTATAGGAAATATATTTAGATTTGTTTAACACTTTTTTGGTTACTACCAGTGGTGGAAAAAGTACCCAATTGTCATACTTGAGTAAAAGTAAAGATACCTTAATAGAAAATGACTCAAGTAAAAGTGAAAGTCACCCAGTAAAATACTACTTGAGAAAAGTCTAAAGGTATTTGGTTTTAAATATACTTCAGCATCAAAAGTAAATTTAATAGCAAATAATGACAAATAATGTAAAAGTACAAAAGTACAAATAATTTTATTCTAAGCAAACCAGACGACACAATGTTCTTGTTTTTTTGTACGGATAGCCAGACTACAACATAAGTTACAAACAAAAAAATGGTGTTTGGTGAGTCCTCCAGATCAGAGGCAGCAGGAATGACCAGTGATGTTCTCTTGATTAGTGCGTGAATTGGACCATTTTGTCACGACTCCTACCGAAGGTGGCTCCCCTTCCTGTTCAGGTGGTGCTCGGCGCTCTTCGTCACCGGCCTACTAGCTGCCACTGATCCTTTTTTCCCCCCTTGTCTGTTTATTAGTTACACCTGTGTTTAATTAGGTTTATTGGTGGGGCTTTATTATCCAGCCGGCCCGCCTACTGGGTGTGAGGTCACGGTTGTCCGTGTATGTGTGTATTTTCTGGACTGTTTAGTTCCCCGTGTTTTGGGGTATTTGTTTGGGTTGGCGTCGGTTTCACCTGTGTGGTGAATTAAAAGTATTGCTACCCTCAACTCTCTGTTTCCTTCGCCTGACTTCTTCCTCCACTACACCCCGGCCAATACACATTTTCCTGTTCTGCTAAGCATTCAAAATGTAACAAGTACTTTGGGTGTCAGGGAAAATGTATGAGTTAAAAGTCCATTACTTTATTTAGGAGTGTAGTGAAGTAAAAGTAAAAGTTGTCAAAAATATAAATAGTAAAGTAAAGTACAGACACCCCCAAAAACTACTTAAGTAGTACTTTAAAGTATTTTACTTAAGTACTTTACACCACTGCTTACTACATGATTCCATATGTGCTATTTCATAGTTTGGAAATCTTCACTATTATTCTACAAAGTAGAAAATTGTGAAAATACAGAAAAACCCTGGAATGAGTAGGTCTCCAAAGTTGACTGGTACCGTAAGTCTGCTGTGAAAAAAGGTCCCTGAAAACGGAAACACAATATAGCACCATCCTACAAAAAATTACTGTTTTGCTATGCATATTACATTGAACATACTACAATACAAAACAATTAGATGTCATTCACTGCCCTTAGCAAGATCATATGATGTTTATAATAGCATTGTCTTCCCCATCAGATGCCGTCAGGCTCAGATCGGACCCAGAGACAGCGCACACACTCCTCTTTCTGTGTGAGAACAGAATAGTGACATGGGTGGGAGAGAAGCAGCCATATCCCGACCATCCAGAAAGGTTTGAGCCCTCACAATGTGCTGCGTGGAGAGAGTCTGACTGGATGCTGCTCCTGGGGGACAGAGTGAAGAGGACGGGCTCATGTAGGAGTGACATATGAAAGGATCAGAAGGAAAGGAGAGCATGATGACTCTCTCCATGGATACTATGACAAATCCTGGATTCTAAAGTGCCCTGGTGGCAATTATACTGCCTGTCATAATAGGAAGAGTAGTGACATGCATGTCTTCTACTCTCGCTCCGACACAGTAGGAGTGTATCTGGACAGAGTCAATTGTAACACACTGATCCACCTGCACACATAATACCCGGCAGTCACTGAGCCTCTCTACCCAGGGGTTTGGGTTGGCATTCACGCCTCAGTGTCCCTGTGCCAAGTAGAACTCCGCGTCCTGTGTCCAGAAGGAACACCTTCAGGAAAGTCACACTCCTGTCCAAACACAACTGTGGGACATGACGGGGCACTTTTTTGCTGTCATCATGGCAGACAGCGGGGGCGTTGTAATCGTCTAGTCCATTCAGTGCAGATTTGAATAACCCCTTTCGCAAAGAGACACCTTTTACAACGTAGATTTGTCTGGAGACATGGGTTGGACACGTAGCCTCGGGAAGGACGGGTGATGAAGGTGCTGCGGCACCCCCTGGTGGCGAGATTGTAAAACTGTAAGAATTTGTGTCGCAATAAAAACTATTAAACGATTTTTCTGTTGTATTGTTGACATAAATGATAATGGGATTGGGTTAGGGGCCCATTCTGCATGGAGAGCTCTCAGCTCTGTTTTGTAATCGGTGTGCTCGTGATATTCTGGTGAAGCTGTGGGACAGGACGTAAGGGGGTACGTCACGAAATCATGAACTAATGCTCACATGTGTGGTTGCTTGCAAGACTCTGCCCGGGAACTTGAGAAAGTGAAATAAGGCAGAGCCAAGAGTGCAGGCAGGTCTTGGCGGTGGGAGCTTTGCTTTGATCTACATTGGGCTTTGTAGCCTTTGCAAGTGTCCGCATTGCACTCAACTTAATAAAGGGGAGGTTGTCTACGCTGCTTGGGCAGGAAGCCGGTGACCAAGACAGGTAGTGAGGAGGGATTTGGGGAACTAGATAAGATAGTGGAGTTGCTAGGAGTGTAAAGCCATCTTCCAGGCTTTTGGGAACAGACCGCGTTGGTCATTGTAGCGTGTTCAGTGTTTATCAGTGTTTATAAACAGAGCGCGCTGTGTGTGTAGTGTCCTCCTCTATTCTAAATAATTAATCAGACTAAAACCTACAGGGATTAACCGGAATCGGAGTATAGCCTAGTTGCTGTTATCCATCCAGTTTGTAGCCTATTCAGTGCACTGTGGATACTTCACTCCGGTCTGCCACTAGCCACACCAACCAGCCCAATGAGGGGGTCCCGTCAGCTAGGAGATCTAAGGGTTTTTAAATGATACATTTAATTGTGCAATGTTACGTCTATGTCCTGTTTCGTTGGCCTTAGTCTTGTTAAATGTTTTTAGAATGTATCGTTTGGTTACTGTACCTCACTAGTGTGCACTGTCACTTTTTAGCGTGTTACAACAATAGCTTGTGTGCCTTACACCTTCTTCGTGTCACGCCCTGGCCATAGAGAGGCTTTTATTCTCTATTTTGGTTAGGCCAGGGTGTGTCTGGGGTGGGCATTCTAGTTTCTTTATTTCTATGTTTTGGCCGGGTATGGTTCTCAATCAGAGACAGCTGTCTATCGTTGTCTCTGAATGGGAATCATACTTAGGCAGCCTTTTTCCCACCTGTGTTTTGTGGGTAGTTAGCTGTTTAGCTGTTTAGTTGCCTGACAGAACTGTGCACTTTTGTTTTTTCTACATTGTTATTTGGTTGCAGTGTTCAGTTTAATAAATATCATGAACGCCTACAGCGCTGCACCTTGGTCTCCTTCAACCCACGAGAGTCGTGACACTTCGGGTATTGCAGCACTTCTGATTGGGTTAATAGAGACTGCAGAAATGTAGCAGGTCGCCTTTCATGCATGCTGTCTTATGAAATTGTGTAGCTAAGAAAGATCATTGTTTGCTACATTTGTGTTGCGTTTTGGTGTTGTATCCTCTGACGACAGACCATACCGGTCACACAAAGGTGGTGGCAGCATCAAGCTACTCTGCTCAATCCAGGCATTGCCCCACCTCTCGAGTGGTATAGCAACCTTTATTACACTGGTGGCAGCGGTGGGATCTCTTAGACAAAAATGTCAGGCAATGAAGACACAACAAACGTAGGCGTAGATGCGGCCCAGATGGAAGACCTCGCCCCACATAATGGTCAGCCCCTTTCCCCCAACATGCCAGAAACATTTACAGCTATGGGACGGGAATAGTCTGATTTGGTTGGACAGTTTGAAATGGATACCGAGGTAAACAGTTGGAATGAAGGGCTCAGGTTATAATGTATGTCTTTGTTGCTATCGGGGCAGGCTCGAGACATTTATAGTGGTCTCTCCATTGAGGATAGAAGTAACCACACTCGGTTGGAAAATGCTATGGGGAAATGTTTACCCTTGTGACAATCACAATGGGAACCGTGCTAACTTCTTGGCTAGGAGGAGGCTGCATAACGAAACAGGCAATGAATTTTGCTATGCTCTATGGTGTTTAATGGAGAAAGCATACCCAACTGCAGATGCCACTACTCTAGATCTGTTTACACGGGATTGTTTTATTTAATATGTACGGTGCATTCGGAAAGTATTCAGACCCATTTCCTTTTTCCACATTTTGTTACTTTACATCAGTATTCTAAAATGGATTACACATTTTTTCCCCCTCATCAATCTACACACAATACCCCATAATAACAAAGAGAAAACAGGCTTTAGATATTTTTGCTAATTGATTCTAAATAAAAAACAGAAATACCTTATTTACATAAGTATTCAAACCCTTTGCTATGAGACTCGAAATTTGAGCTAAGGTGCATCCTGTTTCCATTGATCATCCATGAGATGTTTCTATAACTTGTTTGGAGTGCACCTATGGTAAATTCAATTGATTGGACATGATTTGGAAAGGCACACACCTGTCTACATAAGGTCCCACAGTTGACAGTGCATGTCAGAGCAAAAACCAAGCCGTGATGTCCAAGGAATCATCCGTAGAGTGATTCTGTAGACTGAAAGAGTTCCGAGACAGGATTGTGTTGACGCACAGATCTGGGGAAGTGTACCAAAACATTTCTGCAGTGTTGAAGGTCCCCAAGAACACAGCCACTGTGTTCATTCTTAAATGGAAGAAGTTTGAAGAAGAAGACTCTTCCTAGAGCTGTCCGCCCAAACTGAGCAATGGGGGGAGAAGAGCCTTGGTCAGGGAGGTGACCAAGAACCCAATGATCACTCTGACAGAGCTCCAGAGTTCCTCTGCGGAGATGGGAGAATAATCCAGAAGGACAACCATCTGTGCAGCACTCCACCAATCAGGCCTTTATGGTAGTGGCCAGACAGAAGCCACTCCTCTGTAAAAGACACATGACAGCCAGCTTAGTGTTTGCCAAAAGGAACCTAAAGGACTCTCAGACCATGACAAACAAGATTATTTGGTCTGATGAATCCAATATTGAATTCTTTGGCCTGAATGCCAAGTGTCACATCTGGAGGAAACCTGGCACCATCCCTACAGTGAAGCATGGTGGTGGCAGCATCATGTTATGGGGATGTTTTTCAGCGGCAGGTACTGGGAGACTATTCAGGATTGAGGGAAAGATGAACGGAGCAATGTACAGAGAGATCCTTGATGAAAACCTGCTCCAGAGCGCTCAGGACCTCAGACAATGACATAGGTTCACCTTCCAACAGGACAACAACCCTAAGCACACAGCCAAGGAGTGGCTTTGGGACAAGTCTCTGAATGTTCTTGAGTGGCCCAGCCAGAGCCCGGACTTGTACCCGATCAAACATCTCTGGAGAGACCTGAAAATAGCTGTGCAGCGACGCTCCCCATCCAACCTGACTGAGCTTGAGAGGATCTGCAGAGAAGAATGGGAGAAACTCCCCAATTACAGGTGTGCCAAGATTGTAGCGTCAAACCCAAGAAGACTAGAGGCTGTAGTCGCTCCCAAAGGTGCTTCAACAAAGTACTGAGTAAAGGGTCTGAATACTTATGTAAATGTGATATTTCAGTTATTTTTTATATATATACTGCTCCAAAAAATTAAGGGAACACTTAAACAACACAATGTAACTCCAAGTCAATCACACTTCTGTGAAATCAAACTGTCCACTTAGGAAGCAACACTGATTGACAATAAACTTCACATGCTGTTGTGCAAATGGAATAGACAACAGGTGGAAATTATAGGCAATTAGCAAGACACCCCCAATAAAGGAGTGGTTGTGCAGGTGATAACCACAGACCACTTCTCAGTTCCTATGCTTCCTGGCTGATGTTTTGGTCACTTTTGAATACTGGCGGTGCTTTCACTCTAGTGGTAGCATGAGACGGAGTCTACAACCCACACAAGTGGCTCAGGTAGTGCAGCTCATCCAGGATGGGACATCAATGCGAGCTGTGGCAAGAAGGCTTGCTGTGTCTGTCAGCGTAGTGTCCAGAGCATGGAGGCGCTACCACGAGACAGGCCAGTACATCAGGAGACGTGGAGGAGGCCGTAGGAGGGCAACAACCCAGCAGCAGGACCGTTACCTCTGCCTTTGTGCAAGGAGGAGCGGGAGGAGCACTGCCAGAGCCCTGCAAAATGACCTCCAGCAGGCCACAAATGTGCATGTGTCTGCTCAAACGGTCAGAAACAGACTCCATGAGGGTGGTATGAGGGCCCGACGTCCACAGGTGGGGGTTGTGCTTACAGCCCAACACCGTGCAGGACGTTTGGCATTTGCCAGAGAACACCAAGATTGGCAAATTCGCCACTGGCGCCCTGTGCTCTTCACAGATGAAAGCAGGTTCACACTGAGCATGTGACAGATGTGACAGAGTCTGGAGACTCCGTGGAGAACGTTCTGCTGCCTGCAACATCCTCCAGCATGACCGGTTTGGCGGTGGGTCAGCACAGCCTGACTGCCATTAGGTACCGAGATGAGATCCTCAGACCCCTTGTGAGACCATATGCTGGTGTGGTTGGCCCTGGGTTTCCCCTAATGCAAGACAATGCTAGACCTCATGTGGCTGGAGTGTGTCAGCAGTTCCTGCAAGAGGAAGGCATTGATGCTATGGACTGGCCCGCCCGTTCCCCAGACCTGAATCCAATTGAGCACATCTGGGACATCTTGTCTCGCTCCATCCACCAACAGTTGCACCACAGACTGTCCAGGAGTTGGCGGATGCTTTAGTCCAGGTCTGGGAGGAGATCCCTCAGGAGACCATCCGCCACCTCATCAGGAGCATGCCCAGGCGTTGTAGGGAGGTCATACAGGCACGTGGAGGCCACACATACTACTGAGCCTCATTTTGACTTGTTTTAAGGACATTACATCAAAGTTGGATCAGCCTGTAGTGTGGTTTTCCACTTTAATTTTGAGTGTCACTCCAAATCCAGACCTCCATGGGTTGATACATTAGATTTCCATTGATAATTTTTGCGTGATTTTGTTCTTCAGCAGATTCAACTATGTAAAGAAAAAAGTATTTAATAAGAATATTTCATTCATTCAGATCTAGGATGTGTTATTTTAGTGTTCCCTTTATTTTTTTGAGCAATGTATATATACACTACCGGTCAAAAGTTTTAGAACACCTACTCATTCAAGGGGTTTTCTTTATTTGTACTATTTTCTACATTGTATAATACTATTAAATAACACATGGAATCATGTACATTAGTAACCAGAAAAGTGTTCAACAATTCTAAATATATGTTGTATTTGAGATTCTTCAAAGTAGCCACCCTTTGCCTTGATGACAGCTTTGCACACTCTTGGCATTCTCTCAACTAACTTCATGAGGTAGTCACCTTGAATGCATTTCAAATAACAGGTGTGCCTTGTTAAAAGTTAATTTGAGGAATTTATTTCTGTCTTAATGCATTTGAGCCAATCGGTTGTGTTGTGACAAAGTAGGGGGTATACAGAAGATAGCCCTATTTGGTAAAAGACCAAGTCCATATTATGGCAAGAACAACTCAAATAAGCAGAGAGAAACTACACTCTATAATTCCTTCAAGACTAGAAGGTCAGTCAATGCGGATAATTTCAAGAACATTGAGTGCAGTCGCAAAAACCATCAAGTGCTATGAAAACATGTTTGTGAACATTTTGGAAATGTATTGAAAATGAAATTTTCAAAATCCTTAAACATCTGTCAAATTGGTTGTTGACAATGACTAGACAACCATTTTCATGTCTTGCCATAGATTGTGAAGCAAATTTAAGTCAAAACTGTAACTTGGCCACTCAGGAACATTCACTGTCTTCTGCTTGCAACTCCAGTGTAGATTTAGCCTTGTGTTGTCTTGCTGAAAGGTGAATTCATCTCTCAGTGTCTGGCGGAAAGCAGACTCAACCAGGTTTTTCTCTAAGATGTTGCCTGTGCTTAGTTCCATTGCGTTTCATTTTTGAAAAACTCCCCAGTCCTTAATTAACAATTACGAGCATAACATGATGCAGCCACCACTATGCTTGAACATATCAATCAATCAAATGTATTTATAAAGCCCTTTTTACATCAGCAGATGTCACAAAGTGCTATACAGAAACCCAGCCTAAAACCCCAAACAGCAAGCAATGCAGGTGTAGAAGCACGATGACTTGGAAAAACTACATAGAAAGGCCAAAACCTAGGAAGAAACCTTAAGAGGAAGCAGGCCCTGAGGGGTGGTCAGTCCTCTTATAGCTGTGCCGTGTGGAGATTATAAGAGTTCATGGCCTTTTAAGGCCAGATTGTTCTTCAAGATGTTCAAACGTTCATAGATGACCAGCAGGGTCAAATAATAATATGTGGTACTCAGCGATGTGTTCTATTGGATGACCCATAATATGTGGTACTCAGCGATGTTCTATTGGATGACCCATAATATGTGGTACTCAGCGATGTTCTATTGGATGACCCATAATATGTGGTACTCAGTGATGTGTTCTATTGGATGACCCATAATATGTGGTACTCAGCGATGTTCTATTGGATGACCCATAATATGTGGTACTCAGTGATGTGTTCTATTGGATGACCCATAATATGTGGTACTCAGCGATGTGTTCTATTGGATGACCCATAATATGTGGTACTCAGCGATGTGTTCTATTGGATGACCCATAATATGTGGTACTCAGCGATGTTCTATTGGATGACCCATAATATGTGGTACTCAGCGATGTGTTCTATTGGATGACCCATAATATGTGGTACTCAGCGATGTTCTATTGGATGACCCATAATATGTGGTACTCAACGATGTATTCTATTGGATGACCCATAATATGTGGTACTCAGCGATGTGTTCTATTGGATGACCCATAATATGTGGTACTCAGCGATGTGTTCTATTGGATGACCCATAATATGTGGTACTCAGCGATGTGTTCTATTGGATGACCCATAATATGTGGTACTCAGCGATGTGTTCTATTGGATGACCCATAATATGTGGTACTCAGCGATGTGTTCTATTGGATGACCCATAATATGTGGTACTCAGCGATGTGTTCTATTGGATGACCCATAATATGTGGTACTCAGTGATGTGTTCTATTGGATGACCCATAATATGTGGTACTCAGCGATGTGTTCTATTGGATGACCCATAATATGTGGTACTCAGCGATGTGTTCTATTGGATGACCCATAATATGTGGTACTCAGCGATGTTCTATTGGATGACCCATAATATGTGGTACTCAGCGATGTGTTCTATTGGATGACCCATAATATGTGGTACTCAGCGATGTTCTATTGGATGACCCACAATATGTGGTACTCAGCGATGTTCTATTGGATGACCCATAATATGTGGTACTCAGCGATGTTCTATTGGATGACCCATAATATGTGGTACTCAGCGATGTGTTCTATTGGATTTGACCCAAATGTAACACACTTTTCAGAACTAAAAGTGAATTGCTTTGCCACGTTTTTTGCAGTATACTTTAGAGCCTTGTTGCAAACACGATGCACATTTTGGAATATTTTTTATTCTGAACAGGTTTACTTTTTTTCCACTGTCGTTTAGGTTAGTATTGTGGAGTAACTACAACGTTATTGATCCATCCTCAGTTTTCTCCGACCACAGCCATTAAACTCTAACGGTTTTAAAGTCACCCTTGTCCTCGTGGTTAAATCCCTGAGCTGTTTCCTTCCTCCCCGGCAACACCTGTGTCTTTGTAGAGACTGTATTGATACAAAGTGTAATTAATAGCTTCACCGTGCTCAAAGGAATTTTCCATGTCTGCTTTTTATTTTACCCATCTACCCCAGGGACTTTACAGATAAACACAGAGTGAGTCCATTCAACTTATTATGTGACTTGTTAAGCACATCTCCTGAACTGATTTAGGCTTGCCATAACAAAGAGGTTGAATACTTATTGACTCAAGACATTGCAACAATTTTTTTAAATGTGTAAACATGAATTCCACCTTGACATTATGGGGTATTGTGTGTAGGCCATTGACAAAAATATATCTACATGTAATCCATTTTAATTTGGGCTGTAACACAACAACATGTGGAAAAAGTCAAAGGGTGTGAATTCTTTCTGCATATTGTCGCTTACGAACTTGCAACATTGTATCAACTAGCCTATTCCTGGCACTCAAAGTTTCCCTGAAGCACTAAGAGACAGACTGTTTTTTTGGCACCAAGGTTCAGGTAGGCTTTTTTTAATGACATTTCCACTGGATATATGGGATCCTCAGAGCATGACACTCAGCTCTTTAACCCTGAGCCCCGGTGATTATTGAGTGTGGTGGAAATATATATTTTTAAATACTGTGAGGCAATATCATTCACAATGGATTTTTTTTAAACTGACTTTGTTGACTTACTCTGTGAGGTGAAGAAAAACGGACTGAGAAGCTCAGCATATTAGGGGACAATCAGAAATCAGGCATCCAGTTGAGTACATTAAGAGGACAGAGACACCAAACACATGCTCATTGCTCACGTGGAGCTCTCCAAACAAAATACAACAGACACATTTACAAAACTGGTAAATGATGGTATGAAATAAACCCAAAATTGTTTCTCACAAGTGTAGCAGGTTGTGAACTCTGCAAACAGCATTTCCACTCCGACTTCTGAGTAAACTTCACAGTAAATGACTGCAGGCCTAATTAACTCATGCATTAACATGAATTAATGTAACCAAATGACAAGCATTAACAGTAAATGTATTTCTGGTGACATACGTAATGTGGAAATTATACAAATAAATAATAAAAGGGCAAACAATTAACACAATAAAACAAGAATTGTCGGGAGACAGCTCAGCGCATTCTTGACAGCTTGAGTACATTCTGGAGAGACACCGCCAATATCTTCTCCACACCCCCCACCCCCCTTCTTCTCTCAACATTTCAAATTATACTGAAGACCCATCATCTTCACAAATATTTTTGAGAAATTGCTTTTCACTGACAGCCACAACTCAATAATCAGCTAGGCCTATTTCCACTTGAGCTGCCCAAATTGCAGTCTTCCCAAATACAGTGCCTTCAGAAAGTATTCACACCCCTGGACCTTTTCCACATTTTGTTGTGTTTCCGCCTGAATTTAAAAAGGATTAAAATGCATTGCTTAAAATGTTTTGTTTTTGTCAATAACCCATAATGTCAAAGTGGAATTATGTTTTTCCAAGTGTTTATAAATTCATGAAAAATGAACAGCTGAAATGTCTTGAGTCAATAAGTATTCAACCCCTTTGTTATGGCAAGCCTAAATAAGTTCAGTAGTAAAAATGTGCTTAACAGGTAAGTTGCATAGACTCACTGTGTGTGCAATAATAATTGTGTGCAATAATAAACAATGTTTGAACAACTACCTCATCTCTGGACTCCACAGATAAAAATATCTGTAAAGGTCCCTTAGTCAAGCAGTGAATTTCAAACACAGATTCGACCACAAAGACCAGGGAGGTTTTCCAATGCCTTGCAAAGAATGGCACCTCAGAGACAAACTGAAATGGCCCACCCACATAGACAGTGTGGTGAAGAAGGCGCAACAGCGCCTCTTCAACCTCAGGAGGAGGAATACATTTGGCTTGACAAACCTTTACAGATGCACAATCCTGTCGGGCTGTATCACAGCCTGGTATGACAACTGCATCGCCCTCAACCCCAAGGCTGTCCAGAGGGTGGTGCGGTCTGAACAACGCATCACCGGGGGCAAACTTCCTGCCCTCCATGACACCTACAGCACCTGATGTCACAGGAAGGCCAATAAGATCTTCAAGGACATCAACCACCCAAGCCACTGCCTGTTCACACCGCTACCATCCAGAAGGCGAGGTCAGTACAGGTGCATCAAAGCTGGGACCAAGAGACTGAAAACAGCTTCTATCTCAAGGCCATCAGACTGCTGAACAGCAATCACTAACTCAGAGAGGCTGCTGCCTACATTGAGACCCAATCACTGGCCACTTTAATAAATGGATCACTAGTCACTTTATACAATGCCACTCTAAATAATGCCACTTTAATATTGTTTACATATCTTCAATTACTCATTTCACATGTATATATTGTATTTTATACCATCTATTGCACCTTGCCTATGCCGCTCGGCCATCGCTCATCCATATACTTACATGTATATATTCTCATTCACCCCTTTAGATTTGTGTGTATTAGGTAGTGGTTGGGGAATTGTTAGATTACTTGTTAGATGTTACTGCACTGTCGGAACGAGAAGCACACGCATTTTGCTACACTCGCATTAACATCTGCTAATCGGGTGTATGTGACAAATACAATTTGTTTTGATTTGACCTATTGGTAGTTGGGTAAAATAATCCAAATTGACATTGAATAACCATTTGAGCATGGTGAAGTTATTAATTACACTTTGTGTCACGTTCTGACCTTAGTTCTGTTATATTATCTTTGTTTTAGTATGGTCAGGGCGTTGGGTGGGTTGTCTATGTTTGTTTTTCTATCATTTGGGATTTCTATGTTCGGCCTAGTATGGTTCTCAATCAGAGGCAGCTGTCAATCGTTGTCCCTGATTGAGAATCATACTTAGGTAGCCTGGTTTCACTGTTGGGTTGTGGGTGTTTGTCTTCCGTGTCAGTGTTCGTACCACACAGGACTGTTTAGTTCATTTCACGTTTATTGTTTTGTATTTCGTAGTGTTCAGTTTATGTATTATAATAAACATTATGGACATTTACCACGCTGCAGATTGGTCCTCCGATCCTTCTCGCTACTCCTCCTCAGAAGAGGAGGACGAGATCCGTTACACTTTGAATGGTGTATCAATACACCCAGTCACTAACAAGACACAGGCATCCTTTCTAACTCAGTTGCTGAAGAGGAAGGAAAACGCTCAGGGATTTCACCATGAAAACGATGGTGACTTTAAAACAGTTACATAGTTTAATGGCTAGGATAGGAGAAAACTAAGGATGGATCAACAACATTATAATTACAATGCTAACTAAGCCGGTAAAGAATAAAAAACTATTCCAAAACATGCATCCTGTTTGCAACAAGGCACTAAAGTAATACTGCAAAAAACGTGTCATTTTGTCCTGAATACATAGTGTTATGTTTGGGGCAAATCCAATACAACACATTACTGAGTACCACTCCATATTTTCAAGCAGAGTGTTGGCTGCATCATGTTATGGGTATGCTTGTAATCATTAAGGATTGGGGAGTTTTTCAGGGTAAAAAATAAATGTGATGGAGCTAAGCACATGCAAAATCCTAGAGGAAAACCTGTTTCAGGGTGCTTTCCACCAGACACTTGGAGATGAATTCACCTTTCAGCCAGTGGAGGCTGCTGAGAGGAGGATGGCTCATAATAATCTGGAACGGAGTGAAATGAATGGCATCAAACACATGGAAACCATGTGTATTATTATTTGATACCATTCTACTAACTCTGCTCCAGTCATTGCCACGAGTCTATCCTCCCCATTTAAGGTGCCACCAACCTCCTGTGCTTTCAGCAGGACAATAACCTAAAACACAAGGCCAAATCTATGCTGGAGTTGTTTACCAAGAAGGCAGTGAATATTCCTGAGTGGCCAAGTTACAGTTTTGCCTTTAATCTGCTTGAAAATCTATTTCAAGACCTGAAAATGGTTGTCTAGCAATTATCAACAACCAATTTGACAAAGCTTGATGAATTTTGAAAAGAATAATGGGCCAATGTTGCACAATCTCAGTGTGGACAGCTCTTAAAGACTTACCCAGAAAGACTCACAGATGTAATCACTGCCAAAGGTAATTCTAACATGTATTGACTCAGGGGGTTGAATACTTGTCATCAATGTATATTAGAATTTTGTTTTTATATATATATTTTTTACAAATATTGAAAAATAAATGCCACTTTGATATTATAGTTTTTTTGTGGAGACTGTTGACAGAAAAATTACAATTAAATCAATTCTAATCACACACACAACAGAAAGTATAAAAATTCATAAGGGTGTGAATACTTTCTGAAGGCACTGTAGGCCAACACACTTGTTATTTGAAACAATGGACAGTTTTAAAAGAAGCTAATGATTCTCTGTGGCTAAGTCATGCTCTGCAGTCAAATATTTTGAATAATTGTATCTATTTCTGTGTAGACAGGAGTAATTATATAATATCAATTTACTTTAGGCTACAGGGGGTAGATCAGCGTTTATATTGCAGATAGATTGTAGCTTCCGTCAATGTAATTGTCTGCATCACTGCAATCCCCCATATATTTATTTGCAAATAAATATACTACCGTTCAAAAATTGGAGTCACTTAGAAATGTCCTTGTTTTTGAAAGAAAAGCACACTTTTTGAACATTTAAAATAACATCAAATTGGTCAGAAATACAGTGTAGACATTGTTCATGTTGTAAATGACTACTGTAGCTGGAAACGGCAGATTTTTTATGGAATATCTACATAGGCGTACAGAGGCCCATTGTCAGAAACCATCACTCCGGTGTTCCAAAGGCACGTTGTGTTACCTAATCCAAGTTTATAATTTTAAAAGGCTAATTGATCATTAGAAAACCCTTTTGTAATTATATTAGCACAGCTGAGAACTGTTGTCATGTTTAAAGAAGCAATAAAACTGGCCTTCTTTAGACTAGTTGAGTATCTGGAGCATCAGCATTTGTGGGTTCGATTACAGGCTCAAAATGGCCAGAAACAAAGAACTTTCTTCTGAAACTCGTCAGTCTATTGTTCTGAGAAATGAAGGCTATTCCATGCGAGAAATTGCCAAGAAACTGAAGATCTCATACAATGCTGTGTACTACTCCTTTCACAGAACAGTGAAAACTTGCTCTAACCAGATTAGAAAGAGGAGTGGGAGGCCCCGGTGCACAACTGAGCAAGAGGACAAGTACATTAGGGTGACTAGTTTGAGAAACAGACGCCTTACAAGTCCTCAACTGCCAGCATCATTAAATAGTACCTGCAAAACACCAGTCTCAATGTCAACAGTGAAGAGGCGACTCCTGGATGCTGGCCTTCTAGGCAGAGTTCCTCTATCCAGTGTCTGTGTTCTTTTGCCCATCTTAATCTTGTATTGTTATTGGCCAGTCTGAGATATGGCTTTTTCTTTGCAACTCTGCCTAGAAGGCCAGCATCCCAGAGTCGCCTCTTCACTGTTGATGTTGAGACTGGTATTTTGTGGGTACTATTTAATGAAGCTGCCAGTCTGTTTAAAATAACTAGACACTCTAATGTACTTGTCCTCTTGCTCAGTTGTGCATCGGGGCCTCCCACTCCTCCTTCTATTCTGATTAGAGCCAGTTTGCACTAGAAGCACAAACATTTAGCTAACACAATGTGCCATTAGAACACAAGGGTGATGGTTGCTGATAATGGGCCTCTGTACGCCTATGTAGATATTCCATTAAAAAATGTCCGTTTCCAGCTACAATAGTCATTCACAACATGAAGAATGTCTACACTGTATTTCTGATCAATTTGATGTCATTTTAACGTACAATAAAACAAGGACATTTCTAAGTGAACCCGAACTTTTGAACGGTGGTGTATTTTGTATTTATTTTTTTAACCTTTATTTAACCAGGCAAGTCAGTTAAGAACAAATTCTTATTTTCAATGACGGCCTAGGAACAGTGGGTTAACTGCCTGTTCAGGGGCAGAACGACAGATTTGTACCTTGTCAGCTCGGGGATTCGAACTTGCAACCTTTCGGTTACCTGTCCAACGCTCTAACCACTAGGCTACCCTGCCGCCACACGCACACGCCCACGCACGCGCACGCATGCATGCACGCACACACACACACACACACACACATATATTTTTTCATATATTTCCTTTATTAACCTTCAACCCTACCACCCCTCCCCCAATTGGAGCAAACGAGTGAACAAAAACACTTAGGCTTGTATTTCCAACTTCTACATACTATATACATTTTATGGACACAGTCTATTTTACAATAGTTTTGTTTTGTCTGTTTTTAACTCTTGTCCTTCCTCTACCCTCAACCTCTCCCATATACTTATAATGTCCATCCGGTTTGATTTCTATTTGCCATATCTTTCAAACTGTGCTCTTTCACAAACGTTCTTAAAAATAAGCTATATGTTTTACGGACACAGTATGTTTTACATTAGTTATCTTGTTGTTATTAGTCCCAAACTTCAGCTATGTTCAACCCCTCCCATCTTTCTCTTAGCACCATCCACATTGGATATCTATTTGCCATGCAGATTTTACCCTTTGACAACTATGACAGAATTGCCTTCGATGAACATCGGTCTTATATTTCCAGGTTAAATACATTCAGTTTAGGATGAAGGGAGTTATCCAATTGTGAAAAAAATAGTAAGGAGGTTATTAGGCAGAATGAATGTTTCCAGTCATTCAATATAATGTAATGTAACAGTTTTATACACTCTCAATACATGTGTATCTTTTGTACAGTTCAGATGGGGAATAACATAGTAATCTCTGTGCAGTATGCTAATATTGGGATAGTACTCAAAGTAAATCCTGTGTATTTGATTAAACATTATTGTTCTTGGCCAGCTTGGCGAAACACAATGATGGAACATACATTGCTAAAGTCTGTGCATACCGATTCGATTTTGCTCCAATACAGGCTTGCCAGGCATTGATGTCGATTTATTCCTTTCATGACTGAAAATAATATAAGATTTGACTGAGTTACAACTCATATAAGTAAATCAATCAATTTAAATAAATGCATGAGGCCCTAATCTATGGATTTCACATGACTGGGGAATACAGATATGCATCTGTTGGTCACAGATACCTTCATAAAATAGGTTGGGGCGTGGTTCAGAAAATCAGCCAGTATCTGATGTGACCACCATTTGCCTCATGCAGAGCGACAAATCTGTGGTATATTGTTCCACTCCTCTTCAATGGCTGTGTAAAGTTGGTGGATATTGGCGGGAACAGGAACACGCTGTCGTACACGTCAATCCAGAGCATCCCAAACATGCTCAGCGGGTGGCGCGTCTGGTTAGTATGCAGGCCATGGAAGAACTGGGACATTTTCAGCTTCCAGGAATTGTGTACAGATCCTCGTGACATTGGGCCGTGCATTATTTTGCTGAAACATGAGATGATGGTGGTGGATGAATGGCACGACAATGGGCCATCATCACAGTATCTTTGTGCATTCATATTGCCATCGCCAAAATACAACGTTGACATCCACAAACCGCTAGCCTACACAATGCCATACACGTGGTCTGAGGTTGTGATGTCGATTGGACATACTGCCCAATTCTCGAAAACGACATTGGAGGCGGCTTATGGTAGAGAAATGAACATTCATGCCAATTGCATGCCAATTGCACGCTCCCTCAAAACTTGAGACATCTTTGGCATTGTGTTGTGTGATAAAAGTGCACATTTTAAATTGGCCTTTTATTGTTCCCAGCTGTTTAATGAGTTTCTTGATATGCCACACCTTTCAGGTGGATGGATTATCTTGGCAAAGGAGAAATGCTCACTAACAGGTTTGTATACAAGTTTGTGCACAAAATGTGAGAGAAATAAGGTTTCCGTGCTTTTTCATTTCAGCTTATGAAACATGGGACCAACACTTTACATGTTGCATTTATATTTTTGTTCAGTGTAGCTAGCATTGCTTTTAGACCGCAGGCATCAGAAATATAACACAATGTCAAGTACAGGTTCTGCATTTCAAAGTTAATCAAATCAAATTGTATTTGTCACATGTGCCAAATACAACAGCTGTAGAACTTACAGCGAAATGCTGACTTACAAGCCCTCAACCAACAATGCAGTTTGAAGAAAAATTTGTGTTACGTAAAAAATAGATAGGTAAAAAATGAAAGTAACAATTAATGAAAGAGCAGCAGTAAAATAACAATAGCGAGGCAATTAACAATAGAGTGGTAGTAGTAGTGTGCAGATGTTACGACTTCTGCCGAAGTTGGTGCCTCTCCTTGTCCAATCTACGTTTCTTTTTCCATTTGTTTTGTCTTGATTGTACACAGCTGGTTTCCATTACATTATAATATTTTGAGCGTATGTAGGTCTATGGTACGGGTCTGTGCAGACATGGCTGCGCCATCCAAATTAAATCATTAGTTTGTTATTTTGTTCATTAAACAAAAAGCCTATCCGCGATCAAGCAAAAAAATAGGCTTACTCTTGATTTAGGCTACATTATTGCATGCTAAATGATTCTAAGATTAGCAAATTAATAGATGAGCTTTACCACCTCCACTTATTTGCCCAGACAGATAATTAACCAAATATACAGACCGAGATTCAGTGAAACAAAATCACATTGATTGATTTAAACCAGTCTAGGCCTAGGTCACCAAGCAACTGCGAGTGAAGAGCAAAAAAGTTCACTTTTTAAGCTACATAACAGGCTGGCAAAATGCTCTGATCATTGCTTGTGAATGAGCCAACTAGACAAGATGATCATGAGCAGCACTCACCTCAACTTAGATAGTATTTCCCCACCCTAATTAAAGCTTAACCAATATCAATCAAGAGATTCAGTGAAAATAAAAATATGACATTGGTCTTGATAAATTAATCACACGCTTGTCTCAAAGCAGTCCCCACGCTTGTCTCAAAGCAGACCCCATGCTTGTCTCAAAGCAGTCCCCACGCTTGTCTCAAAGCAGTCCCCACGCTTGTCTCAAAGCAGTCCCCACACTTGTCTCAAAGCAGACCCCACGCTTGTCTCAAAGCAGACCCCACGCTTGTCTCAAAGCAGTCCCCACGCTTGTCTCAAAGCAGACCCCACGCTTGTCTCAAAGCAGTCCCCACGCTTGTCTCAAAGCAGTCCCCACGCTTGTCTCAAAGCAGACCCCACGCTTGTCTCAAAGCAGTCCCCACGCTTGTCTCAAAGCAGACCCCACGCTTGTCTCAAAGCAGACCCCACGCTTGTCTCAAAGCAGACCCCACGCTTGTCTCAAAGCAGACCCCACGCTTGTCTCAAAGCAGTCCCCACGCTTGTCTCAAAGCAGACCCCACGCTTGTCTCAAAGCAGTCCCCACGCTTGTCTCAAAGCAGACCCCACGCTTGTCTCAAAGCAGACCCCACGCTTGTCTCAAAGCAGACCCCACGCTTGTCTCAAAGCAGTCCCCACGCTTGTCTCAAAGCAGTCCCCACGCTTGTCTCAAAGCAGTCCCCACGCTTTTCTCAAAGCAGACACCACGCTTGTCTCAAAGCAGACCCCACGCTTGTCTCAAAGCAGACCCCACGCTTGTCTCAAAGCAGACCCCACGCTTGTCTCAAAGCAGTCCCCACGCTTGTCTCAAAGCAGTCCCCATGCTTGTCTCAAAGCAGACCCCACGCTTGTCTCAAAGCAGTTCCGACGCTTGTCTCAAAGCAGTCCCCACGCTTGTCTCAAAGCAGACCCCACGCTTGTCTCAAAGCAGACCCCACGCTTGTCTCAAAGCAGTCCCCACGCTTGTCTCAAAGCAGACCCCATGCTTGTCTCAAAGCAGACCCCACCATACCCAGTTCAAAGGCACTTAAATCTGTCTCGATTGTCTCAAGATCTGTATCGCTTTCCCCCTTTTCCGCCCGTCTGCTCTCAAAAATTTGATGGAGGTGTAGTAGCTGCTGCTGGGTCAGGTTTTTTTTTCTCCCCCTCGCATCTGCCATGTTTTCAAGACAGCAATCTCCGCTAAGCCAAGCCTGGACAGGGATCTTCACTAGTTCTCTAGCATTCCACGACCCATTGGAATATCCCTGAGCTGTTGCACCGCCTCCTCGCTGATGGAAATCAAGATAATCGATCTGGGAGGAATCAAACACACGTGAATGAACCTGCTGTGGAGAGAAGTGGTGTAGTCGGTGGTAGAGAAAGAAGGGAGGGTGTAAGACAAGAAAAGGGAGGATTGCTGCTCTGCTGGCAGAGAGTATTTGAAGTCTGGGAGACGAAAGAGTAGCCCACATCACTCTGCCTCCTTCCCTACCTCTGTCTACATCCCCCTCTCATTCTCCCTCTGTGCTGCCTTAGTGACAGATCCCTCTGTTTTTATTGGCCCAATGCCCAACCAAGTCATGACATACTGTATGTACACACTCACATACATCATCAGTACCTCTTTATTGCGTACGTGCTGGTGCGTGCGTGCAGGTGTGTGTGTGACATCGATACCTCTTTATTCCTGACAACTTCAAAACACTCCCAGTCCCTTTCATCCCTTATCTGTTCTACCAAGGGAGAGGCCCTACAGAGCAGCCCGGCCTCAGCGCCATACGAAACATACTTGAAGTAATTCTGAGCACCTCCAAGACATATGATACCTACTTATGGTCTAGTTAGTTTGGCCTGAGACCACGTTGTACAGAAGGAGGTATGCTTGTCCTGAGACACTATGCAGTGGTAACATTTTGTCATTCTGACGTCTGACCAATACAACTTTTGAAATTTTTATTTTTTTTTACATGGAAAAACCTTATCATCATTCAAAAAAGATTTCTTCGCTGAAACCATTTTGGCCTCCATCCAGCAAGAAAGAATTATACTTCCACTAGGCTACACATTTAGCTGTGTTACAAAATGGTGGTGGTTTTCGTTCAATCCATATCGTTATCTGAGGTATCATATTTCCACTGGGTCCTGACTTGAGAAAAGTAATTAATCCACATGGAGAAAGAAATCACACAATCTAATATGCTTGGCTCCAGTCTCACTAGACAGACTAATAAAATGCTCATTACTGCCAGGGGTGAAGGCAGAAGTCATTTCTTACTGGTACGGGACCTACTATATGTGTTTCTGCAGATTTTCTATAGCATTTTAGAATAGCACACTACTGACGGGCGGGCGGACGGATGGACAGAGTCAGACAGTCAGACACTGTAAGAGGAGAGAAAGAAGGAAAGAGGGGGAAAATGAGAAACAAGGGGCTGTGTGATGAAAAAGTGCTGGTAAAGAAGAGAGTGAAAAGAGTCTTGATGGACAGAGCAATTACAGGGGAAAGAAAGAGAAAGGAGGAGAGCAGAAGTGGAAATAGATGAAAAGAAGAGAGCAGAGGAGAAAAGAGGAAGTAATCCTGTTGCTGTCATTATGCTAGACAGATAATCCTGTTGTAATCCTGTTGCTGTCATTATGCTAGACAGATAATCCTGTTGTAATCCTGTTGCTGTCATTATGCTAGACAGATGACCCTGTTGTAATCCTGTTGCTGTCATTATGCTAGACAGATAATCCTGTTGTAATCCTGTTGCTGTCATTATGGTAGACAGATGACCCTGTTGTAATCCTGTTGCTGTCATTATGCTAGACAGATAATCCTGTTGTAATCCTGTTGCTGTCATTATGCTAGACAGATGACCCTGTTGTAATCCTGTTGCTGTCATTATGGTAGACAGATGATCCTGCTGTAATCCTGTTGCTGTCATTATGCTAGACAGATGATCCTGTTGTAATCCTGTTGCTGCCATTATGCTAGACAGATAATCCTGTTGTAATCCTGTTGCTGTCATTATGCTAGACAGATGATCCTGCTGTAATCCTGTTGCTGTCATTATGCTAGACAGATGATCCTGTTGTAATCCTGTTGCTGTCATTATGCTAGACTGATGATCCTGCTGTAATCCTGTTGCTGTCATTATGCTAGACAGATGACCCTGTTGTAATCCTGTTGCTGTCATTATGCTAGACAGATGATCCTGCTGTAATCCTGTTGCTGTCATTATGCTAGACAGATAATCCTGTTGTAATCCTGTTGCTGTCATTATGCTAGACAGATGATCCTGCTGTAATCCTGTTGCTGTCATTATGCTAGACAGATGATCCTGCTTTAATCCTGTTGCTGTCATTATGCTAGACAGATGATCCTGCTGTAATCCTGTTTCTGTCATTATGCTAGACAGATAATCCTGTTGTAATCCTGTTGCTGTCATTATGCTAGACAGATGACCCTGTTGTAATCCTGTTGCTGTCATTATGCTAGACAGATGATCCTGCTGTAATCCTGTTGCTGTCATTATGCTAGACAGATAATCCTGTTGTAATCCTGTTGCTGTCATTATGCTAGACAGATGACCCTGTTGTAATCCTGTTGCTGTCATTATGCTAGACAGATGATCCTGCTGTAATCCTGTTGCTGTCATTATGCTAGACAGATGATCCTGCTGTAATCCTGTTGCTGTCATTATGCTAGACAGATAATCCTGTTGTAATCCTGTTGCTGTCATTATGCTAGACAGATGATCCTGCTGTAATCCTGTTGCTGTCATTATGCTAGACAGATAATCCTGTTGTAATCCTGTTGCTGTCATTATGCTAGACAAATACTTGTTTCGATGTATCACATGGGACTCGCGATAGGTGGAACACTTCAGGAAGAACTAATCACACAACGTCTGTCGGAGACATGAGGTAAGTCCCTCCCTCCTTATAAGGTGTCACTCACCCGCCCACTGGTAATTCTCAGTCTCTTCCTTGCAAAGGTTACTACGCTCCTGAAGCTCTTCTCAGCACGACTTGATCCCTATCTTCCTGCCTAATTGTTTGCAGGCGAACCCTGAGATTAACACTGACGAATCTAGGACCTCAGCATTAGCTCCCGGTATGTTCATTAAGTGTGCGGAAGTGGAGAACCCTATGGGTTGGGTCTGCGTCTGCCCGCTGCAAGGGGAAATTGCATCGTCTGTGGAGCAGGTCATCGACTGTCACCTGCCCACCATCAAGGACCGTGCAGGTACGATCATCGCCAACCCTGCCCACCCAAGACACCCCATCTTTCAAAAACTCCGCTCTGACAGATGGTTTCGGTCAATCATGACCTAACCGCCCGCCATCTGAACCGTTTTTTTCCCCCATCCTGTGGCTCGGATCAACCGGCCATCGGTCTCATAGGGATTAAGTGACTTTACATTGGGACAATTACTGCACCTCAAATATGAATCTGCACTATATTGCATTTGACAGAGTTCTATGTTTTAGGTTTACTGTACCGATATTGAATATTCTATATGATATCTGTGGTCTATCTGTCTGTATGTTGTCGATTGCTGGCAGCACTTTCACACTAAAGCAAATTCTGGGTATGTGTAAATGTACTTGGTGAATAAAGGTGATTCTGATTAGACGATTACCAGCTTTGCTCCCCGACAAAGAGCTAGCGGTACAAGACACGGCTTCTCTTGTAACCAACTCTCTTCCCTTCCTTTGGAATTGTGGTGGCCGACATCAACCGCCAGGGTATCACTTGCTCTCTGCATCTACACAGACTAGCTGTCAAGATTAGTCTGTGGAGCAGAGTACACCTACTCTTACTATGCACGACTCATGTCCCAGGCATACTGAATGTAGGAGCGGACTTGTTGTCCACGGGATTGGAGACTCTATTCCCAAGTGGTGAACCAGATCTGGGAGAGATGAGGTTGAGCCACCTTAGATGTCTTCGCATAGCACAAAGACACACACTGCCCGCTGTTCTTTGAGCTAGCAGGAAATACACCACTAGGGTGCACCAGATGCACTGCCACACCCTTGACCAAGGGTCTGTTACACAAATGCTTGTTTTGCTATGGTTGAGAAGCATATTTTGAAAATCTGAGATGACAGTGTTGTTAACAAAAGGCTAAGCTTGAGAGCTAGCATATTCATTTCATTTCATTTGCGATTTTCATTAATAGTTAACGTTGCGTTATGGTAATGAGCTTGAGGCTGTATTCACGATCCCGGATCCGGGATGGCTCGACACAAGAAGTTAATCAGCTTCTTGATATGCCACACCTGTCATGTGGATGGATTATCTTGGCAAGGAGAAATGCTCACTAACAGGGATGTTAACAAATATGTGCACACAATTTGAGAGAAATATGAAGCTTTTTGTGCATCTGGAACATTTCTGGGATCTTTTATTTCAGCTCATTAAACAATACCCCATAATGTCAAAGTGGAATTGTGTTTTTCGAAATTTGTACAAATTAAAGCTGAAATGTCTGGTGTTAATAATTATTCAACTCCTTTGCTATGCCAAGCCTAAATAACTGCAGGAGTATGAATGTGCTTAACAAGTCACATAATACATTGCATGGACTCTGTGTGCAATAACAGTATTTAACATGATTTGTTAATGACTACCTCATCTCTGTACCCCACACATACAATTATCTGTAAGGTCCCTCAGCATGGTGGTTATTAATTACACTTTGGATTGTGTATCAATACACCCAGTCCCTACAAAGATACAGGCGTTGATGGAGAGGAAGGAAACCACCATGATTTCACCATGAGGACAATGGTGACTTTAAAACAGTTACAGAGTTTAATGGCTGTGATAGGAGAAAACTGAGGATGGATCAACAACATTGTAGTTATGCCACAATAATAGGGAAATGTCAGTTGTACAACTGAAATGTGTCTTCTGCATTCAACCCAACCCCTCTGAATCAGAGAGGTGCGGGGGGGCTGCTTTAATCGACACCCGTGGAACAGTGGGTTAACTGCCTTGCTCAGGGGCAGAACGACAGATTTTTACCTTGTCAGCTCAGGAATCCAATCCAGCAACCGTTTGGTTACTGGCCCAACACTCTAACCACTAGTCTACCTGCGCTAACCTAATTGACAGAGTGAAAAGAATGAAGCCTGTACAGAATACAAAATATTCCAAAAGCTGCATCCTGTTTGCAACAAGGCTCTAAATTAAAACTGCTGACAATGTGGCAAAGAAAGTAATGTTATGTCCTGAATAGAAAGTGTTTTGTTTGGGGCAAATCCAATACAACACTCTACTGAGTATCACGCTCCTTATTTTTAAGTATAGTGGGTAGCTACATTGTGTTATGGGTATGCTTGTAATCGTTAAGGACTGTGGAGTTTTCCAGAATAAAAAGTAATGGAATGGAGCTAAGCACAGGCAAAATCCTAAAGGAAATCCTGGTTCAGTCTGCTTTCCACCAGACACTGGGAGATTAATTGACCTTTCTGCAGGACAATAACCTAAAACACAAGGCCAAATCTACACTGAAGTTGCTAATGTGATTAGCATGAGGCTGTAAGTAACAAGAACATTTCCCAGGACATAGAAATATCTGATATGGGCAGAAAGCTTAAATTCTTGTTAATCTAATTGCACTGTCCAATTTACAGTAGCTATTACGGTGAAAGAATGCACAGGAGAGTGCACAGTTAGGAACTTGAAAATGTATTAATAAACCAACTAGGCACATTTGGACAGTCTCGATAAAACATTTTGAACAGAAATGCAATGGTTCATTGAATCAGTCTAAAACTTTGCACATACACTTGGACAGTCTCGATAAAACATTTTGAACAGAAATGCAATGGTACATTGAATCAGTCTAAAACTTTGCACATACACTGCTGCCATCTAGTGGCCAAAATATTACTTGCACCTAACCTGGCATAGTACATGATGGCCTTTCTCTTGCATTTTAAAGTTGATGGAACAAAAATCAACAAAAAAATGTTAGTTTTTTTGTAATATATTTTACCAGATCTAATGTGTTATATTCTCCTACATTCATTTAACTTTTCCAGAAACTCCTTTCAAATGGTATCAATAATATGCATATCCTTGCTTTAGGTCCTGAGCTACAGACAGTTAGATTTGGGTATGTCATTTTAGGCGAAAATTGAAAAAGAAATGTGTTATCCTTAAGAGGGGGTTAAGTGTACTAGAACATCTATGGCAAGACCTTTTCTAGCAATGATCAACAACCAATTTGACAGAGTTTAAACTCCTTAGGGTTGCAATCCCGTTAACGGGATCGATATGACAACAGCCAGTGAAGATGCTGAGCGCCAAATTCAAAACAACAGAAATCTCATAATTAAAATTCATCAAACATACATGTATCTTAAAACTTTTTTAAAGGTAATCTTTTGGTTAATCCCACCACAGTGTCTGATTTCAAAAACGCTTTACAGCGAAAGCTCCACAAACGATTATGTTTGTGTCACAAAAAGCACAAATAGAGATAAAATTAATCACTAACCTTTGATGATCTTCATCAGATGACACTCATAGGACTTCATGGGACATGTTACACAATACATATATGTTTTGTTTGATAAAGTTCATATTTATATTTTAAAAAATCTGAGCATTACGTTCACTAGTTCCAAAAACATCCGGTGATATTTCAGAGAGCCACATAATTTTACAGAAAAACTCATCATAAATGTCGAAGAAAATTCAAGTGTTAGACATGGAAATATAGATATACCTCTCCTTAATGCAACCGCTGTGTCAGATTTCTAAAAAACTTTATGGAAAAAGCAAACCATACAATAATCTGAGACGGTGCTCAGAAAACAAATCCAATTTTCCGCCATGTTGGAGTCAACAGAAATCAGAAATTACATTATAAATATTCCCTTACCTTTGATGATCTTCCTCAGAATGCACTCCCAGGAATCACAGTTCCACAATAAATGCTTGATTTGTTCGATAATGTCCATTATTTTTGTCCAAGCAGCTACTTTTGTTAGTGCGTTAGGTACACATATCCAAACGCTCGTGCAGGTCAGGCATAACTTCGGACACAAACTTTTAAAAGTTATATTACAGGTCTTAGAAACATTTCAAACTAAGTATAGATTCAATCTTTAGGGTGTTGTTATCATAAATCTTCAATAAAGTTCCAACCGGAGAATTCCTTTGTGTCTAGAGAAGCAAGTCGATATCATGTGAAATGCGCGTGCCAGTAACCTGACTCATTCCCCTCTCATTCAGCCCCACAACACAGTAGAAGCCTCATTCACGTTTCTAAAGATGGTTGACATCTAGTTGTCGTGTCTTTGGCTATGCCAGATTAATTGCTATGACATGCTATTCTATAAAATTAATATCACCTGATGGGGCTAATCATGTAAATGTAATTAACTAGAGAGTCAGGCACCACAAAAAAATATTTATAGAGCTGTTATCTTCCGAATAAGCGCTTAAAGATTTAGCAATATTTTACATCAATAGCAGTCAACATTAATCATCATCTTACTTCAGTCTCATATTCTGAAAGTTGTAAATTCTTGGTTATCTGCAAGAATCCTGGCTAACAAGTTGAATCAGCAATACAAAATTGGGTTTAATTATTTATTTACTAAATACCTAACTAATCACACAGAATAACATATACAAATAATTAATTATACCTGGATAATTCTTTACGTCATAGGAAACGTCCCTAGCAGGCGGAAACAGATATGATAGCTTGTTACACAAAGGAAAAGGGGCGGGGTTTGAGTGAAAGAGCGGGAGACTGGGGGACAAAGGGAAGAAGCTGTGCTATCATAAATACAGTATCTTATGCATTCTAAATTACCGCCCATTTGGAAAAGGAAAACGCAATAAATATTTACTCTGAGCTGCGCTTCAGTAGGTTGGCGGTAGATGGAAGACCGTGTTGCCAAACCGAGTCCTTTGTCCTTTGAAGAATGTCTCTAGTGGTCACTTGGATAAGTTGTAGTAACGTCGTTGTGTGGTAGATGGCATACTCTGTCTGTTCCTTCCTAACCTGCATTTGCAGCTGCGGTCGCTAACTCAACGGCTAGGAGGTATCACTTCTGTCGTGAATAAGAGTTCAAGGTTCATACCATTCGCAACCAAAGCTCATGCTGATGTTGGCTTCGTTCTGTGGTTTTTATCTGAACCATTCTGACATGGGATCGTCATCTCACATCCGCAGAACAGAAAGTTATGTTGTAGTCAAGAGCTTATATAGGAAGGAAGAGGAGGCTGTGTTTGAAGAGTTTTATAGCCTTTGTCCCTTCACAGGGGAGGGCCACTGATTGAGCAGCCCTATCTTGTGAAATTCCAAATCTCACATTTTAGAAGCTAAAATCACATTTCATCCCATCACAAATAATTTCATATTCAAACATTTAAATTGAACAACAATTCCATGTGAATCTGATAACTCTGATGTGTGGACTTTCCACTGTGGAGTTTATGTCATCTTATCATTGATGAGAATGTCTCAGATGACAACCAAACTGACATCATATTCATTAAGTACCACTGCATATGTTCAATTGTTCGGATTACCAGAATATAGTTAATTTCCCCCCACATACTGATATTCCCAGAATCTCTATGTTAAGTTTTTTAAAAAAGTAACCTCAGTAGGTTAGAGAAGAGAAAAGGGGGGAAGAGGTATTTATGACAGTCATAAACCTATCCCCCAGGCCAAAGTCATGATAGAGGAAGCCCTAGGAAGTGCAACTTCATCCATATCCCACTGTGAATTCAATTGGGCTTGGGTTGAAAATCGACCAACCTCAGATTTCTCACTTCCTGTTTGGATTTCTTCTCAGGTTTCTGCCTGCCATATGAGTTCTGTTAGACTCACAGACATCATTCAAACAGTTTTATAAACTTCAGAGTGTTTTCTATCCATAATATACATATATTAGCAACTGGGACTGAGGAGTAGGCCATTTACTCTGGGCACCTTTCATCCAAGCTACTCAATACTGCCCCTGCAGCCATAAAAAGTTAACCAGAAAAACTCACAGCTTTAATCGCTGCCAAAGTGGCTTCTATAAAGTATTGACTCAGGGGTGTGACTAGTTAGGTCAATTAGATATTTCTGTATTTCATTGTCAATAAATTTGCAAACATTTCTAAAAACATGCACGTAATGCATGTAAACACACACCTTGCTAGCACAGGGGATCTCTGAGGGAGTTCCTGACTCCATTACATACAGAAGATGCAGTGATGAAATCCATCCTTTATCTTCATATGTGCGCGTGTCTGGTTGGAAAAGAAAATATGCAGAAATATGCAGTTACAGAGGATGGGACGTTTAGTGGGAGGGAGGTATGAAGAGTATGCCAAAGAAGCGGAAGGATTGTGAGAATGAGAAAAGACAAAAGGAAGAAAGAGGAAAGGGAGAGAGAGCGAGAGAGAAAGGTAAGGAAATGGGGGATACCGAGTCAGTTGTACAACTGAATGCATTCAACTGGAATGTGGCTTCCGCATTTAACCCAACCCCTCTGAATCGAGAGAGAGAGAGAGAGAGAGAGAGAGAGAAACAAGACTCTTGGGAGTTGGGTTTATTGTCTTTGCTGGAGTGGAGTGGTGAGCAGTATAGAACACTGAGAGGTTACTGGAGGGCAGCTAGGGCCTTCAATCTCCATTCAGCCTTCACTGAGAGGTTACTGGAGGGCAGCTAGGGCCTTCAATCTCCATTCAGCCTTCACTGAGAGGTTACTGGAGGGCAGCTAGGGCCTTCAACCTCCATTCAGCCTTCACTGAGAGGTTACTGGAGGGCAGCTAGGGCCTTCAACCTCCATTCAGCCTTCACTGAGAGGTTACTGGAGGGCAGCTAGGGCCTTCAACCTCCATTCAGCCTTCACTGAGAGGTTACTGGAGGGCAGCTAGGGCCTTCAACCTCCATTCAGCCTTCACTGAGAGGTTACTGGAGGGCAACTAGGGCCTTCAATCTCCATTCAGCCTTCACTGAGAAGTTACTGGAGGGCAGCTAGGGCCTTCAATCTCCATTCAGCCTTCACTGAGAGGTTACTGGAGGGCAACTAGGGCCTTCAATCTCCATTCAGCCTTCACTGAGAGGTTACTGGAGGGCAGCTAGGGCCTTCAACCTCCATTCAGCCTTCACTGAGAGGTTACTGGAGGGCAACTAGGGCCTTCAATCTCCATTCAGCCTTCACTGAGAGGTTACTGGAGGGCAGCTAGGGCCTTCAACCTCCATTCAGCCTTCACTGAGAGGTTACTGGAGGGCAACTAGGGCCTTCAATCTCCATTCAGCCTTCACTGAGAGGTTACTGGAGGGCAGCTAGGGCCTTCAACCTCCATTCAGCCTTCACTGAGAGGTTACTGGAGGGCAACTAGGGCCTTCAATCTCCATTCAGCCTTCACTGAGAGGTTACTGGAGGGCAGCTAGGGCCTTCAACCTCCATTCAGCCTTCACTGAGAGGTTACTGGAGGGCAACTAGGGCCTTCAATCTCCATTCAGCCTTCACTGAGAGGTTACTGGAGGGCAACTAGGGCCTTCAATCTCCATTCAGCCTTCACTGAGAGGTTACTGGAGGGCAGCTAGGGCCTTCAACCTCCATTCAGCCTTCACTGAGAGGTTACTGGAGGGCAGCTAGGGCCTTCAATCTCCATTCAGTCTTCACTGAGAGGTTACTGGAGGGCAGCTAGGGCCTTCAACCTCCATTCAGCCTTCACTGAGAGGTTACTGGAGGGCAACTAGGGCCTTCAACCTCCATTCAGCCTTCACTGAGAGGTTACTGGAGGGCAGCTAGGGCCTTCAATCTCCATTCAGCCTTCACTGAGAGGTTACTGGAGGGCAGCTAGGGCCTTCAACCTCCATTCAGCCTTCACTGAGAGGTTACTGGAGGGCAGCTAGGGCCTTCAACCTCCATTCAGCCTTCACTGAGAGGTTACTGGAGGGCAGCTAGGGCCTTCAACCTCCATTCAGCCTTCACTGAGAGGTTACTGGAGGGCAGCTAGGGCCTTCAACCTCCATTCAGCCTTCACTGAGAGGTTACTGGAGGGCAACTAGGGCCTTCAATCTCCATTCAGCCTTCACTGAGAGGTTACTGGAGGGCAGCTAGGGCCTTCAACCTCCATTCAGCCTTCACTGAGAGGTTACTGGAGGGCAACTAGGGCCTTCAATCTCCATTCAGCCTTCACTGAGAGGTTACTGGAGGGCAGCTAGGGCCTTCAACCTCCATTCAGCCTTCACTGAGAGGTTACTGGAGGGCAACTAGGGCCTTCAATCTCCATTCAGCCTTCACTGAGAGGTTACTGGAGGGCAACTAGGGCCTTCAATCTCCATTCAGCCTTCACTGAGAGGTTACTGGAGGGCAGCTAGGGCCTTCAACCTCCATTCAGCCTTCACTGAGAGGTTACTGGAGGGCAGCTAGGGCCTTCAATCTCCATTCAGTCTTCACTGAGAGGTTACTGGAGGGCAGCTAGGGCCTTCAACCTCCATTCAGCCTTCACTGAGAGGTTACTGGAGGGCAACTAGGGCCTTCAACCTCCATTCAGCCTTCACTGAGAGGTTACTGGAGGGCAGCTAGGGCCTTCAATCTCCATTCAGCCTTCACTGAGAGGTTACTGGAGGGCAGCTAGGGCCTTCAACCTCCATTCAGCCTTCACTGAGAGGTTACTGGAGGGCAGCTAGGGCCTTCAACCTCCATTCAGCCTTCACTGAGAGGTTACTGGAGGGCAGCTAGGGCCTTCAACCTCCATTCAGCCTTCACTGAGAGGTTACTGGAGGGCAGCTAGGGCCTTCAACCTCCATTCAGCCTTCACTGAGAGAACAGAACCACAGGCAAACACACACACACATGCACACATATGCACGCACACGTACACACGCACACACTAGCATACAATGCCACTACAATAATGTTTACATATCTTGCGTTACTCATCTCATATGTATATACTGTATTTTATACCATCTATTGCATCTTGCCTATGCCGCTCGGTCATTGCTCATCCATATATTTGTACATAAAGTATATATTCTTATTCCATTCTTTTACTTAGATTTGTGTGTATTAGGTAGTTGTTGTGGAATTGTTAGATTACTTGTTAGATATTGCTGCACTGCCGGTACTAGTGGCACAAGCATTTCGCTCCACTCGCAATAACATCTGCTAACCGTGTGTATGTGACCAATAAAATTTGATTTGATTTGATTTGAAACACACGTGCGCACACACCAAAACAAACATACAACCTGTGACTGTTCTCTCCCTCTCTCTGTCTTTCTCTTTCTGACTTAATTTGCAACAAATACAAAACACTCTATTGTTAATTGTCTCGCTCTACTAACTCAGCTGGTTTGTTTACTGCAAGCTGGGTGTCTGTCTGACAGACATTGTTGCTGTTTCACTTGTCTCACAGCAATGGTTCCCTTACAAACCCTGTCCTCATTGGCAGACAGTTTCACACTAAACAGGATATCAATTCCACAGCAGCCGGATGTAATCAGTGTTCAGTTCCAGAACCCCAGCTGCTAGAGGTGAAGGATCATGGGTAGAGAGGTCCACTCTGGGATCAAATTGCAGTGTAACGTGTCGGAAAATAATCTTATCAAAAGATTCTTCCTAATGAGTCGTGATGTCATTACCAATTAACCTTCTGATCGGGCTAATCTGATTAAGGAATGACATAATATGGAATTATGAAAATGCAAGATAATTATAAGTGGATAAAGCATCATTTCGCAATGATCAACAACAGTCAATTCTAAACCACAGTTTTGTTCTGTGTACCCTTGTGCCTCTTAAAAGCTGCTTCGCACACACACACACACACACACACACACACACACACACACACACACACACACACACACACACACACACACACACACACACACACACACACACACACACACACACTGACTGGTCGAGGTTCTTGTGGTGTCACTGCCAAGTCATCTCCACCGGCGCCGATGTCTGCTGTTAATGAGTGGGCTGGCGGGACACACAGACTCCGAGGTGACATTTGTGTGTGTTCACGTGTGTGTGTGTCATAATGACTCAATTGCAACTTACCATCCTGTATCCATTTGATGATCATTAAAGCACACTCTCTTTTCTATTTCTCTCCATCTAGATAAATGGAACTCAAGTATCTTCAGTGCGTCATCCGCAGAACCCAATATTAGACCTAGCTTATACAACAATGTGATGTTTCCCCATACCCCAGGCTACCGCTGCGACTCCCGAGGTCTTGCTGTGGACGAGCTGGATGTTGTGCAATACCCTGACTCACATCTAAAATAAGTCATCCAACAGGAAACAATCTATACGAGCTACTTCGAAGAAGTTGCACCAAAATCCACTGGCCGAGGTCTCGTTAGGTAACCATACGTGTGGGTAGAGGTCAGAATAACTCCAGTTTCAGGTGTATGAGTGGTCTGTAGAGTAGAGTGGGTCTATATTTGTCATAATCCATGGATGACATCTAAATGTATTGAAATTAGAACAAGCATTTCATCTTCCAGCTTTGAAGTAGCCATAGTGTGAAATGTAGGTGTGGGCAATGTTCCCTCTAAGCTCCCCTTTTAGTTAACAATGTCAATGTTTCGCTCTACTGTGGGAATTGTGCTGGAATCAGCACTTTCAATGTAACATACTGAAACAAACTATGCAAGACTTAGTATGCAAAACAAACTTTGCAAGAAATGTTCTTGTAGGAAGAGCGCGTCGGAGTAGGATTCTATTGCATAGACAGGCACGACTCAGACTCATATTCTACACAGAGCTGTGCGCCATAACTAATCAGAGCTTGAGTAGGGCAATGCGCAAATATCCATTAACATATATGGATCTGTACCATTCACTTTGAACTGGACTGTTACACAGGGTGGAGCAGGTGAACCCAAGTGCAGACTCAGACGAGGAGACAGGGATAAGGTAGCTAAGGTATTTATTGAAAAGCAGGGGGGAGATGGGGTGCAGGCCAGGGGAAGCTCGGGCAGGTAGCAGGGAACCAGGAGCTGAAGCTGGGGCTAGGGGAATAGGGACAGGGTAACCAGGTCTGGAGCGGAATCTAAGGAAGAAGTAGAGCGGGGGTCCAGGGCAGGGAAGCAGGACTGATGAGATGAGGAACTGGAGACAGGGACCAGAGTCAGAGTGGACGGAACTGTAGCAGAGAGAAAAGCAGCGCCAGGCAAGGGAAAAACAGGCACAACAGGATAACAGGAACTATGCAGAAACAACTGGCAAGAACCGCAGACCGACTGCACAGAGGCAACAAACTAGCAGTGTGGAAGTGGCAGGGCTGAGTATTTATAGAGACCTTGATTATGGAACAGGTTGCAGCTGGTGGGGATCTGCTCCACCTGCAGCACTCCTGTCTCCACTCACACAATCACACACACACACAGAGGCAGTGGGAGAGAGCAGTGGGGGAGAGGCGGCTGGTTAGGGAGACACGGGATGAGAAGTAGAGGGTGTGGCAGGGGCAAATGTAACATGTACTGTGTTTACAACACGAGCGGTCGAGAGTAGATGTGGTTGTCCAGAGGTGCATCTAGCCATCTGTCTACATTTGTTCACATTCTTTGCTAGATAGTGAGTTATTAGCCCAGTGAGAGCTAATTTCCAGTTAACAATGGGGGAGTGGTTCCTTCCCACAAGAGCACACAATGTGTGTCTTTGACAAGCAAGTCAGATGAAGAGCTTTTTTTATGTTTAAAGGGGCAGTGTTTTAGACTGTCTTGAATAAGCTATGTAGCCAATAGGCAGAGGGTAGCATAATTTGTCTGAGCTGTCATCAAGGCAAAGGGTGGCTACTTTGAAGATTCTCAAATATAAAATATATGTTTATCACCTTTTTGGCTACTACATGATTCCATATGTGTTATTTCATAGTATTGATGTCTTTACTATTATTATACAATGCAGAAAATAGTAAAAATTAAGAAAACACCTGAAATGAGTAGGTGTGTCCAAACTTTTGACTGGTACTGTATGTGTCCTATTTAACTATTGCTGTACATATACTATTCTTCAGATATACTACATAGTCCATCCACATACTGTCCATATTGCTTATACATCCCATCAGTTAGATATATACAGTACCAGTCAAAAGTTTGGACACACCTACTTATCAGCATTATGAAATAACACATATGGAATCATGTAGTAACCATAAAAGTGTTAAACAAATCAAAATATAGTTGAGATTCTTCAAAATAACCACCCTTTTCCTTGATAGCAGCTTTGCACACTCTTGGCATTCTCTCAACCAGCTTCATGAGGTAGTCACCTGGAATGCATTTCAATTAACAGGTGTGCCTTCTTAAAAGTTAATTTGTGGAATTTCTTTCCTTCTTCAAGGGTTTGAGACAGTCATCTTGTCTCAAACCCATTAAGGTAGGGGTGGTATACAGAAGATAGCCATATTTGGTAAAAGACCAATCCATATTATGGCAAGAACAGCTCAAATAAGCAAAGAGAAATGGCAGTCCATCATTACTTTAAGACATGAAGGTCAGTCAATGCAAAAAATGTCAAGAACATGGAAAGTTTCTTCAAGTGCAGTCGCAAAAACCATCAAGCGCTATGATGGAACTGGCTCTCATGAGGACCGCCACAGGAAAGGAAGACCCAGAGTTACCTCTGCTGGATATGTTCATTAGTGTTAACTGCACCTCAGATTGCAGCCCAAATAAATGCTTCACAGAGTTCAAGTAACAGACACATTTCAACATCAACTGTTCAATGGAGACTGTGTAAAATCAGGCCTTCATCATCGAATTGCTGCAAAGAAATTACTACTGAAGGACACCAATAAGAGGAAGAGACTTTCTTGGGCCAAGAAACACGAGCAATGGACATTAGAACAGTGGAAATCTGTCCTTTGATCTGATTAGTCCAAATTTGAGATTTTTGGTTCCAACCACAGTAGTGTATATGTACTCCAAAACATATATGGGGGATTGAAAATGATAGAGACAATTACATCTGCAATATTAAAGTCCTGCAAGTTTTTTCCAAAAGTCTCATGGAATGAAGGCCTACATTGAACAACACATGTTCTGCTACTGTAGGCTGAATGATAGAACAGCTAATTCCATGTTAATAATATTGTTATTTTTTGATGGCAGGCCAATCGAGTAGGCCTACATTATGATAAAATTGCCACAGTAGCCTACTGTTAAAACTGTAACTTAAGTGTACTGCCTCATTGTTCACAGTAAACGCACCAAATTTTGAGCCTAATTTTCATAACATTCATAAAATTTCTCCGACCTAATATTTCTCCGTGCAAATATTGGAAGGAACATTGGGTATGAGGATTTGATAATTAGATGCCCTACATTTAAAATATGACTGTAATGTGCTTTTATCGTTTATTGTCATTGCGACATTGACTGTGTATTCATCTTGAATACACAGTTTCCAGCAGCATTCAAGCGCATGGATGCACATGTTTGTTTTACTATCCTTTTGGGCACCAGACAATTGATTCTCATTCAAAAATCTATTTTCCCTAACCACTATCCCTTAAACTAACCAGAGCTATAAGCTTAACCCTAACGTTAACCACAAACCTTAACCGTAATTGTACCTTCAACCTAACTAAACGTAAAATCATTTTTCCCTATGGGGACCACTTCCCAGAATGTTCCTTGTTTTACAACCCTTGTGAGACCCTTGGATCCCCACAAGGATAGCAAAACCAAAGACACACACACACACACACACACTCTCTCCCAGAGGACATCATTCACATGTTAATTAGCAGGTAATGGGACTGAGGGTGATATACTGGATGTGTGTGTGTGTGTGTGTGTGTGTGTGTGTGTGTGTGTGTGTGTGTGTGTGTGTGTGTGTGTGTGTGTGTGTGTGTGTGTGTGTGTGTGTGTGTGTGTGTGTGTGTGTGTGTGTGTGTGTGTGTGTGTGTGTGTGTGTGTGTGTGTGTGTGTGAGTGATGTCCTAGGGGGAAGTATTCTACCTAACTGCCTTTCCACCAGCTCCCCATCCCACATACATTTTCCTCCCCAGGGGAACAGGGGTATCGATTTGTGGTTCCCAGGACATCAATCTCGTTTGGAGGAGATGAACACGATTAGAGAGAGATGAGAAGCAGGGGAGGGAGGTGTTAATCTAAGTGTGTGTGTGTGTGTGTGTGTGTGTGTGTGTGTGTGTGTGTGTGTGTGTGTGTGTGTGTGTGTGTGTGTGTGTGTGTGTGTGTGTGTGTGTGTGTGTGTGTCAAATCAAATCAAAGTTTAAGGGTCACATATACAGTTTAGCAGATTTATAGCAGGTGCAGCGAAATGCTTGTGTTACCAGCGCCTAACAGTATAGCTAACTGTCAAACAAGTACACAAATTATTATAAAAAACAAGAAATCCCGAATGTCAAAATGAATCAAACTAACACGGTTTCAGTAATCTAAATGCAATCTATTAGCATATACACCAAAAAGATATACTTGGAATGAAATGAGCAGTAGATAAATTAGAGTGAGCTATGTCGAGAATCCAGTGTAGAAATAAACAGTGTAACAAAATGCAATATAAAGTAGTAGATACAGTGCATTCGGAAAGTATTCAAACCCCATCATTTTTTCCACATTTTGTTACATTACAGCCTTATACTAAAATTGACACAATTACTTTTTTTCCCTCATCAATCCACACACAATACCCCATAATGACAAATATATATATAAATACATTATTTACGTAAGTATTCAGACTCTTTGCTATGAGACTCAAAATTGAGCTTCCTTGAGCAGTTTCTACAACCAGATTGGAGTCCACCTGTGGTAAATTCAATTGAGTTGAGTTTATTTTATTTTTACAGGGACAGTGCAAATTAATCAACGTATCAGTAAAAGTGCCGGTTTTAGCCAGCCGGCTAATTTTCAACCTCAGTCCCTGGGCAGGTTATTAATTGATTGGACATGATTTGGAAAGGGACTCACCTGTCTATATAAGGTCCCACAGTTGACAGTGCATGTCAGAGCAAAAACCAAGCCATGAGGTCGAAGGAAATGTCCTTAGAGCTCAGAGACAGGATTGTGTCAATGCACAGGTCTGGGGAAGAGTACCAAAACATTTCTGCAGCATTGAAGGTCCCCAAGAACAGTGGCTTCCGTCATTCTTAAATGGAAGAAGTTTGGAACCACCAAGACTCTTCCTCGAGCTGGGCGCCCTGCCAAACTGAGCAATCGGGGGAGAAGGACTTTAGTCATGGAGGTGACCAAGAACCTGATGGTCACTCTGAATGAGCTCCAGAGTTCCTCTGTGGAGGTGGGAGAACCTTGCAGAAGGACACCCATTTCTGCAGCACTCCACCAATCAGGCCTTTATGGTAGAGTGGCCAGGCGGAAGCCACTCCTCAGTAAAAGGCACATGACAGCCACTTGGAGTTTTCCAAGAGGCACCTAAAGGACTGGTCTGATGAAACCAAGATTGAACTCTTTGGCCTGAATGCCAAGCGTCACGTCTGGAGGAAACCTGGCACCATCTCTATGGTGAAGCATGGTGGTGGCAGCATCATCCTGTGGGGATGTTTTTCAGCAGCAGGGACTGGGAGACTAGTCAGAACCGAGAGAAAGATGAACAGCGCAAAGTACAGAGAGATCCTTGATGAAAACCTTCTCCAGAGTACTCAGGACCTCAGACTAGGGCGAAGGTTCACCTTCCAACAGAACACAGACCCTAAGCACAGAGCCATGACGACGCAGGAGTGGCTTCGGGGCAAGTCTCTGAATGCCTTTGAGTGGCCCAGCCAGAGCCTGGTCTTGAACCCGATCAAGCATCTCTGGAGAGGCCTGTAAATAGCTGTGCAGCGACACTCCCCATCCAATCTGACAGAGCTTGAGAGGATCTGCTGAGAATAATAGGAGAAACTCCCCACATCAAATCAAATCAAATGTTATTTGTCACAGGTGTCAACATTACAGCTTACAAGCCTTTAACCATCAATGCCGTTTTAATGAAAACAAGTGTTAAGTAAAAAATAGAGAAGTAAACAATTCAAAGCAGCAGTAGAAAAGCAGTACGAGTGTGCCAAGCTTGTAGCGTCATACCCAAGAAGACTCAAAGCTGATATCGCTGCCACAGGTGCTTCAACAAAGTACTGAGTGAAGGGTCTGAATACTTATGTCAATTTGACATTTCAGTTTTATATGAAATAAATCAAATGTGCAAAAAATGTCTAAACCTGTTTTTGCTTTGTCATTATGTGGTATTGTGTGTTGATTGCACTTAATCCATTTTAGAATACGGCTGTAACATGACAAAATGTGTAAAAAGTCAAGGGGTCTGAATACTTTCCCGAATGTTCTGCATATTAGAACGAGTTATGTGAAGAATAAAGTATTTACACGGCGTGTAAAGCAGTATAAAAGAAGCGTTCCAGTGTTTAATGTCTCTATATACGTGGGATAGCAGAGTTCGCTGTGTGCGAGTTTTGTCTATGTACGTGTGTTTGTGAGTATGGACATAGGCGTGCGTGTGAGTGTATTTGGGGTTACAGGTGTGTGCATGTGTATGAGGTGTGTGTGTGTGAGCTTACAGTATGTGTGAGTGTCTCTTATTACAGAAGATTGTGTGATCGCTTGTACAACAGTCTGATGGTCTGGAAATAGAAACTGTTTTGCAGCCTTTCATTCCTTTGTTGCACCTTTACTGTCTTTGTCTGATAGATGGTAGCAGAGTGAACAGACCGTGACTCGAATGGCTGAGGTCCTTGATGATTTTTGACACAGAGTGCTGTAAATGTCCTGGAGGGCAGGCAGCATTTAGCCTCTGGAGAGCCATTCAGTTGAGGGCGGTGCAGTTACCATGCCAGGGCTTGATGCAGCCCGACAGAATGCTCTCAATGGTGCATCTGTAGAAGTTTGTGAGGGTCTTGAGGGCCATGCCGAATTTCTTCAGTGCCTGAGGTTGTAGAGGCGCTGTTGTTGTGTGTGTGCTTGTGTTTGTGTGTGCATGTTTTTGTGTGTGTGTGTGTGTGTGTGTGTTAGTACCTATTATTTGATCCACATCACCTCAATTTATCCAAGGTGTCAGACAGGACTGTATGATCTATCATACTACGCTCATAACAATGTCTATATTCTCTTAGGTTAAGTATATCTCCATAGACATTAAATGCAAACAGAGCATATTAGTATTCTTTGACATTGTGTTTTGGGTTGTTCTTCAATCCCGGAGAGCTACAGGATGTGCTTTAATATCAGCCCAGCACAGTCACCTTATTACACATTGTATTTGTATTTATTATGGATCCCCATTACCAAGGCAGCAGCTACTCTTCCTGTAGTCTGGAAGAGTAGCTGATCAATCAATCAATCTTGATTAGCTAAAGCAGGTGTGTTAGTGCTGGGCTGGAACTAAAGCCTGCATATCCTGAAGACCTACGCGCTGGATAGATTTCTTTTCGGCTCCCTCTTGAGCCACCCACGGCCCTCCTACAAAGCAGCACAGGAGCAGAACCATCTGTGTGTGTGTGTGTGTGTGTGTGTGTGTGTGTATGTGTGTGTGTGTGCATTTGTGCATATGGCTGAAAGAAGTAATCCATTAAAAGCTGCAGTTACACACAATACCACAGGCAAGCAATACCACAGCTACTGTGTAACCTCATCAGTATCATAATATAAGATGGCGCCGTACTGTATGGCTGCCGTCTTGAGAGCTCAGGCCCAACTTTGCTATTTTGGGATTATTTTGGCGGTTATCTCTACTCTTTTTGCACTACAGTTTACAATTGGCTCATTCATCCCCCTCCTCTCCCTTGTAACTATTCCCCAGGTCGTTGCTGCAAATGAGAACGTGTTCTCAGTCAACTTACCTGGTAAAATAACGGATAAATAAATAAAAAATAAACATGTATTTGCTATAATTTCTTATGAACAACAAAAACTTGAAAACATCAGACTGGCAGTTACTAACCTACATTTCAGCTGCAACTTCGACCCATATGTTTTGGGGACTCCACCGACAGCGTCGATGAGCTAACCACCTCGGGTTTCATCAGGAAAAGCATCGCTGACGTTGTCCCCACAGTGAAGGTTCACTGCTTCCCCAACCAAAAGCCCTAGATTAACACTGAGCGCTAAGCTAAAGGACAGACACACATAGGGCCGTTGTACCAGAACTCTTGCTACGACCTCCGCAGATCCATCAAACAGGTAAAAGGACAGTATAGGAACAAGGTGGAATCCTATTACACTGGCTCCGACGCTTGACACGTGGAAGGGGCTACAGTCCATTGTGGATCACAAAGGTAGCCGTGATCTATCCGACAATGGCTCTCTACTAGACGAACTCAATACATTTTATGAACACTTCGACAAAAACAACACAGAGCCGTGCACGAGGGCCCTCGCCGTCTCAGAGGACTGAGTAATCTCTCTCTCCGGGGCCAACGTAAGGTCAACACTCACAAGGCCACAGGGCCAGACGATATTCCAGGGGGAATTCTCAGAGCATGCAGACCAGCTGGCAGGCATCTTCACGGTCATTTTCGTGGGTGCACACCCCTTTCCACATCGACAGGGCCACAGTGGAGAGGGTCAAGAGCTTCAAGTTCCTCGGTGTCCACATCACTGAAGACTTAACATGGTCCTCTCACACCCCAGAAAAGACCCCAGAAACCGAGACATGAACTATTCTCCATGCTCCCATTCGAGAGGCGGTACCGGTATATCAAGGCTCAGACAAACAGACTCCCAAACAGCTTCTATCCCCTGGCCATAAGACTGTTAAATGGCTAACAACCACTCCCTCTCCCACAGACTGTCCACAGTGAATCTATACCCATGCACAGGTCTCTACCCACTCAGACACAACCTACATCTGCTAAAATAATTATTGATTGCCATAACCATTAGTATTTATCTATTTATCCTGCTACTGGTGACTATTACTTCTGTTTACATATAGATTTTACCATTAGTATATTACCATGAGTATTTATCTATTTATCCTGCTACTGGTGACTATTACTTCTGTTTACATATAGATTTGACCATTAGTATTTATCTATTTATCCTGCTACTGGTGACTATTACTTCTGTTTACATATAGATTTTACCATTAGTATTTATATATTCCAGCTAAGAGTCTCTTTTCAGCCCTGTTTACATGTATATCCTACTACTAGTCTCTTTTCAGCCCTGTTTACATGTATATCCTACTACCAGTCTCTTTTCAGCCCTGTTTACATGTATATCCTACTACTAGTCTCTTTTCAGCCCTGTTTACATGTATATCCTACTACTAGTCTCTTTTCAGCCCTGTTTACATGTATATCCTACTACTAGTCTCTTTTCAGCCCTGTTTACATGTATATCCTACGACTAGTCTCTTTTCAGCCCTGTTTACATGTATATCCTACTACTAGTCTCTTTTCAGCCCTGTTTACATGTATATCCTACTACCAGTCTCTTTTCAGCCCTGTTTACATGTATATCCTACTACCAGTCTCTTTTCAGCCCTGTTTACATGTATATCCTACTACCAGTCTCTTTTCAGCCCTGTTTACATGTATATCCTACTACTAGTCTCTTTTCAGCCCTGTTTACATGTATATCCTACTACTAGTCTCTTTCAGCCCTGTTTACATGTATATCCTACTACTAGTCTCTTTTCAGCCCTGTTTACATGTATATCCTACTACTAGTCTCTTTTCAGCCCTGTTTACATGTATATCCTACTACCAGTCTCTTTTCAGCCCTGTTTACATGTATATCCTACGACTAGTCTCTTTTCAGCCCTGTTTACATGTATATCCTACGACTAGTCTCTTTTCAGCCCTGTTTACATGTATATCCTACTACTAGTCTCTTTTCAGCCCTGTTTACATGTATATCCTACGACTAGTCTCTTTTCAGCCCTGTTTACATGTATATCCTACTACTAGTCTCTTTTCAGCCCTGTTTACATGTATATCCTACGACTAGTCTCTTTCAGCCCTGTTTACATGTATATCCTACTACTAGTCTCTTTTCAGCCCTGTTTACATGTATATCCTACTACTAGTCAATTGTTAGTCCCCCTGCACATTAAATAAGGTACTGGCACTGGCCTGCATTCTCGTGTTCTCATCGTAGTTCTTCTCTGGTTTAAATCATACTTTAAAAGAATATACACTACAGTTCAAAAGTTTGGGGTCACTTAGAAATGTCTTCATTTTTATAAGAACATTTTTAAAAATGGTCCATTAAAATAACATAAAATTGATCAGAAATACAGTGTAGACATTGTTCATGTTGTAAATGACTATTGTAGCTGGAAACGACTGATTTTTAAAGGAATATCTATATAGACGTACAGAGGTCCATTATCAGCAACCATCACTCCTGTGTTCCAATGGCATGTTGTGTTAGCTAATCCAACTTTATCATTTTAAAAGGCTAATTGTTCATTAGAAAACCCTTTTTCAATTATGTTAGCACAGCTGAAAACTGTCGTCCTGCTTAAAGAATCAATACAATTGGCCTTCATTAGACTAGTTGAAACTGAAGATCTTGTATAACGCTGTGCACTACTCCCTTCACAGAACAGCGCAAACTGGCTCTAACCAGAATAGAAAGTGGGAGGCCCCGGTGCACAACTGAGCAAGAGGACAAGTACATTAGAGTGTCTAGTTTGAGAAACAGACGCCTCACAAGTCCTGAACTAGCAGCTTTGTTAATTAGTACCCGCAAAACACCAGTCTCAACGTCAACGGTGAAGAAGGCGACTCCGGGATGCTGGCCTTCTAGGTAGAGTTGCAAATAAAGAGCCATATCTCAGACTGGCCAATAAAAATAAAAGAATAAGATGGGCAAAAGAACACAGACACTGGACAGAGGAACTCTCTATATTTATGTATTCATAAATATATAAATAAATACATGAAACCGAAAACAAACAGCAAACGCGGTTTCTAACTTGACCGTGGTTTATCTCCTCCACACTTTTCTCTTGTTCCCATTGATTTGTTCTCTTGGCCCCTCTCTCTGCTTTGCCGGTAGTGGGTGAATGAGTGCGCGTGTGTACATGAGCATGCGTACGTGTCAGGGCCTTTACTTCTCTCCCTTGCTTGGCCAGTGGTGTATCTGCTCCAGCTTCTTCACACAGATCTGTACAGAATTATCCTCATTAAACTGGATCCCATCCACATTAAACGTATTGATCTGCCCTGCACCGTCTCCCAGCTCAAGACTTCCTCCTCCACCTCTCTCTCTCGCCCCTCTCTCCCTCTCTCCCTCTCTCTCTCTCTGTGTCTCGCTCTGTGAAGCCAAGAGCCCACCTCACCTCCGCTCTGTGTTGTTTGCTCATTTATAGTCACGGTTCCCAAAATGCAATATCAACGCCCTCTACTCTGAACTGCGTGGTGCTAGCATCCCACAAGCTATAATTACGCACACACACATGCATTCAAACACACACACACACACTAATTACCCTCCTTTCTGGTACAAATGTACTCAGATTCACAGGGGGACGGGAGGCATGTTTTAGATTCCATTCAATTCCAGGAAAACATTTTAATCACAGACCTTTAATTGTGGTGATGAGTGTGATGACTGAACCAGAGGAGGGAAACACAGACCTGATTGTTGAGTGTGACAACCTCACTCTCTCTTACAGGCAAACAAACGGTGAGCGTATGGATGCGTCCCAAATGGCATCCTGTTCCCTATATAGTGCACTACTTTTGACCAGAGCCCTGGTCCCTGCATTTGGGAAGCATCCAATGAGTGGCCCCTGCGACAATCCTTCATCTGAATAAATGCAGTTATTCTAATGAAGCATAATTACAGCAGACACTGTTAATTAACAGGATCATCATGTGGGCACATTGTATCTGTTCATTAGCATTATCCACAGACAGACACAAAGTGGAGGAGACCCTCCGGAAAATTAAACTCAATCAGCAACCCTTAGAAGGTGCTTAGTTTTCTCGGAAAATCAAACAACTTTCTTGGACAACCACAGAAACATTAACACAAACAAATTACCTTAACCTCTTTCGAGGAACAACACCTTGTGACCCCTACTCTCCCTCGTTATGTAGTTATAGCGAGAAAGAGAGAGAAGAGAGAAAGCAGGGAAAAGAAAGAGAAACAGAAAGAGAGAGGGTGGGAAAGGGAGAGCGAGAGAGAGAGAGAGAGAGAGAGAGAGAGAGAGAGAGAGAGAGAGAAAGCAGGGAAAAGAAAGAGAGAGGGCGGGAGAGGAATGGCGAGAGAGAGAGAGAGAGAGAGAGAGAGAGAGAGAGAGAGAGAGAGAGAGAAAGTAGTTCGTATCATTATATCGTAAGCATCAGTCTCAGGCACAGAAGGTCTGCGAGAAGGGCTTGTAGTAATGGCTGGAGCGGAATGAGTGGAATGGTATCAAAAACATCAAACACATAGTTTGACGCTATTCCATTTGTTCCGTTCCAGACATTATTATGAGCTGTCCTCCCCCCAGCAGGCTCCACTGGTCCCAGAGCACCATCAGCCTTTTGTCCAAAGGCCGGCAGATGGTGATATTGAGTCTTTTAATATTCCCGTCCAAATTGAATGCATGCAGTCGGCTATAAACTTGTATTCCCCGTGGACCAATCAGGCTGCTCAGTGAGGGCTACCGAGTGGTTGTTATGTGGAAAGAGGATCCGCGGTTTTAGCCTTGTTTCGATGTGCTGGCTGAGGCAGGCTGGAGTTTTCTGTCTCTGATTATTTCTGTTTCTCTCTCGCTCCTCTTGTGGGACTGCCCTCTCACTCCCTCTTTATAAACGGGTCATTTGATAGCATGATTATTATCGAAAATAGTATTATGATGTGATGTAATCTCCCAGTCTCCAACCGACAGTGGAGTAGCTGTCCCTCCAGCGCAGCTCTCCACATGAGTCTACAGCGCCCTCTACAGCATGGCTATGGCAGCACATGTGTCACATGTGCCTATGGCTCTTTTTAGCCCTTCATTTTTCTCCCCTCATGTGTTTTATTTGGAATATAATTACAGTTTTTTTTCCTGAGTGCTGAAACACTAGCGGTGATTATCTATCTCTGAAACCATTTACACTTGTCGCCGAAGCGTTTGCCAGGTGTGCCAAACTGAATGCACGATCTCTGCTTTACACTCGGGCTGGAATTTTTAGAACTCACTTTTTTTTGCAAAACACAACTCACTGCTTTACAGTCAGCTTGCAATTTGATAACACACTTCTAGCAAAACCGTAAACATGGGCCTCTACGTTGCTACGCTATTTCGCCACTTGCCTTTCCACATTGACACATGAACAGACTTTCAGATAATGAGTTCACTTACAAATCAGAGCTTGAGCACTAGAAATAGGCCACAGGTAAACATTTGGTTTGGACAACAATGGAGGCCAATATTGGACAGAGAGTAAGAGGGGTGAGAACTAGAGGAGGAGGATGAGGAGATGAAGAAGGAGGAGGCAGAGAAGGAAGAGGTGAAGTAGGACGGGGGTAAAGGAGAGGACGGGGAAGAGGAAGGGGAGTCCGGAACACAATAACTGATTAATTCAGATCGACTGTGGTTGACTATGTTGTCAAGCATGGGATGAGCATGAGGGAGGCTGGGCAATGGGTTCAACCACATCTGAGCCACTATACTGTTGCAGGTATCATTAGGACATTTCTAAATGAGAACCGGTAAGTAACTGGAAGGGCTGTAGTCTTACTGGTACAGTAATATGTACTGTACATTCATAATGAGAAGGATCTATCACTAAAACCATTCAAATGTTTTTACAGAATTGCAAGAAAACCAGTATCTGGTGCAAGATGTTGACTGTTCAACCCAGAGCAGGAGACCCACATTGTAAATAGGGTAATTGCAAATAACGACTCGGAGAACTGCAGGACCACATAATGGCAGATAACACCATATTCCAAAACGTCGACAGAGTGAGTCTCTCTGCACGGTCTCATCTACTGAAACACAATAGAATGAGGATGAAGCAGCTGTACAGAGTCCCTTAGGAAAAAAAACTCAGACCGTGTAAAACAACTGAGATATGAATATGTGCAGGTAAGCTATACTATCCTATCGTTGGTACTGGATCTGGAAGTGTATGGTGCTACATCGTATTGACTGATCCATGTCTTTTTGTACTGTGCTACATTTGTTTTTTCTTGTCTCTTTCAGAGAATGATGGAGCTAGAAGCAGATGCATCATGAGCTAATATATGTGGACGAGGCAGGTTTCAGCCTTGCAAAAACAAGGGGCCGCGGCAGAAATATCATCGGACACCGTGCCACCATCAACGTCCCGGGATAACGTGGTGGCAACATAACAATGTGTGTGGCTATTAGTCAAAACGGCATCCTTCGCCATCATGCAATCCTAGGCCCATACAACACTGCACACATTATCACATTTCTGGACATCCTACACAACAGACTAATCCATAATGACCAAGGGCCAGAGTACGTTATCATCTGGGACAATGTTAGTTTCCACCGGGCTGCTGTGCCTGCAATTGGTCACCCACTTCTACAGGCAATGGAGGAGGCTTTTGCAAGACATGTATAATGTTTTGCTGATTTGGTGTAAGGTTTTGTGGTTAGTGTGTAGAGTTTTGTAAAAAAAAAAGCCTATATTTTCAAAGCAATCAGGGGGAAAAAAAACTTAGGAGGGAAAAAAAGAAACCTGCACACTGCTCTTGATAGTATCACTGCTCTTGATAGTATCACTGCTCTTGATAGTATCACTGCTCTTGATACTATCACTGCTCTTGATAGTATACTGCTCTTGATAGTATCACTGCTCTTGATAGTATCACTGCTCTTGATAGTATCACTGCTCTTGATAGTATCACTGCTCTTTAATAAGCTTCACGTATCAGCCTCACGGCTTATTAAAGAGCGGTGATACTATCAAGAGCAGTGTGCAGGTTTCTTTTCCCCCTGATTTTATTCAACTGTTACCATGCACTTGCAAAAAAGATAGATGTGCGAGGGCCTTTTGAATGTTGACTGTATTAAACTTAAATGTTTTCCTATCGTGGGTTTTGGTTTATTTCTTGTCTACTTGAGTGACTTCCTCTACTTTTACTTTGGTTAACTGCCTTTTCAGTGTTTGGCTCATTTTGTTAATGAGGGTGTTAATCAGGGACCTGATGAGCATTGGGGTTAATGAGCTGTCCCTGAACAAAGGCAGCTCTCTGACAATGTTCAGGAGACGCAAGCCACACCCCTCTACATCTGGGGAGAGGGGACCTTCTCAGGAGAGCGAGCCGAACTCCGAGTGAGTGCGTACCAAATGGTTTCCAGTATGATGAAGTTACTGATGAAGCTTTCTCCACCCTCTCCAGATGTCGTAACGAGACTGCTGAGCCTGCGACTACCCGCATTGGAACCCTGTGATGCCGGGGGGGGGGGGGACTCTAGCGTGTATGCGGTGTGAGTGTGCACGGGCCTGTCCTTGTTCTGCATTGCTTTTATCCTGTAACCACTTTTTTTCCCTCTTTCATAAATAATAATAAAAAGAACCATAAATGGACTGTCTGTTTGTGGTTCCGGGATTCTAATGAACCTTGGTTACAGGACTAGACGTGGCTACGTTATCCAGATATTGAGTCCAAGACAGCCCCAGAACAACAGTAATGACATCTCATTTTATATCGCTGATGTACAAACCTGTTTTCATTCTCATAATGAGCACCATGAACACTTGCTGTTCTCTTATTCCCCCCCCCCCCCCCCCCTCCCTCCTGGGGGGGTAACACAGCCTCAGACCGGTAGGGGAGAATACAAGAGGAGAACCTGCAAAGGGATACATTAAACTAGATGAGATTCAAACTGACCTGGTCCCAGATGGCTGTCTTCTAAATTCATTACCTACAGCTGTTGGAATTGCAAGTGCATCTCTCTAAAGTTGATCTCCTATAATGTGTAAGGAGGTACAGCAGGCAACCATATTAGCAAAATGGTACAGTAGCTATTTGGCACATTGCAGTGGAACTGCAGTACATTAATACTAGGCAGAGAGGAGGCAAGCAGTTCATTTACATACCGCCCACCTTATATCCCTCACACTGTGGGCACAGCTAGGGAACAGAAGGGACTGCGTACGACCATACACTTGGCTGGGTGTATTGTTCCTGAGGCTTTGCTTTGTCATCAAATTAGCTGTAATTACTAGACTGTACAGTATATTCTCACAGATCTAGGCACACTGCCTGCCAATGTTAGTTTCACCTTTTTAGTATGGCCACTGCTGCCTGTGGTGCTGTTTGTGGGGCTTATTGTACATACCGCACACACACACCACAACAGTCAACTTCTCATTGCGAATTGGTTGAGAAGGTTTTCAAAAGCAAGACAAAACAGCAGCAGAGCAATACAACTAGAATCTCATTTGGATTGGATTCCGTCAATGCCCCGACCAGCTCAGTATGTGTGTGTGTATCTTCTAGTGCATTATGAAAACCCCACATTGAAGCTGTTTTGATTTGATGGCAGCCATAAAGACAGAGGCGTTATGAAGCGAGGAGATAGGCTTTTTGAAACGAGGAGATATGCAGCAGGGATTTGGCCCTAACTCAGTGATTTGTTAACTTGTTAATTCACCATGACTGACCGTGTTGCACCGATGTGGATTTGGTGGAATGTTAAGCTATGAAGGCAGAGATGAACAATATCAACTTCAGGCCTATGGATGATTCCTCACGAGACTAGAACAAAAAAAGGAACATTTTTGGATTTTCACAACAAGTAATCTATAGACGGGTCCTTCGGAGGAAGGATTGTTGGAACATTGTTGAGATTTTAGTCTTACCTAGACCTTTAAGACTCCATAATGTTTCATCTGTGTGTGCTCTGTAGTATTTGGAATTCAATAAAACATTTCTTACATTAATATATTAGTATTGAAAAATATAAACATGAATATTGAAAATACAATTTTATATTTGGCTAATATTTCCATATACTGGCACAAATGTTCCAACTTCAATGAATGATTTCTGAATTATGCTTTAAGACAATAATCCTACCTCCAAAACGACACTTCTGTGGATACAATTTTGCGAAAATAAAAAAGAATCATTGCTTCATGAGGAATCACCCGTATCTAAGGCTATAGATCCCTGTAGTAGCCACTTCTCTAATTCGTAAGTGTGTGTAACATGATCTCAAGTCAGTTCTTCTTTATAATGACAGCCTACACCGGCCAAACCCAGACCATGCTGGACCAATTGTGCAACGCCCTATGGGACTCCCAATCACAGTTGGTTGTAAAACAGCCTGGATTCGAACCAGGGTGTCTGTAGTGACACCTCTAGCACTGAGATGCAGTGCCTTAGACTGCTGCACCAATTGCGGTTGGTTCGGTTTCGGTAATAATTCTGAATAGGGTCAAGGTTTCGGATAGGGTTAAAACAAAACAAAATACAACTAGTGCCTATCACTAGGATTCAACACAAGACCCTTGGAGCCGCCCCTGTCCACAGCACACTAGCAAAACCTAAGCCTGCTTGATGGTAATAGCACTCAGTGTTGCCACTATTGGCCGGTTCTGAAAGCATCTCCCAACGTCCTGGGTACCTGAACAGACAGCAGAGTTCGAAGTGGATCTTGAGCTACCTGACTGGTGTGTGTGTGTGTGTCTTTGATCTGTGTGGTCTATTGCTTCCCTTTCTCAGTGGGTCATCATAACAGGAGAGAGTGAGGGAGTGAAGGATAGGAAGGGAACTTCAAGGGACACGTAACTATTCCTTTCCTCCTCCTCTTCTCAGACACCCTGGGAGAATCCCAAATGGTTTTGCTCTTTTCCTTTCTCCCGTCCTCTCCTTGCTTCTTTTAGAAAAAGGTCAAAAGGTAACCGAGGAGCGGAGGCGAGGAGAGGAAACGTAGAAATAAATACTCTTGAAATGAGACTCTCCTTCTCTGCTCGCACGTCATCAGACAAATGACGTTTGCTCTTCTCCACAAATGTAGCTAGTTGTGGCAGACAACAGCATATGTATTTAAATGTGTGCATGCTCTTCTCCATTTAGAAAACAACAGCTGATTCAAAGGGGGTGTGGCGTATTTTAAAACACCTCCACGCTACCTGCCGTGAGAATAGTCTTGTGCATGCTTTGTCCAAGTAGGTAATCGGGGAGAGGATCAGACTCTCCTAGACCGCTTGACACTCTTCGCTTATCAGTTGCCGGGTAAAGGAGGAGAGAGGATGGAGGAGTCGCGCAGAGAACAGACTTTTGCCCAAATCTCCATTTGTCACATGACAGGATCAGGCAGGAACTACCTGCAGGCATATCTCATGTAGCTCTATAACATACATATTTTGGTAATTTTTCACTTGGGGTGCCCCTTCCAGCATTGGGGAACATCCCGCGCCCCCCACTTGCGTGCACGTTTCTTCAACTTGATTGGAGTCCACTTGTGGTAAATGTAATTAATTGGACATGATTTGGAAAGGCATACACCTGTCTATATAAAGATCCCACAGTTGACAGTGCATGTCAGAGCAAAAACCAAGCCATGAGGTCGAAGGAATTGTCCGTAGAGCTCCGAGACAGGATTGTGTCGAGGCACAGATCTGGGGAAGGACACCAAAACGTTTTTGCAGAATTGATGGTCCGCAAGAACACAGTGGCTTCCATCATTCTTAATAAATGGAAGAAGTTTGGAACCACCAAGACTCTTCCTAGATTTGGCCACCCGGGAAAACTGAGCAATCAGGGGAGAAGGGCCTTGGTCAGGGAGGTGACCAAGAACCCGATGGTCACTCTGACAGAGCTCCAGATTTCTGTGGAGATGGAAGAACCTTCCAGAAGGACAACCATCTCTGCAGCACTCCACCAATCAGGCCTTTATGGTAGAGTGGCCAGGCGGAAGCCACTCCTCAGTAAAAGGCACATGACAGACAGCTTGTAGTTTGCCATAAAGCACCTAAAGGACTCTGTCTATGAGAAACAGGATTCTCTGGTCTGATGAAACCCAGATTGAACTCTTTGGCCTGAATGCCAAGCATCACTTCTGGAGGAAACCTGGCACCATCCCTATGGTGACGCGTGGTGGTAGCATCATGCTGTGGGGATATTTTTCAGCGGCAGGGACTAGGAGACTAGTCAGGAGTGAGGGAAAGATGAACGTAGCAAAGTACAGAGAGATCCTTGATGAAAACCTGCTCCAGAGCACTCAGGACCTCAGACTGGGGTGAAGGTTCACCTTCCAACAGGACAACAACCCTAAGCACACAACTTAGACAATGCAGGAGTTGCTTCGGGACAAGTCTCGGAATGTCCTTGAGTGGTTCAGTCAGAGCCCAGACTTGAACCCGATCTAACATCTCTGGAGAGACCTGAAAATAGCTGTGCACCGACGCTGCCCATCCAACCTGACAGAGTTTGAGAGGATCTGCAGAGAAGAATGGGAGAAACTCCACAAATACAGGTGTGTCAAGCTTGTAGCGTCATACCCAAGAAGACTCGAGGCTGTTATCTCTGCCAAGGGTGCTTCAACAAAGTACTGAGTAAAGGGTCTGAATACTTATTTCAAATGTGATATTTCTGTTTTTTTGTGCAAAAATGTCAACAAATCGGTTTTTGCTTCGTCATTATGGGTTATTGTGTGTAGATTGATGACGGGGGGGAAAAAACTATTGAATACATTTTAAAATAAGGCTGTAACGTAACAAAATGTGGAAAAAGTCAAGGAGTCTGAATACTTTCTGAAGGCACTGCAGATTCCATGTCACAATAAGTTGACAAATTAGGTTGAAACAACGTTGATCTATCAGTTTGTGCCCAGTGGGTCCCTGCGGTCCAAAATCGTCTCTGGTTTGATCATCAGGGCAAGACTTGGAAGTCTCCTCCACACCTGTCTCCACAAGTACCTCATCCAGGTCAGGCTCAACTTCAGAGCAATCACTACTGCCGAACGACTCCATTTTTTAAATTCTCAAGGTTCTCAAGAGAGCAATTAGATTCATAAGTAAGTTTACTTGATTTGTACTCAGGAGACAATGGTTTGTAGCTAGTGCCATTGTTTCGACATTGTGTCGTCACACTTCTCTCTCCACAATACCTGTCAACCAGAGCTTCTTCTATGATATATTGACGATTGCACATTTTAATGTACTTCCTGCCACCTACTGTACGGGGATGGAAACAGGATTTCCCCCAGAAACTGAACAAACTACATCAAATAAAATGCATCAAACAACTTTACTGTTATAAAAATCCCTACACAGGCTGAAGGGGAGCTTGGGAGGGTGGGCCGTTTTCCAGCGCCAGTACCCCTTGCAAGTCTTCAGATTTAAAATCATAAAGTTCCAAACCATTTCTGCCACAGCCCCAATTTTCAGTTTCTTAGACTTCTTTGAGACTTGAGCCGTACAGTTTATAACTGTGGCAATGAGTGCCACAAAATCCACCTTTTTAACACACAGGGTATCTTTTGACTGGCAGCAAACATGTACTACAGCCTGTGGTGCTTCCACTATCATATCTTCACTAGCATCACTTGTTTTCTCAATTCTTTGAATCACCTTCGCCTCTGACATTAGATTGGTCGCTCTAACTTTTGCCACCTCAATCTCCTTCACAGGGCACTCCAGGAACTCAGCATTGTGATCCCCACCACAACTGCAACACCGTCATCCTTCCACGCACTGTTCTTTAGTATACTCCGTCCTTCTACACTGTTCTTTAGTATACTCCGTCCTTCTACACTGTTCTTTAGTATACTCTGTCCTTCTACACTGTTCTTTAGTATACTCCGTCCTTCTACACTGTTCTTTAGTATACTCCGTCCTTCTACACTGTTCTTTAGTATACTCCGTCCTTCTACACACTGTTCTTTAGTATACTCCGTCCTTCTACACTGTTCTTTAGTATACTCCGTACTTCTACATTGTTCTTTAGTATACTCCGTCCTTCTACACTGTTCTTTAGTATACTCCGTCCTTCTACACTGTTCTTTAGTATACTTCTACACTGTTCTTTAGTATACTCCTTCCTTCTACACACTGTTCTTTAGTATACTCCGTCCTTCTACACTGTTCTTTAGTATACTCCGTCCTTCTACACTGTTCTTTAGTATACTCTGTCCTTCTACACTGTTCTTTAGTATACTCTGTCCTTCTACACTGTTCTTTAGTATACTCTGTCCTTCTACACTGTTCTTTAGTATACTCCGTCCTTCTACACTGTTCTTTAGTATACTCTGTTTTTCTACACTGTTCTTTAGTATACTCCTTCCTTCTACACACTGTTCTTTAGTATACTCCGTCCTTCTACACTGTTCTTTAGTATACTCCGTCCTTCTACACTGTTCTTTAGTATACTCTGTCCTTCTACACTGTTCTTTAGTATACTCTGTCCTTCTACACTGTTCTTTAGTATACTCTGTCCTTCTACACTGTTCTTTAGTATACTCCGTCCTTCTACACTGTTCTTTAGTATACTCTGTCCTTCTACACTGTTCTTTAGTATACTCCGTCCTTCTACACTGTTCTTTAGTATACTCTGTCCTTCTACACTGTTCTTTAGTATACTCTGTCCTTCTACACACTGTTCTTTAGTATACTCCGTCCTTCTACACTGTTCTTTAGTATACTCTGTCCTTCTACACTGTTCTTTAGTATACTCTGTCCTTCTACACTGTTCTTTAGTATACTCTGTCCTTCTACACTGTTCTTTAGTATACGCTGTCCTTCTACACTGTTCTTTAGTATACTCTGTCCTTCTACACTGTTCTTTAGTATACTCTGTCCTTCTACACACTGTTCTTTAGTATACTCCGTCCTTCTACACTGTTCTTTAGTATACTCCGTCCTTCTACACTGTTCTTTAGTATACTCTGTCCTTCTACACTCTGTCCTTCTACCCCCCCCCCCCCCCCCCCCACACACACACACACACACACACGCACACACACACACACTTCGGGTTGCAACCATTTACCTACAGTTCTATTTTACTTCAGCACGCTAGGTGGCGGTATGATTCGTTTGTGGCGCGGAGACACGAAGTCAGAAACCGGAAACACGCGACCATCGTCATCTGCAGGAAAAATAACAACAACACATTTCGTCACTGTGTAGATTTGTTGGAGACAATTTAACACTGTCTAGCGCTTTTAATCTTTAACTCGTGTTCTGCCCTCGCTTCATGGTAAGCTTTTAAACACCATATTCGTTGTTCAATAACATGATACAGCTGTTACGATGAAAAATAACTGCAGCAGATAGAGATAGCCAAATTTGCTTGAGTTCTTCACTGGCTGGGTTTGTTTACCAGGCTAGCTAACTTATTTTCGCTTGGGGGAAAAAACACGTTGACGGTGCCGCTTCTAAACCGTGGTCGGTGATGTTTCCTTTCTCTTTTGTTTCAATCAGGGTGCCTAGCCCTGGGTTTTCTTCTAAGCTATATCTACCTGGTAACATCAGCCTAACGTCACTCCTCCAACATGGCCCAACCGAGAGGAGTCAACAGTCTACAGTTCAACCAGGACCAGAGTAAGACTAGAGTAGCCTACTCTGTGAAGCCAGACAGAGATCTGTAGAGGACATTACTTGTGTCAGTCTTACTCTTGTTTCAGACCGTGTTCATTGATCAGTGTACCTACCCCTCCCTCCCCAGGTTGTTTCTGTTGTGCCATGGAAACCGGTGTCAGGATCTACAATGTGGAGCCTCTTATAGAGAAGGGGCACCTTGGTGAGTGGAATTCAGACCTGCGGTACGAGCGATCTGTGTGTTCGCATACTGTGTGTGTGATCATCCTGTGCTTGTGTGTGTCAGACCATGAGCAGGTGGGTAGTGTGGCCCAGTGTTCAATGCTGCATCGCTCCAACCTGCTGGCTGTAGTAGGAGGTGGAGTCAACCCCAAGTTCTCTGAGATCTCAGGTGAGTGGATGAGCGGACCACATATTTGATTGAATTACTGATTAGTCTTGATTTTCCAAACTACTCAGGGTGTTGAAGAGCGGAGATAAACTTTACACATGCGCAGATACTCCGTATGACTGTTGAGAGCAAATCCCTGCATTGCGCTCATCTCAATGTCTGCAGTGCAGGTCATGGCAATGTCAAATTGCTGGGTCTCAGTTTAAATTATGGCTGTGACTGGGACTGATTTGATTTAGATTTTAGAACATGTTTGATAATGATTCCAATGTATTGTTTTCATTTAATTCAAAACAGAATGTAATTTTTTTAATCCTAGTGTTGATCTGGGATGATGCTCGGGAGGGGAGGGACCCCAAGGACAAGCTAGTGCTGGAGTTTACCTTTACCAAGCCTGTTCTGGCCGTACGCATGAGACACGACAAGTGAGTTACTATCTGTTTAGTAACATTCTCCTGAACAAGCCCCAACTTTCCATAGAGCACCCTGTAGTGTGTTGTTTTACTAACCCTTTTCTCCCTCTGCTTTCTCACACTCCAACCCCTCCCCTCGCTTACTCGCTTTCTCTCTCTCTCTCTCTCTCTCTCTCTCAGGATCATCATTGTGTTAAAGAACAGGATCTATGTCTACAGTTTCCCTGACAACCCTGTGAAACTGTTTGAGTTTGACACCAGAGACAACCCTAAAGGTACAAACACACACACATACACGCACACGCTCCTGGTTATGTTTATCTGATAGACGTGTAGATACCCCCCTCTCCCCTCTCTCTCTCTGTCAGGACTGTGTGACCTGTGCCCCAGTCTGGAGAAACAGCTGCTGGTCTTCCCTGGACATAAGTGTGGAAGTCTACAGCTTGTGGTAATTCATCCATTTCATTTAAAAGTGTATTGCATGGTACTATACTAACTATGTTGGTTTATAAGCTGTTCATAAAGCACACCTTCACATGTCATTCCATCGACTGATGGATTCCTAGTGTTGAAGACGATCTGCCCTTTCGAAACTGCTCTGTGTGTGCTGATAATTTTTCACATTACCCATGAGGTCCCAGTCAGTCCGTGTTGAACTCTCTCCCTCTCTCCGCTCCAGGACCTTTCCAACACCAAGCCTGGCACATCGTCCGCCCCCTTTACCATCAACGCCCACCAGAGTGAGATCGCCTGCCTGGCACTCAACCAGCCTGGCAGCGTCGCGGCCTCGGCCTCCCGCAAGGGTACCCTTATCAGACTGTTTGATACTACCACCAGAGACAAACTAGTGGAGCTGCGCAGAGGAACAGACCCTGCTACACTCTACTGGTACTGGGGGGGAGAGAGAGGAAGGGGTGGGGTGGGGTGGAAGTGATGCTGAGTGTCTCATCACTTCTCTTTCTTGCTCTCTCTTACCAGCATCAACTTCAGTCATGACTCTTCGTTCCTGTGTGCCTCCAGTGACAAGGGCACTGTTCACATCTTTGCTCTCAAAGATACTAAACTCAACAGACGCTCAGCGTAAGATGCACGCATGTGTGTGTTTGAGAGAGAGTTTCGTTGTGTGGTTTAGCATTCCATTTGAGCTAATATTCCAATCCTTGTACTCCGTGTCATATGCCAATGACAGATGACACGGAATACAAGAAGTGGAATTTTAGCTAAAAAGACTGGCAACCAGGCTAGTGTTTGTGCGGACCTCAATTCCAAAGTTGACAATTTACTGTTCATGGCTTGTTTATGCCACTATCACCACTCTTCCCCTCTCTACAGATTGGCTCGTGTGGGGAAGGTGGGCCCAGTGATTGGTCAGTATGTGGACAGCCAGTGGTCATTGGCCAGTTTCACCGTTCCGGCAGAGTGTGCCTGTATCTGTGCGTTTGGGAAGAACACCTCTAAAAATGTCAACTCTGTCATCGGTCAGTCCTCTAAGCAACTAGACAGCAATGTTTCATATCTATCAATCAATATAGTTATTGTCCTACATGTAGTTGGAACATTCATGGTACTGTGGGTATTAACAATATATTTATTTAATTTATACAATAAAGCTGTGTTGTGTAAAATTGTAATAATAGTTTTAAATATGTTTTTTTTCTTCTCTGCATTCCTCCCTTTTCTAGCTATCTGTGTTGACGGGACGTTCCATAAATATGTGTTCACCCCTGATGGCAACTGTAACCGAGAAGCCTTTGACGTTTACCTGGACATCTGTGATGATGACGACTTCTAAGAGGATGGAGAGAGGGAAGAAGGAGAGCGGGAGAGAGAGAAGGGGGGGGGGGGGCAGGGGAGAAGAGAAGAGACCTGGTGATAAATGTAATAATGGTAGGTTGGATTTAGAATCAGACAAAGGTGAAGCAGATGTTGTACAGAACAAAATACAGGTGTGTGAAAAGGGTCTGTTTAACGCGATTGCCTCGTGTTCTTATTGTAACCAAGTGTATTTAAAAATGTATGAAGATTAAAAACATTTTTACGATGACTGCTGTCTTGTCTGTGGTCCCCTTTTGAGTTAATAAATTAAGCCTGTTCAAATGTGGTGTAGTCACTTCCAGGACACACACAGATACAGGGTGCAATTCATATTATAGGAAAATAATAAACAATTGATGCGAATATTTTTAAAGGGCGTTCATTGGTTTCGACCTGGGGACACGTCAACCCCTCGTGACTGCCATATTGAGCAACAGCGTAACAAAAAGCGGATGTTCTTAGCTAAGACAAGATTTTATCAAGCTAGCGAACGTCAGTTGGTCAGTTTTTTCCACTTTCACTTCTTGAAAAATAGTAAGTGATCCCGGAAAAACTGACATCGAGGGACTTAAGTTGTTAAAAAAAATTTGTTCCGGGGCCGTAACATCGTCGCTTGACTATTGAACAGGTAACGTTAACTGGTCCACAATTTCTATTTATTTATTTATATTCTTACACTAGCTAGCTCGCTAACGTTAGAACATTGTTTTCTGTGACAGTCCATATAACGTTAGCTAGCTAGCTAGTATTTCGATGATAAATGAGTAAAGTTAGCTAACGATTTTGTCGTATATCTGCGTACTTGGTTGGCATCAATCAACATGAGCCGTTAGCCTAGCTGTTTGACAGTTCTTGATAGTCGGCAGTGCAGCGTGACCAGTCAGCAGATGGCTAGTTCGCATACACTGCCTGCTAGCCAGAATAGATTCCGACCCTATTTTTGCTTACACTTGCACTGGGGTCTGACCGTCTTCCTGTTTAGATTAAGACACAGCGGAGCCAGTGCGAGATTGAGGCTCAGAAAATGTACCTCAATCCAGGGATGAGAAATACATTATACCTCCGAATTGTCTCATTATCCTAACCATTACAATGAGAAGATTGAACTATTCATAGTGCCCTTGTCATCATGCTAGGTAGCAGAAGCCATTTTGGAATATCAGTGTTAGCCAATCAGCTCCTTTGTTGTTAAATGCAACGTGCCATTCCATAATGGCTGCTGTGGCTACTGCTAGTTAGCATGAGGACAAACGGCAGTTTATTAAAAACTAGCAGTCTTTCCGGTGTAACAGTTGGAATAATGGGACAATTTGGAGAAAAACTCATTTCTCATCCCTGGATTGAGGTAGGTTTTCCGAGCAATACATTGTGCCCACTCAGCTGTCTCTAATCAGGAAGTCTGTCTGACGCTAGCTCAATTGTGGACTAAAATAGGGTTACCTTAACGTAAACTCACTCACTTTTGTACATCGCCTTGGTCCGTACAACTTTCCTTATTTTAGCGCCCTAAAAACGTAATACTTCCAGGTCAACTGTAATGTCAATACCATTGTAAAGCACAATTTCTCCCCTTTCCAACTGAATCAATTACATGACCTAAACGCTGCACGATTCAAGCAGGCAATGAGCCCCATCGGGTCTTTTTAAAAATGGCAAGTGGGGAAGCGAAACTAATGCGTGGTAGTGAGAAGGAGAGATCTCGTGTGGGAAAACAATCTGTCCAACTTATCACCTTATCGCCTCTAAAATGCAAATAAAACACTATAAAGAGTTTATATAATGTGTCATTACATACCTATTTGAAGATTTGTGTCGAATTTGAATATGGTTTTTAGGGCTGTGCTAAAGTGATCTTAGAAGTAAACAACGGCTTTGAGAATGATGATCGCATGCAAAAAATGACTAGGTATCCCCCCTTACGTCACTGTCCATTTCTTGTTTTTGTAAGGATGAGAGAAGGGCTACACCTGGTGGAGAGAAATTGGAAGACAGAACTAGTTGCTTTATGTTACGACATGACACGTTGGAGGGTCTGTTTTTAAAAAGTTTTCTCCAATACTATAGAGCCATTACCATGTCGATCAACGCTTGAATAGAAACCTAGTTCACACCCCCGATTTTGAAGTCAACACAGTCGCTACAATCCCATTTAGTTTTCTTTGTAGCCTTATTTGAATGTTGCGGTTGTGCACATTTGTACGGAAGGGGGTGAGTTTACTTACCTTGTACACCAAAGACCTTACAATTTCTGTTTAGAGGTGAATTGGCTTTGGCAGCCAAACACTCCATCTAAGTGTGAATTAATTCTCAAGTGCGGTACGGTTCTGGGAACATAAAACCCTCAACTTTCATATCACATCAAAATCATTTCCCAAATGCAAAATATACACTTACTGTACACTGTTTTTAACTGGATTTAAAACAGTTGCCACCAACAGTATTTTTTTATATTTAAACACAGGTGTTCGGAGACGCAGATGGCTAATTAGCACAGGTAGGCCTCTGTCTTCAGGCTGTTTTCCATAAACAAATGCTGTAACATGGAAATATGACTGTTTAAGAACCATAACCCTATCGACGGGTTGGTTGTTTAGCAACAAAACCGACGTGTGTGTGCAACTATGGGGCAAAACAGGCGGGCTTAGATTGACAACATGTAAACTATATTTTGTCTCCAGCGTTTATTGAAAACATAAATACATTTGCACAATGAGCACTTGTTGTTTCTCAAATACCTCGTTACAGTTGTTGGGTAGCTGGCTAGTGAATTTTTGCCATATTAGCATAGGCGTGACATCTGTCAAAACGCCTCAAAACAAGACCTGGTATCCAGAACAAGATAAAACTATCTCAAACGTGCCACCTACGATTCCCCGCATGGCAGCTTCTTGCCATTTTGTTTCTCGCTGATGAGAGACATGTTTCATATGTTTTTAACGTTCAGAACGAGCATTGGGGCTCTTAACAAAAATCCCCCAGCTAGAAGATACTATCATCAATAGGTGCTAAAGGCAAATCTTTTTTATAACTTACCCAAGATGGACCACAGCCTCTCATTTCCAATGGAAGCAAATTCATTATAGTTGGCAGAACAAGCAAGGAGGTGGACAGAGCCAAGCATGAGCTAGTGAGATCCGTTCTAGCATGTATTTGCATATTTCTGTTAGGGAATGCCAACTCTGAAGTGTGCGGGTGCAATAACTCAATTCGCCCTTGCACTCCTTCTAAACAACACAATTTTGTAAAACTTTGGCAAAGGGTAAAGTCTACAAAACTTGGTCCAGTCTGTTCGTAACAGATTCTAGTACAGAAAACAGTATTGAGATCAAATGTTTAATCAATGACAATATTAGCAGAATGACAGCCAAAATCCACATCTTCCACAGCTGGCAACTGTGCTTCCTCTCAACACTATATTTGGTGACTAGTGGTAATGCTAACCAGATGCTTCAGATTTATTCATTCGGTGAAACATCTGGTCATGTTTTTTAGTTATTAGCTACAGTTAATATGATCACAATTTTAGTTAGGCCTACTTAATTAGGTCTTAACTCGCTATTCCGTTTAGCAGTCTCCAGATGGCCAGTCTATTGCATTTCAATTTAGCTTTCTACATATTTAGCTAGATGGTATGCTAATTTACTAGCGGTTCTTAGCAAAGGGAAAGGGATGATGGGTTTTGGATTTCTGAACTTAACATGGTATTAATCATTCGTTATAATAGAGACCTGAGGGGTGCCATACCTCGTCAGTTGTCCAACTGAATGTATTCAACTGAAATGTCTTCCGCATTTAACCCAACTAACAAGTCTGTGTTCTGTGTAAATAAGGATGTTATCGCAATTAACCCAAAAGCCGACTGTTTCGTTACGACTGACTTCCCAGTTCCAGATCCAGCTAGTTGACTGTTGTCCCGTCTGTCTCTTCTCAGAAGAGTCACATCCCCAGGGAAGGATGGCCTCCCGTAAGAAGGTGCTGCTGAAGGTGATCATCCTCGGAGACTCTGGGTGAGTGATCGGAAGATCGTCATGGTGTTTACACAACCAGATATCACTCATTTTGGATATTCCCAACTGACGTGCATAGGTTCTGTAGCACCCTTGCATGCGAGTGTACAACAGCCTCTGTCAAGAAGTCAGGATCTTTCAGGCACATGTAGCTGTGCAAGTCGTCAGTGGTTTCGAAGCCCTTCTCTGGCTGTTACCCTCAATCGCTACAGTTCTATATGTGCAGCTAAGTGTGTGTGTGTGTTCCTTCCCAGGGTAGGGAAGACTTCTCTGATGAACCAGTATGTAAATAAGAAGTTCAGTAACCAGTACAAGGCCACTATAGGAGCGGACTTCCTCACCAAGGAGGTGATGGTGGACGACAGGCTGGTCACCATGCAGGTGTGTCTCGTGTGTGTGTGTGTGTGTGTGTGTGTGCTGGTATATTTAAGCAATAAGGCATGAGAGGGTGTGGTATATGTCCAATATACCACAGCTAAGGGCGGTTCTTATGCATGATGCAAAGTGGAGTGCCTGGATACAGCCCTTAGCCGTGGTATATTGGTCATATACCACAAACCCCCAAGGTTCGTTATTGCTATTATAAACTGGTTAGAAAGTGTAATTACAGAAGTAAAAAGACCGGTTTTGTCATACCCGTGGTATACTGTCTGAAAAACCATGGCTGTCAGCCAATTAGCATCCAGGGCTCGAACCACCCAGTTTATAATATTAGCCTAGTCATGAGTGCTTACCTCTGCTGGCTTGTCATAGTGTGTTTAAGTCAGAGATTGGGCAACTCATTCTGTGACGAGTCATATGGTTTCATTCTTTCTTTCCCTCTCTTTATTACCTCTTACGCATCTCTCCCTTTCCCTCTCCCGCTTTCCTCCCTCTCTCGCACCCCCATGTCCTGTAAAGAGTTTTTGTTGCAAGGCACATTTCTATGAAAACAGACAATTAAATGCTATTTTATCTTAATCGCTGTTCCCCCCCCCCCCTTCTCACTCTTTCTCTTTTTCCTCCTCACTCCGATCCTCTCCCTCTCTCCTTTTCTCTCCCTCTCTGTGTAATCACCTTTAAAAATTATACAACAAAATACTAAAATGCCAAAAACATGGTAATCATCGTCTCTTCTGTCAGATCTGGGACACGGCCGGGCAGGAGCGGTTCCAGTCTCTGGGCGTGGCGTTCTACCGCGGCGCTGACTGCTGTGTGCTGGTCTACGATGTCACGGCGCCCAACACCTTCAAGACACTGGACAGCTGGAGGGATGAGTTCCTGATCCAGGCCAGCCCCAGAGACCCAGACAACTTCCCCTTTGTGGTGCTAGGCAACAAGATTGACCTCGAGAACAGACAGGTTGGTATGTCGGTGTCCGTCCATTGGCGAGCCAGAACAGGCAGGTGGTGGGGTGTAGGTCAGACTTGGTCAAATGTTTGTTGTGATTTCTACATCCCTTAACCTTCTCATGCATGAGTTCCAAATATCTAACGGTCACCCTAGTGTGAGTTTTTAAAATGTATTTATTACATTTATTCAATTTTTATGGGCGTGATGTCGGAATGTGATTGTTACGCAACAGGACCGGTCCAACCAAGGCACTCAGCCTATAGATAATAAGCAGGCTATGTTTTGTCCATTTTAAAGTTATTTTCTAGCACGTTTTATTTTGTAATCAGATTTTGAATTGAGACGTGTTCTGCCCGCTCATCAATTCACACAGCCCTTTCACTGTATACTGCGTTGTCGTTTCTACTGTAGCACACCGTATGGAGCATAAGGTGTTTAACTGTTATTCACATTGTCAAGCATTCCTGTTCTTGCATAGATTATAATGTGTGTAGTAGAGGTCGACCGATTATGATTTTTCAACGCCGATACCGATTTATTGGAGGACCAAAAAAAGCCGATACCGATTAATCAGCTGATTTAAAATAAAATAATAATGTAATAAATAAAATAAAATAAATATATTTTTTAAAACGTTTTTTTATTTATTTTTACTTTATTTATTTGTAATAATGACAATTACAACAATACTGAATGAACACTTATTTTAACATAATATAATACATCAATAAAATCAATTTAGCCTCAAGTAAATAATGAAACATGTTCAATTTGGTTTAAATAATGCAAAAACAAAGTGTTGGAGAAGAAAGTAAAAGGCAATAGTGCCATGTAAGAAAGCTAACGTTTCAGTTCCTTGCTCAGAACATGAGAACATATGAAAGCTGGTGGTTCCTTTTTAACATGAGTCTTCAATATTCCCAGGTAAGAAGTTTTAGGTTGTAGTTATTATAGGAATTATAGGACTATTTCCCTCTATCATTTGTATTTCATTAACCTTTGACTATTGGATGTTCTTATAGGCACTTTAGTATTGCCAGTGTAACAGTATAGCTTCCGTCCCTCTCCTCGCTCCTCCCTGGGCTCGAACCAGCAACACAACAACAACAGCCACCATCGAAGCAGCTTTACCCATGCAGAGCAAGGGGAACAACCACTAGAAGGCTCAGAGCGAGTGGCGTTTGAAACGCTATTAGCGCGCACCCCGCTAACTAGCTAGCCATTTTCACTTCGGTTACACCAGCCTCATCTCGGGAGTTGATAGGCTTGAAACAGAGCAATGCTTGACGCACAATGAAGAGCTGCTGGCAAAACGCACGAAAGTGCTGTCTGAATGAATGTTTACGCACCTGCTTCTGCCTACCACCGCTCAGTCAGATACTTAGATACTTGTATGCTCAGTCAGATTATATGCAACGCAGGACACGCTAGATAATATCTAGTGATATCATCAACCATGTGTAGTTAACTAGTGATTATGATTGATTGTTTTTTATAAGATAAGTTTAATGCTAGCTAGCAACTTACCTTGGCTTACTGCATTCACATAACAGGCTCCATGTGGAGTGCAACGAGAGAGGCAGGTCGTTATTGCGTTGGACTCGTTAACTGTAAGTTTGCACGAATGGATCCCCCGAGCTGACAAGGTGAAAATCTGTCGTTCTGCCCCTGAACAAGGCAGTTGACCCACCGTTCCTAGGCCGTCATTGCAAATAAGAATGTGTTCTTAACTGACTTGTCTAGTTAAATAAAGGTATAAAATAAAAATAAATGTCAAATCGGTGCCCCAAAATTGCAATTGTTATGAAAACTTTATCGGCCCTAATTAATCGGCCATTCCGATTAATCGGTCAGACCAAAGATGTTATAATAATAATAATAATAATAATAATAAAATGTGGTAAAGAGATGGTTCACTCATCTTTCAAGTAAACTTCCAGAAGTGATGGTAAATGGACGCAACTCATCTTGTAACCTTTTTTGAAAGTGTTTTACTCAATTATTTCTATCACTGGTGAGGTTCCCCGTGGTGTGATGAATTGTAAATAGTAATTACTATTAGCTAATTCATATTACGGTTTCTGTCAGAGGAGAGTTGGCTAAATATGACTGCTTGTGTTGGGGTTACTCTTTCCTCATTCTTTCCTCATTTTTCTACATTAGCGCTACGACTAATGTAGTCAAAATGTTCCCGTTTTGGATGGGAATTGTGTTGTGCTGTCTCTACTTCTGTGAATGTCTGAGCATTGCATCCAACAAAAAAAATGCTCACATTGAGGACATAACGCTGTAAAGACAAAATGCTAAATGTTTCTGTGAGAGAAAAAAAACTGTGGCCAGCTCGAACGCTGACTGTTGCGTCAATCGTAACTAGGACGTTCTAAATAAGTGTTCTAGTTTGAGCGTACGCTGCAGGAACCACTGTAGAATGATTACACACCCGTGTGTTCGTACGTGCCAAAAGGATGAGTATATGCCACAGGTAGTTCCATGTAAAATGAGGAAGTATGTATGACACAATGGCGTTAATAATCTTCTGTTGTGTAGGTGACGACAAAACGTGCCCAGGCCTGGTGTGCCAGTAAGAGCAGCATCCCCTACTTTGAGACCAGCGCCAAGGAGGCCATCAACGTAGACCAAGCATTCCAGACCATTGCCCGCAATGCCCTTAAACAGGTACACACACAAAATATAGACTCAAGCAGCCGCAGGTAAACCTGTAGGCAGAGTGCCTCCAGCTGTTCAGAAACACCCTTTCTCTCCCTGGCTGGGAAACACCTGTTAGACTGGTTCACTGAGGTTGCTGTGGAACTCATGATGTCATAGTCAAACACTGTGTCATCAAAGAGGAATATTGTTTTTTGGGGGGGTAGAATTCTTGTACTTCTGATTTGTGCACACTGTTTGTGGCTGTGTGTAATCCCGTGCTTTGTGTGTCTGTAGGAGTCTGAGGTGGAGACGTATGACTTCCCAGACCAGATCAAACTGAGAGACGACCGGCCCGCCGAACCCAGCGACGGCTGCTCCTGCTGAGACCAACCAACAATGGATAGAGGGGACCAGGAAGACCATGGGGTGCAGCTCAACAATTCTCCTTGTCTCTTTTACCTCCTCTGCACTGGTGTGAAAGACTGGGACAGGTGATGCTAATTCGGAGGCCGTCTCCCACACAGCCTTCCCGTGTTCTCACATCAGTGCAGATGAAGATGATTCGAGGGGAGATTGAGATGCACCCCGAGGAGAGAGCCCGGGGACACACCCCCAGTCCTCTCCCCTCAGTCAGCTACAGAAGACTCCAGGTGAAAAGAGAGAAAACCCTTATTGTTCTTAAGTCCCTGTCTCCCGTGGCGACCTGGCCGACAGGAAGGAGAGAAAGCCCCTCTTGCACAGCATCACTTTTTAACAAGGTAGAAGAATCATTGCTACTATGGAAAATACAATCAGGATGCTCTTATTATAATGATGTTTTCTTGTCTTTTGTTCTGGTTTTAATTGTTCCTTTCTATAATACTGAGGTACAGACTGCTCATCTGTCTGTTTGTGATCCAGGTAGACATTCTCCTTAACTACAGATCTAGGATCAGATTCCTGTTTTCCACAGAACCTAACATTCACCATTGGAGGGATTAGAAGCCTGTGTCAGTGTTAAGGAGACATTTGTACCTACTCGACTCGCTCTGTGCCTTTCATCTCATGACAAGTATTACTGTGGCAGATCTCGTATGTATGTATATGTGTTATTTTTCTGCAGTTCTTATGTTGCCAAACTTTGTGTCAACCCTAGACCTTTTCTTTGACTTGTTTCTCGTTGAGCCAGTTCTCTTCAATGATTTAGTGTTTGAAATCGTTGTGTAGAGAGTCATAAGCTAACCAGATGCATTGAAAGTCAATCTGCAATTAGAATATTCGGTCAACCCAACAGCAACCCTCGGCAGTATCAGTTCTGTGTTTAGGTTCTGTTCTCCTTTTTTATCTTGTATTAAGTTATGTACATTTCTTGTTTTTGTTGCCTTATCCATATTACACACGACTATGTCCCTGTACATTGGCTATAAATTCTTGAGTCCAAAGTCAAACCTAACCTCAAGGCCCCTAATAAATCTAAACATATCTGATTTGTGTAAGCAGTATAGTACTACAATAGTTTCTACCATATTATTTTACACCACTTGTCAGGTCTAGGCGGCTCTCTCTAAGTGTTGATTTGGGATGTCCTCTGCCCTAACCGTAGTCCCAGGCCAGACTTTCATTCCACTGTATCTTGAATCTGCCGATCTACACCAACTAGTGTTGCTCTATATTCATGTAACAGAAATGAACATGTTCTTAAACCAATTAACAAAAATCCTTAGTCCTATGTGATGATTTTTTTTAGCACAACTCCTACTTCAACTGTCACCTTTTGAATATGCTCTTTCTCCACTGTAAACTAATAAATGTTTACTTTATGGAAATATGTCGGTTGTCTTTCTTTAGTTATATTATTGGACCTGCAGGGCCCACTCCTCTAAATGTCATTTTAATCTGTGACAATGTACCAAACATTAGGAACAGCTTCCCTACTATTGAGTTGCACATTTTGCCCTCAGAACAGCCTCAACTAGTTGGGATGTGGACTCGACAAAGTGTTAAGCGTTCCACGGGGATGCTGGCCCATGTTGACTCCAATGCTTCCCACAGTTGGCAAGTTGGCTGGATGTCCTTCGGGTGGTGGACCATTCTTGATACAGATGCGTGGAAAAACCCGACAAACTCAAACCAGTACACCTAGCACCTACTCCCCATACAAAGGCACTTCTATTTAGTTTTGCCAATTCACCCTCTGAATGGCACACATTCAAAATCCATATCTCAGTGGTCTCAAGGCTTAGAAATCATTCTTTAACCGGTCTCCTCCCCTTCATCTACACTGAAGTGGCTTTAAGTGACATCCATAAAGGATCATAGCTTTCACCTGGTTAGTCTCATGGAAAGAGCAGGTGTTCCTAATGTTTTGTGCAATCACACTATCTGATTTTGAAAAATAGAAAGTTTATTCCACAATACAACCAAATGAATACATAGACAAATCTAAACAAAGAAATAGTCTATCCATATGTCACTGAAATGAGGCAATTCCCATGTGTCTAGATAAATAGCACTTGTACTTTTGTTTTTTGTTCCAGTTCCCTTATTTAAATAGAATGATGGAAATTGGGACAATGGTGTCCCTCTGTACTGGGGATCATTACAGCTCATCCTGGGTTTCTCTTTCCCTCTGGTCATCATGTCATTGTAGAGCTGACTGTTTGTGTGGTCACAGAGACAGGGGGTCCAAAGGCCTCCATGGTCTCCATCACAAGGGAGAGGTGGTCCATAAACGACCCCACAGAGACACGCAGAATACGGGCCTCATCGGCTCTCCACCTCCTAATGGAAAGAGGGAGATTCACGTGGACGGTCAGTATGATACAACTTAACAACCTCGTATACAGTGGTACCACCATACACACTTACACCATTGATTACACTTGGTGGTAGTACACGCGAACACACAACAGACACTCACACAGACAGCGTGCAGCCGGACACCGTGAGCTCCTTGCTGATGCCTCCTTTCCGGGGCTCACGGTCTGGGGAGAGGGACTGGAGCGCGATGGACGCCTCGCGACTTGATGGGAACGGGACGTCTAGTACACTGCGGGACTGTCAAGGAAGTTTTCACTGATTCATGCTAAATTATCAAAATATGCATACAATATTAAAGAGGCAATTTACGACCAAGCGTTAATGTCAATAACCGTCATATTGACGTCTTATGTGGAGTACATAGGATACAATTCCAATTTGCCTTGCTTGTGATTGTTTTCCGTGCAGGGCGCCGCCATGATGGTTTTTCTTCTAAGTAAATCAAGATGTGGCGACCGCAGATTCGTCTGGATGCAACAAATATAGATTTACAATCTGATGTGGAGATTCGTCACGGTTGATGAATAAAGTTGTTTTTACATATACAAAAAACGTAACGTGGATTTGTCTACATAAAAAAAAGTTTTAAAAGTTGTTAACAATCTTATTAGCAATAGACCTATTCAACATATTGAGCTTGACACATCTCAGGCAAAACATGTGAATCCAATATGTATGTTGTTAAGGATATTATTTAAATGATGTAAACTAATCACCCATACGTTTATGTAAAAAATATATCTACATGTGTATGCCAATGGACGCGCGCGCACAGCTCCGCGTATGGCTACATTGAATACTCTAGAAATTGTCATTTGAGCGATCCGCTCTTCACTCGAGCGCAGCCGGCAAAGGGCGAGAATGTGTCTGGTAGGTATGTCTATCTTCATGATCGGAAGTGTCTTTATACACCTTTAAAACTTCCGTTTTTAATTAACATTCGTCGCAGTCTCATTTCGATTAGCCTGTCCTGTTTGATTTTCACATCAGCTATAAATCCATTTACACACGATGAGATTGGTGATCCGCACATAACTGTGAGTGCAGCATTAGCAGTCGGCACGCGCATCTTCTTCACTTACACCCAGACAAGCGCTTGGACAGGTAAGACAACATGTTTTACATCTTCAAATGTATTTTTACTGCATTAACGCGAAATTCCCAAAGTATCAGTAAGTGGTTTATGTGTGTTAGATATTTCCGTTTTATAGTAACCTGCATGTGCATATGGTTATTGTATTTCACTGTGTTTGTGTGGATTAAGCAATAATGAATTCAGCATGTGGTGGGGTCCCCAAAACTCACTAGTGAAACTCTTTATTCGCCATTCCTGTGGTGTGTGCCTCTGTCTGACTGCCTATCCTCCTGCATGTAATGTGCATATCAGGGCTATGGGTACTTTGAGGGACTTGCAGTTTGCACTGCAGCTGAAGATCGAGGAGCTCCGCCAGAGAGACAGTCTGATAGATGAGCTGGAGTTGGAGCTGGACACCAAGGATGATCTCATCCGACAGCTGCAGACAGAACTGGACCGCCATCGCAACGCTCCTCAACACGCAGGGGCCACTGGGAGCACAGAGAACACAGGTAGGTGCTACTCGTTACACCCTTACATGAACATGCACCTCTAATACAACACAGACCTAGAGGAAGAGGAAAACAACACAGGGTACCAGACCAGTCATAATGCCCCTGGAGGTGTTCAAGTGAATTCAAGGGTAGTTAGGCATGAACCTGTGAGCCATCACTCTCAAGGCTAATGTGACAGATTGGGGTTGAACGCGGTCTCCTAACTGCCACAAGACTGTGTTAGCTCGCTGAGGTAAAGCCTGACCAAAATGGGTGTCTGTCAGGACCCGGGCTGTCCCCACCAGTGCCTGATGAGCCGCAGAGGACTAAGAGACAGGCAATATCAGCAGAACCCACAGCCCTGGACCCTGCCCAACTCGCACACGTCACACTCACCAACTACAGCAAGAGTGAAGAGTGAGTACGCGCACGTGCACACGCACACGCACACACACACACACACACACACTGATCCTGTCTCTGTACATGTGTACAGGTCTAGAGAGCTGATCCATAGAGCTCTGTTGGAGAATGAATTCATGAAACACCTGGAGCAGGGACAGGTACTAGTATTACTACAACTGTATAGTATTACTGTGGTACTACTGCTACTCTCACTGTCTATTCTTAGATATCCAATTATTTATTCCCCCCCCTCTCTTTCTCTCTCAATTTAATGAAACAAGTGCTATATTTTTATTAATGGGTCTCTTGCTTTGTCTCTCTCTCTCTCTTTGTCTCTTTCTCTATGTCTCTCACTCCTCACTCTGTAGATTCAGACCATAGTTGACTGTATGCATCCCACTCGTCTGGCCCGGGGCTGCTGTGTCATACAGGAGGGAGATGACGGTTCTCTGGTCTATGTGCTGGAGGGTGAGAGGCATGGAGGGAGGTGGAGGGATGGGGGGGAGGGAGGGATGAAGCGAAAGAGAGGACGGGGGAAAATAGGGCAATGACGAGGGATAGAGGGAAGGGGGGAGGGAGGGTGAGCGAGAAGGGGAGAGAGGGTGAGAGGTGGAGGGAGGGAGGGTGAGAGATGGAGGGAGCGAGGGTGAAAGAGAGGAGGGCGAGACTGTGAGAGAGGAAGGGGGGAGGGAAGTAGATAGGTGAGAAGTTATGACAGTCTAGGCGAAAGGGGAGGCAAGGGAGGGACAGATAATACCACAATGAGACAGATATTTCACAGAATGTATAAATGTGAAGCATCCGGTCGGTGTTTCACTACCAAGTATGGTAGTGAGAGGAAGCCCAGTGGCCGGCAGTGGGAGATGATGGAACAAGATGGATTTTGCCAGACATTCTGCTAATTTACTCATCAAACATTTGATCTCAATACAGTTCTCTGTTCCCAAAACTACAATTTGTTACAAACAGAGTGGACTACGTTCTTTAGACTTTACCCTCTGCCAAGATTTTTTAAAATAGAAGGTGTGGATATGTGAATTGAGTTATTGCACACGCGCACTTTAGAGTACGAGTTCCCCAAATGCTAGAAAACGCCAATAGGATCTCATTAGCTCGTGTTTGGCTCTGCCCACCTCCTTGCTTGTTCTGCCATCTATGGCTCATTTGCTTCCATTTGAAACAACAGGCTGTGGTCTATCTTGGTTTAGTTATAAGAATCTTTGATTATACTATATATATCAGGTGATATCATACAGTGAGCTCACTGTAGCAGAGGCAGACAGGTCACACACACACACTTCTTGCTCTCTCAGGCGCTTTGAAACATCTGTTCCTGACACCTTGACTCCTCTCCTCTGAAAAATATCTAATCTGTCCTCTCTCTTTTTACCAGTCTCTTTGTCTCTCTCTGTTTCTCATTCACACACACACAGACACACACAATTAGACCATGTTGATTATACAGTCCATTCACTTTGGTATACATCCATCTAGAGAGTATGGGTGAATTACCATGAAGAGATTATTAATATCAATGCAGTCCTTTACAGTTGAAGTCAGACGTTTACATACACCATAGCCAAATACATTTAAACTCAGTTTTTCACAATTCCTGACATTTAATCCTAGTAAAAATTCCCAGTCTTAGGTCAGTTAGGATCACCACTTTATTTTAAGAATGTGAAATGTCAGAATAATATTAAAGATAATTATTTATTTCAGCTTTTATTTCTTTCATCGCATTCCGAGTGGGTCAGAAGTTTACATAGACTCAATTAGTATTTGGTAGCATTGCCTTTAAATTGTTTAACTTGGGTCAAACGTTTCGGGTAGCCTTCCACAAGCTTCCCACAATAAGTTGGGTGAATTTTGGCCCATTCCTCCTTACAGAGCTGGTGCAACTGAGTCAGGTTTGTAGACCTTGCTCGCACATGCTTTTTCAGTTCTTCCCACAAACGTTTTGTAGAATTGAGGTCAGGGCTTTGTGATGGCCACTCCAATACCTTGACTTTGTTGTCCTTAAGCCCTTTTGCCACAACTTTGGAAGTATGCTTGGGGTCATTGTCCATTTGGAAGATCCATTTGCGACCAAGCTTTAACTTCCTGACTGATGTCTTGAGATGTTGCTTCAATATATCCACATAGTTTTCCTGCCTCATGATGCCATAGATTTTGTGAAGCGCACCAGTCCCTCCTACAGCAAAGCACCCACACAACATGATGCTGCCACCCCCGTGCTTCACGGTTGGGATGGTGTTCTTCGGCTTGCAAGCCTCACCCTTTTTCCTCCAAACATAACAGGCCAAACAGTTCTATTTTTGTTACCAGAGGACATTTCTCCAAAAAGTACGATCTTTGCCCCCATGTGCATTTGCGAACTGATACTTTTGTACCTGTTTCCTCCACCATCATCACAAGGTTCTTTGCTGTTGTTCTGGGATTGATTTGCACTTTTCGCACCAAAGAACGTTCATCTCTAGGAGACAGAACGAGTCTCCTTCCTGAGCGGTATGACGGCTGCGTGGTCCCATGGTGTTTATACTTGCGTACTATTGTTTGTAAAGATGAACGTGGTACCTTCTGGCGTTTGGACATTGTTCCAAGGATGAACCAGACTTGTGGAGGTCTACAAAAAAAATTCTGAGGTCTTGGCTGATTTCTTTTCATTTTGCCATGATGTCAAGCAAAGAGGGACTGAGTTTGAAGGTCGGCCTTGAAATACATCCACAGGCACACCTCCAATTGACTCAAAGTATGTCAATTAGCCTATCAGAAGCTTCTAAAGCCATGACATCATTTTCTGGAATTTTCCAAGCTGTTTAAAGGCACAGTCAACTTAGTGTATGTAAACGTCTGACCCACTGGAATTGTGATACAGTGAATTATAGTGAAATAATCTGTCTGTTAACAATTGTTGGGAAAATTACTTGTGTCATGCACGAAGTAGATGTCCTAACCGACTTGCCAAAAGTTTGTTAACAAGAAATTTGTGGACAGGTTAAAAAAACGAGGTTTAATGACTCCAACCTAAATGTATGTAAACTTCCGACTCCAACTGTAAGTGTGAATGAGTGGGGAGTTGGGGAGTTCTGTTCAGGCAGGTTTGATGATGTAATGTTGTTTATGTGCCTGAGTGTGTGCGGTTGTGTGTGTGTAGAGGGAAAGGTGGAGGTGACTAAAGGGGGACAGAAGCTGTGCACCATCGATCCCGGGAAGGTCTTTGGAGAACTGGCCATCCTCTACAACTGTACCAGGACTGCTACTGTTACAGGTAACACACACACACATCGCTGCTATTTTAGGTAAGACACACACACACTTATTTGATTGAGTTCAGGATTAGGAATTGTTTTAGTAATTTCTTCATCCTCCTCTCTGCCACTGACGTTTAGTCTGATGGATTGAGGTGAGATTTGGTGTCAGACTAGTGTGTGTGTGTGTGTGTGTGTTTAGGCTAAGTGATTGGGGTGAGGCGTGGTGTTAGATCTACGCTGTGCTAAAAGTATTTATTTAATATCAGCAGAGAGATACAGTAATAATTGAAAATCCCCCCCACACAGACACACACACACACTCTGTAGGCGGTGACTGTCTGATTTGGGCTATAATATGCCAGTGCTGTCAGTAGGCTGCCTGCCTGTGTGTGTGCGCACGTGAGTATGTGACCACCTCCGCAGTTCACAAATCATCCTCTGACATCTTCTACTCTTTCTTCTTTTTTTTGTCTCTCTCTCTCTCTCTCACTCCCTCTCTCTCTGAGTGGTGAAATGTTTACTGTACAATGCTATTCAGGGTCAGGCAGTTATTGGTCTGCTGAGCGAGAGAGGGAGGGAGAGAGAGATGTGAATAGGAAAAGAAACAACTCCTCTGACTGCTTTCTCAGTCCCTCTCCTTTAGCATCTCTCCCCCATCCTTTCCCCTCCTCTGTCCCTTCCTCTGTCCTGTCCTCTCCTCTTTCCTCTCCTCTGTCCTCTCCTCTGTCCTCTCCTCTTTCCTCTCCTATGTCCTCACCTCTTTCCTCTCCTCTTTCCTCTCATCTGTCCTCTCCTCTTTCCCCTCTGTCCTCTCCTCTTTCCCCTCCTCTGTCCTCTCCTCTGTCCTCTCCTCTTTCCCCTCCTCTTTCCCCTCTGTCCCCTCCTCTGTCCTCTTCTCTTTCGCCTCCTCTGTCCTCTCCTCTTTCCCCTCCTCTTTCCCCTCCTCTGTCCCCTCCTCTTTCCCCTCCTCTGTCCCCTCCTCTTTCCCCTCCTCTGTCCTCTCCTCTTTCCCCTCCTCTGTCCCCTCCTCTGTCCTCTCCTCTTTCCCCTCCTCTGTCCTCTCCTCTTTCCCCTCCTCTGTCCTCTCCTCTGTCCTTTCCCCTCCTCTTTCCCCTCCTCTGTCCTCTCCTCTTTCCCCTCCTCTGTCCTCTCCTCTTTCCCCTCCTCTGTCCCCTCCTCTGTCCTCTCCTCTTTCCCCTCCCCTGTCCTCTCCTCTGTCCTTTCCCCTCCTCTTTCCCCTCCTCTGTCCTCTCCTCTGTCCTCTCCTCTTTCCTCTCCTATGTCCTCACCTCTTTCCTCTCCTCTTTCCTCTCATCTGTCCTCTCCTCTTTCCCCTCTGTCCTCTCCTCTTTCCCCTCCTCTGTCCTCTCCTCTTTCCCCTCCTCTTTCCCCTCTGTCCCCTCCTCTGTCCTCTCCTCTTTCCCCTCCTCTGTCCTCTCCTCTTTCCCCTCCTCTTTCCCCTCCTCTGTCCCCTCCTCTTTCCCCTCCTCTGTCCTCTCCTCTTTCCCCTCCTCTGTCCCCTCCTCTGTCCTCTCCTCTTTCCCCTCCTCTGTCCTCTCCTCTGTCCTTTCCCCTCCTCTTTCCCCTCCTCTGTCCTCTCCTCTTTCCCCTCCTCTGTCCTCTCCTCTTTCCCCTCCTCTGTCCTCTCCTCTGTCCACTCCTCTTTTTCCCCTCCTCTGTCCTCTCCTCTTTCCCTTCCTCTGTCCTCTCCTCTTTCCCTTCCTCTGTCCTCTCCTCTGTCCTCTCCTCTTTCCCCTCCTCTGTCCTCTCCTCTGTCCTCTCCTCTGTCCTCTCCTCTGTCCTCTCCTCTTTCCCCTCCTCTGTCCTCTCCTCTGTCCTCTCCTCTGTCCTCTCCTCTTTCCCTTCCTCTGTCCTCTCCTCTTTCCCTTCCTCTGTCCTCTCCTCTTTCCCTTCCTCTGTCCTCTCCTCTTTCCCCTCCTCTGTCCTCTCCTCTTTCCCCTCCTCTGTCCCCTCCTCTGTCCTCTCCTCTTTCCACACCCGCAAGTCTTTTGATTGGACCATGTGTTCTACAGCGTTCCATTGTGTCCCTTCATGCTTCCTCATGTCTCTGTCTCTCTCCATCACCGGAGTTGATTGACAGGTAGTGAACATGTGTGGTGTGGGCGAATTACCCTCTATAGAATTACCCTCTGATTAGAATAGAGAGAAACAGTGTGTGTGTGTGTGTGTGTTATAGCAGGTAATTAGAGTGGGAATGTGAAGGCTCTCATCTCTAGAAGGAGAACTGTTGAGATAATGGCATTTCCTATCAACTGCTATGTGTACTGTGCTGTTGCGTGTTGTTGCACATGTGACTGCGTGTGTACTTTTGTCCGTGTATTATTGTGTGTGTATGTTTTTCATAAAGTGTGCAGTACGTGTGGTTGTAAATGTGTGTGAGAGAGAAAGAGCGAGACCTTGAAACTGTGCCCTGTTCATTCCTTTAGCAACCATGCACACACACGCACGCAGGGCCTGCATCTCTCTGATTGTTTGTGTATGTAAGTCTTTCATTGAGATTCCCTCTACTGGCTACTTGCTAAAGGATTGAATCATATTATCGTCTTTGTGTGTGTTGAACGGGATGGAGAGTGTTCCTGTGAGCGGTAGGTGTGAATATGGAGGCTTTGAAATTCATTGAAATTGTCCTGCTCTTCTTTCACCCCTCTCCACTTCCTCATATCTCTCTCTGAACCCTTCTCTCTGCCTTTCTGTCCCCCTCTCTTTCTCCTCTCCCTCTTTCTCCCCCTCTCTTTCTCCCCCTCTCTTTCTCGCTCTCCATTTCTCCCTCCAGCTCTGACGGACATTAAGCTGTGGGCGATAGACAGACAGGGTTTCCAGACCATCATGATGAGGACTGGACTCATTAAACACTCCCAGTATATGGAGTTCCTCCGCAGGTAACACACACACACGCACAGCTAACACACACAAACACAGGCACGCACGCACCCACTCACACACACACACACACACACACACACAGGCACGCACCCACACACACACACAAACACAGGCACGCACGCACACACACAGACACACACAAACACAGGCACGCACGCACCCACACAAACACAGGCACGCACCCACACACACACACACACACAAACACAGGCACGCACGCACACACACAAACACAGGCACGCATGCACACACAGGCACGCGCGCACACACGCATGCACCCACACACACACAGGCACGCACGCACGCACCCACACACACGCACAGCTAAAACACACACAAACACAGGCACGCACACACACAAACACAGGCACGCACGCACCCACACACAAACACAGGCACACACCCACACACACACACAAACACAGGCACGCACACACGCATGCACCCACACACACACAGGCACGCACGTACGCACCCACACACACACACGCACCCACACACAGGCACGCACGTACGCACCCACACACACACACGCACCCACACACAGGCACGCACGCACCCACACACACACGCACCCACACACAGGCACGCACGCACACACGCATGCACCCACACACACACACACAAACACAGGCACGCACCCACACACACACACACACACAAACACACACACACACACGCACACACACACACACAAGCATGGTTCGCTTCTGCTTGGAACACTCTTTATGATGTAGCTATGCAGACTTCTGTGAGCCTAGTTGGATAGACAGATGATTAAGATTCAGTAGCCACAGAACACAGAATGTTCGCTAGCTTCTGTCACGTCTATGGTTGCAAAGCTAAAAGTCATTTACCAAAGTTACTGGAATACTCTGTCATTTTGGTATTTAACAGGTAATCTATGGTCATTTTGGAAATTTCTACTAAAATAACTCTTTTTTTCAATAAGTATTTGTATTATAATTTTTTATATCCGTGTCCTTATCGCGTGTAACTAACATACGGACGGAGACAAGATACACATTCCTCTCCACGATTTCATCTGAGGGACAATAAAGTGCTGAAACCCTCATATTAAATGGTATTCACTAAGTTGATGGTTTATATTTAAAATAATGTATTACAGCTTCTTCACTCTATTTTTGATTTAAAATCATCTTTTTGGATTATTTGATATATTCCACGTGTGATAAATCCACGCAGAGGGCCAGAGATAATTACAAACACCTGAGATAATCTGAAGTACCCCAAATGGCCACTAGATGTTTTGTAATAAATTACATGAAATTCTTGAAAGTTACCAAAATTCTAGTAGTTTACTGGTAAACATAGAAAGTTTCAAGTAATATACCCTCCCTTTGCAACCCTAGTCACGTATTTTCAAATTATTATTCACACAATTGATTTTGGCAAGCATGTTGTTGTTGTTCTCTCTCCATCTCTTTCTCTTTCTGTCAGTGTTCCCTCCTTTCAGTCGTTGCCTGAGGACGTTCTTAGTAAGGTAGCTGATGTTCTGGAGGAGGTGAGGAGTGCACACACACACACACACACACACACACACACACACACACACACAAGCATGGTCAGATGGAGAGCAGCTGGTGGTGACAGTCAGTGTGGATTTGTTTTAAGAGTTTGTGTGTTCGTGTGTGTGCATGAGGGCACTTGCGTGTGTGTGTTAACTGCATACTGCCATAGTCACATGCCTTCCAGCTTTTAGAGACACGCAGACTGTTTCTCCTTTCTGTGGTAAAGTGCTTCATGCCCTTCATTTCCCTTGCTGTCCCCTCTCTCCATCTCTCCCTCCCTCCATCTTTCACTCTCTCCCTTTGTCTCTCTGCCCACCTCTCTCTCTCTCCTATTCTGCTGTCCTGTCTCTTTCCCTCTCCCTTGTCCTCTCCTGCTCCCCACCTCTCTCTCTCCTCCTCTGCTGTCCTCTGTCTCTCTCCCTCTCCCTTATCCTCTCCCACTCCCTTTCCTCATCTCTCTTTCTCCCTCTCTCTATCTCTCTCCCTCTCGCTCAGACTCACTACAGTGAAGGTGATTACATCATCAGGCAGGGCGCCACAGGAGACACCTTCTTCATCATCAGCGAAGGACAGGTGAGGAAGAGGAAGTGGAGGAGAGAAGTGTATAAAATCACAATCACACTGCCACCATGTGGACACAATCAGTAATGCAATTAAAACATACCAGTAATAATCATAATTTAAGTTCACAGACTTCCTCCCAATAACTTCCTCTCTCTTCCCCTCTCCTCTCCACCCCTTTTTTCTTGTCTCTCCTGTCTGCGCTCAGGTAAAGGTCACGCAACAGAAATCATCCAATGAGGAGCCAGAGTTTCTGACCACACTCTCTAGGGGGGACTGGTTTGGAGAGCAGGCGCTAAAAGGGTGAGACAACAGCACCTCTAACAACCAAACAACACCTCTAACAACCAAACAACACCTCTAACAACCAAACAACAACAAGCAGCTTTAGAGAACAACCAAACACTCCCCTCTAACAACACCTCTAACAACCAAACAACACCTCTAACAACAAATAACACCTCTGACAACCAAACAACAACAAGCAGCTTTAGAGAACAACCAAACACTCCCCTCTAACAACCAAACAACACCTCTAACAACACCTCTAACAACCAAACACTCCCCTCTAACAACCAAACAACACCTCTAACAACCAAACAACACCTCTAACAACCAAACACCTCCCCTCTAACAACCAAACAACACCTCTAACAACCAAACAACACCTCTGACAACCAAACAACAACAAGCAGCTTTAGAGAACAACCAAACACACCCCTCTAACAACCAAACAACACCTCTAACAACCAAACACCTCTAACAACCAAATAACACCTCTAACCAACCAAACAACACCTCTAACAACCAAACAACAACAAGCAGCTTTAGAGAACAACCAAACACTCCCCTCTAACAACCAAACAACACCTCTAACAACCAAACAACACATCTAACAACCAAACAACACCTCTAACAGCCAAACAGCACCTCTAACAACCAAACAACACCTCTAACAACCAAACAACACCTCTAACAGCCAAACAACAACCAGCAACTTCAGAGAACAACCAAACACACCACTAACAACAAAACAACTCCCCTAACAACCAAACAGCACCTCTAACAACCAAACAACAACAAGCAGCTTTAGAGAACAACCAAACACACCCCTCTAACAACACCTCTAACAACAAAACAACTCCCCTAACAACCAAACAGCACCTCTAACAACCAAACAACAACAAGCAGCTTTAGAGAACAACCAAACACTCCCCTCTAACAACCAAACAACACCTCTAACAACCAAACAACACCTCTAACAACCAAACAACACATCTAACAACCAAACAACACCTCTAACAGCCAAACAGCACCTCTAACAACCAAACAACACCTCTAACAACCAAACAACACCTCTAACAGCCAAACAACAACCAGCAACTTCAGAGAACAACCAAACACACCACTAACAACAAAACAACTCCCCTAACAACCAAACAGCACCTCTAACAACCAAACAACAACAAGCAGCTTTAGAGAACAACCAAACACTCCCCTCTAACAACCAAACAACACCTCTAACAACACCTCTAACAACCAAACAACACCTCTAACAACCAAACAACAAGCAACTCTAGAGAACAACCAAACAACACCTCTAACAACCAAACAACACCTCTAACAACCAAATACACCTTTAACAACCAAACAACAACCAGCAGCTTTAGAGAACAATCAAACACACCTCTAACAACCAAACAACACCTCTAACAACCAAACAACACCTCTAACAACCAAACAACACCTCTAACAACCAAACAACAACCAGCAGCTTTAGAGAACAATCAAACACACCTCTAACAACCAAACACACCTCTAACAACCAAACAACACCTCTAACAACCAAACAACAACCAGCAGCTTTAGAGAACAATCAAACACTCCAACCAATTGCCTAAGTAAACATATAGTCTCATAGGATTAGAGTAGAGTTGTCTTTGGCAAAGGAAGATAATAAAGATGACTGCTTATTTATGTTTATAATGAATGAATGAATGAATAAATATTTCTCTCTCTCCCCAGGGAGGATGTTCGTACGGCCAATGTCACAGCAGTAGGGGGAGTGACCTGTCTGGTCGTGGACAGAGAGTGAGAGACCCCTGGGGGGAGAAAGCAAGAGTGTGTGTGTGTGTGTGTGCCACAGGAGGCTGCTGAGGGGAGGATGGCTCAAATGGAGTATATGAGACCGTGTCAAACACATGGAAACCACGTGTTCAATGAGTTCAATGACCATTCCACTCCGGCCATTACTATGAGCCCATCCTCCCCAATTAAGGCGCCACCAACCTCCTGTGGTGCGTGTGTGTGTAACTGAACCCTTCTTCATTGGTAGATGCGGGGTTGTGTAACCCTAACCCCTCCCCTGTTCCAGGTCGTTCATGCAGCTGATAGGAGGGCTTGATGACGACAGCAGCAGACACAACGAGAGTGACGAGCTCAAGGCCAAGTAAGTGTCGCTACACCTCTCAATTCTCTTCTTCCGCTCCTCCTTTCTCTTGTTTCACCCAAACTAAGTTAAGTACATTTAGTTTGGGATATATCCAACCACACAGACTCGCTAGTTTCAGTGAAAAGATATTGGGCAATTGATTGACCCCCCCTCCGTCTCCAGGTTGGAGGCAGAGGCAGTGTTTTTCTCCAACGTGTCTCTCAACGATTTCCACGTCATCTGCACCCTCGGAATTGGAGGCTTCAGTCGCGTCGAACTGGTGGGTGCGAGTGTGTGTATAACGTGTGTGCGCTAACAGGACTGTGTGTGTGTGCAACGCCTGTGTATGTGTGTGTGTTTAATATGTATAATGTGTGTGTGTGTGTGTGTGTGTTCAGGTGCAGTTGAAGAGTGACACCAGCAGGTCGTTTGCTATGAAGGTTCTGAAGAAGCGTCACATTCTGGACACCAGCCAACAGGGCCACATCCTCTCAGAGAGACGCATCATGATGGACGCACACGGCCCCTTCACCGTCCGGTACACACACACACCACACAACCACTTCACTGACAATTACGCACACACACACACACACACTGACGCTGTGTGTCCTTGTCCAGGTTGTATCGGACGTTTAGGGACTCGAAGTATCTGTACATGCTGCAGGAGGCCTGTCTGGGAGGAGAACTGTGGACTCTACTGAGTGCCAGGTGTGTGTGTAGGTCTAGAACGACTCCAACTGAAACCTGACTGTACACAAACTGCTCAGCCAGCTATCCACTAACCCTAGTGTCATGCCCACATCTCGGTTCAACTCTAACCCTCAACCACAACCCACAACCTAACCCTAGCTTCACGTCCACCTCCCAGTTCAACCCGAACCAGAACCCTCACCCTGGCAAATTGTTACATATCAATAGAGTCGCGGTTGATAGTCTGAGCACCCCTGGATCATCTATGGGCCTAAACATGTTCATCTGACTCTTCTAGGGGTTCGTTTGAGGACGGCACCACACGGTTCTATACAGGCTGTGTTGTAGAGGCTCTGGCCTTCCTCCATGTTCGAGGCATCATCTACAGAGACCTCAAACCTGAGAACATCATACTGGACCAACGAGGATACGCCAAACTGGTACTAGTGCACACAAACACCTCCGACGCGGCATAGAGTTTTCAGAATAAGCAGGCAGTGTGGTTTTTCCTTCGTCTTCAGTTGATTGAATCTCGGGGCGCAGACACACAGAACAAAAAGCACCATTTTAAGTGTGCGTGTTTATCTATCAGGTGGACTTTGGCTTTGCTAAGAAGGTGGGTCTGGGTCAGAAGACGTGGACGTTCTGTGGGACTCCAGAATACGTGGCCCCAGAGATCATCCTGAACAAGGGACACGACATCTCTGCAGACTGCTGGTCCCTGGGGATACTCATCTATGAACTGCTCAGCGGCAGGTACACCGTGTGTGTGTGTGTGCGCGTGCGCGCGCTCAGAGATGGGATCTTCTTATTGGTCTCAATGCCGAGATTGTCTTTCTCTATCTCTCTCTCTCTCCCTCCCCACCTCCTCTCCAGTCCTCCGTTCTCTGGTTCTGACCCAATGAACACCTATAACATCATCCTGAGAGGAATCGACATGGTGGAGTTCCCCAAGAAGATCTCCAAGAGTGCTGCCAACCTCATCAAACGCCTCTGCAGGTTACACGCCCACACAAACAAACACACACACCCACACAAACACAGAGCATAGAGACCTCATCAAATGGTTCTTGCTGCAGAGTATGTATATGTGACTGTGTGTGTGTGTGTGTGTGTGTGTGTGTGTGTGTGTGTGTGTGTGTGTGTGTGTGTGTGTGTGTGTGTGTGTGTGTGTGTGTGTGTGTGTGTGTGTGTGTGTGTGTGTGTGTGTGTGTGTGTGTGTGTGTGTGTGTGTTGCCCAGGGACAACCCATCTGAGAGGGTGGGGAACCAGAAGAATGGGGTGAAGGACATCCAGAAACACAAGTAAGAGTTACCGTGGTGACGAGGACTGCTGGACCTACCAGCCAATAGGACTGCATGGAACAGAAATAGCTATATTCTCTGAAAGGACGTTTTGTTCTTCAGCTCCCATGCAGGTTATTTTGCCTCAATTAGGGTGCCATTTTTGGATACAGCCACGGTTATCTTCATACAACAACGAGAGCTGAGTTTAGTTGTCCTGTGATTCTTTTGATTTGTCTTCAGGTGGTTTGAAGGTTTCAATTGGGAGGGCCTCCGACAGACAACTCTGGCCCCTCCTTTCACTCCTACTGTGAGTATACACGTTAATACACACACACATATACACACACACACACACACACACTCAGCCGTGTCTCCTCTTTCCCAGGTGGAGGGTCCACTGGACACCAGAAACTTTGACTGCTTCCCCGATGACAGCGAGGCCCCGCCCCCAGACGAGGAGTCCGGCTGGGACCTGGAGTTCTAATTGGACAACATACATTATGTAGAACAGACATGCCCTTTCTGACATGTAGATTAAGGCATCGCGTCAGCTCCAATAATGGCATTTCTGTCTGCGCCCTCCCCAATGCGAACCTGGTTGTGCTAGGTTTAACTGGTGGGTTTACCAGGTGAGTTAGGAGTATCTGACAGGTTACCAGGTAAGCTAAGTATGTCAGGTTGTGGCTCTGCCAAAGTGAGCTGGGGGAGTGATAGAACCCCCAGGTAGCAGCGGCCAATCAGCTGCTGCTGTCACCGACTCCTCCTCGTGACAGTTTTCTACAATACAATAAGAGTTTTGGGATTTGTTTGTGTTCATCTGTTTTGACTGGGGTGATTGTTAGTTCCCGCAGTATTTGGTCGTAAAATATATAACCAAAATAAAAAGTATCTATCAAAAAACATTCAACTCTGTAGCAAATGTCTGAATAACTCGACAGAGCGGCGTCGTGCAGGAGCACCCAGAGGGAGAGAGATGTGACTGTGCATGTCAAGGGAAGAATAAGGGGAAGAGTGTGAGAATGAATGAGGGGAAAGTTAATGAACGTTAAAACAGAACCATTTCCTCTCTCACATGTCACAGCTCTGAGACCCTTAACAGCCATTTGAACCTCTTATGAGCGGTGACAGGTTATCAGATCCAAAATAGGTTGTCGACTGTTACTCCATGGCAACACAGGTCATTATGGAGACCCTGCCACCTCCACGAACAACCTCCCCCCCTGATAACACACACACCAACACGCATGCCTTTCACAATGACTGATCGGCCTTTCTACATGACTGAACCACATGAACATGAAACATGACTGGAATTTTTAAAACAACTCATTTCAGTTTCCTAGGCCTAATTTAACTTGGGAGGTCACCTACTCTAAATCAAAACTTGAGCTAATCGTAGTCGTATTACAATGCTGAAAGGTTTCTGGTTTTGCAGACAAGTCATTTTTCCTACAACCACACCTGAACAGTTGCTTCTGACATTAGCAGACCCATTGTAACCTCACCAGATGCATTTTGAAATAAACTAATCACTTTAGTTTCAATTTCCACAATGAACGTTCTTACATGAATAAATATGAGCAGACGCACGGAAAGTTCCAAAGCGCTCAGTGGAAACATTTGATAAATTAGCCTAACGCACGCACCGCGACCCCCACTGGAGATGCCGGTCGCTGATTGGACAAACCCGCTGGGGGTCCAGTGATTTGTGTAACAAACGGGTATAAAAAAAACAGCTCGTCAACGTAACACTAACCTGGGAACTAACAGAGAGCTACATCCCAAGTGTTCTCCACCAAAAATCAAGCCGACCTCTTCTACCTCTTGCACCCGATGAACATCACCATATTTCAACAAGATGCTAGCTAAATTCGGCCTGTTCGCGATCTTCCTAGTCCTGGGGACCTCCGCCTTCGATGTCGAACCGGAGGAATCCTCTCCTGGCCGTGCGCGCTTCTCCTCCAGTAGCCCCTGTGAGTACCGTTAGTTAGCCTAAAGTGCAAAAGACGATGCAAACTGCAGTTCTTATCCAAAAAAAGGCTGTAGATACAGAGTGCGTTGGGTTCATGCACAAGAGTTGGGTGTGAAAGTTGCCTCCTGTAATCAAACCTTGCTAAAATAGTTGCATACCCATGAATAGAGACATAGGCACTTTCTTAAATGTATGTGAGTGTAGCCCACTACAGCCTCTGTCAATTGCTGAAGTTTGATGTAACCCCCCCCCCCCCCCCCTCCCCCTCTCTCCAGCGGATGTGGCTGGGTGCTTGAATGGTGCTCTAGCTGTGGGATGTGGAACATTTGCCTGCCTGGAGAATTCTACCTGTGACACGGATGGCATGCACGATATCTGCCAACTGTTCCTCCACACCGCAGCTACCTTCAACACACAAGTAATCTGTACACACACACACACACTTTTTTGACGACCCACCGCAATGTCTCTAACCCTGTGTGTGTGTGTGTGTGTGTGTGTGTGTGTGTGTGTGTGTGTGTGTGTGTGTGTGTGTGTGTGTGTGTGTGAGCGCAGGGTAAGACATTTGTAAAGGAGAGTCTGAGGTGTATTGCCAACGGCGTCACATCTAAAGTGTTCCAGACCATCAGGCGCTGTGGAATCTTCCAGAGGATGATCTCTGAGGTCAGTCACTGGCTTTATTAGAGATTCAATCCGTGTCAGCCGTCATATCTTCCTATCGGCGCCAAAGTGATCCCAAATAACCTCTACTGTGTGGTAGGATGAAGTGCTAGTTTCTGAGAGTTAAAAGGGTTGTGTGTGTGTGTTTGTGTGTGTAGGTCCAGGAGGAGTGTTACAGTAGACTGGACATCTGTGGTGTGGCTCGCTCCAACCCTGAGGCCATTGGAGAGGTGGTACAGGTACCTGCACACTTCCCCAACAGGTGAGCCAAACTGTGTGTGCGCGTGACTAACCCGGTGTATTTGTCTAATGCGACGTGTGTGTTCCAGGTACTACAGCACTCTGCTTCAGTCCCTGCTGGCCTGTGATCAGGAGACAGTGGCGGTTGTCAGGGCGGAGTTTGTTTCTAGGCTGGGGCCAGACATGGAGACCCTCTTCCAGCTGCTGCAGAACAAGCCTTGCCCCCAGGAGTCTAACCAAGGTGCTAACTCCGCCCCCGCCGGCTGGCACTGGCCAATGGGGTCTCCCCCCTCCTTCAAGATCCAGCCCAGCATGAGAGGAAGAGACCCCACCCACCTGTTCGCTAGGAAACGCTCTCTGGAGGTGTCGGATAGAGAGATGGAGTAAAGAGGAGACAAACACTACCGGTCAAATGTTTTAGAACACCTGCTCATTCCAGGGTTTTTCTTTATTTCTACTATTTTCTCCATTGTAGAATAATAGTGAAGACATCCAAACTAGGAAGTAACATATGGAATCCTGTAGTAACCAAAAAAGTGTTATATTTTAATTTGAGATTCTTCAAAGTAGCCACCCTTTGCCTTGATGACAGCTTTGCACACTCTTGGCATTCTCTCAACCAGATTCATGAGGTAGTCACCTGGAATGCATTTCAATTAACAGGTGTGCCTTAAATGTTCATTTGTGGAATTTCTTTCCTTAATGTGTTTGAGCCAATCTGTTGTGTTGTGACAAGGTAGTGGGGGGATGCAGAAGATAGCCCTATTTAGGAAAATACCAAGTCCATATTATGGCAAGAACAGCTCAAATAAGCAAAGAAAAACGACAGTCCATCATTACTTTAGACATGAAGGTCAGTCCATACGGAAAATGTGAAGGACTTTGAAAGTTTCTTCAAGTGCAATTGCAAGAACCATGAAGCGCTATGATAGAACTGGCTCTCATGAGGACCGCCACAGGAATGGAAGACCCAGAGTTACCTCTGCTGCAGCGGATACGTTCATTAGAGTTACCAGCCTCAGAAATTGTTGACCAAATAAATGCTTCAGAGTTCAAGTAACAGACACATCTCAACATCAACTGTTCAGAGGAGACTGTGAATCAGGCCTTCATGGTTGAATTGCTGCAAAGAAACCACTACTAAAGGACACCAATAATAAGAAGAGACTTGCTTTGGGCAAGAAACACGAGCAATGGACACTAGACCCGTGGAAATTGTGAGATTTTTGGTTCCAACAGCCTTGTCTTTGTGAGACGCAGTGTGGGTGAACGGATGATGTCTCTGCATGTGTATTTCCCACCGTAAAGCTTGGAGGAGGAGGTGTTAGTGTGTGGGGGTGCTTTGCTAGTGACAGTCTGATTTATTTAGAATTCAAGGCACACAACCAGCATGGCTACCACAGCATTCTGCAGCGATACGCCATGCCATCTGGTTTGCTCTTAGTGGGACTACCATTTGATTTTCTCACCTCAACACTGTGTAAGGGCTATTTTACCAAGAAAGAGATTGATTGAGTGCTGCATCAGATGACCTGGCATCCACAATCCCCCAACCTCAAACAAATTGAGATGGTTTGGGATGAGTCGGACCGCAGAGTGAAGGAAAAGCAGCCAACAAGTGCTCAGCATATGTGGGAACTCCTTCAAGACTTTTGGAAAAGCATTCCAGGTGAAGCTGGTTGAGAGAATGCCAAGAGTGTGCCCAGCTGTTGTCAAAGCAAAGAGTGACTATTTGAAGAATTTTGATTTGTGTGACACTTTTTTGCTTACTACATGATTCCATGTGTAATGTCATAGTTTTGATGTATTCACTATTATTCTACAATGTAGAAAATAGTTTAAAAAATAAATAAAAACCCTTGAATGAGTAGGCGTGTCCAAACTTTTGACCGGTAGTGTACATGCACACCGCTCATACCTTATACACACAAACACACCACAGCTACCTTAAACACACAACTCAGACAGTCATGAATGCTTCAACTCGCCATGCATGCACGCACACACACACACACACGTGCACATGCACGCACACACACAGGTTTCTCCTCAAATGATTACGGCTAAATGATTAAGGGAAGTTTGGAGCTGCTGTAATGTAGAAGTTGATTTGGGGAAGCGTCGATCTCTAACTGCCGTTGAAAGTGTTTCTGTGCCGGTTGACGCTTGATGAGAGGGGGATGAAACTTGTTAGCTGGACGTTGAATGTGGAGGATGACATCCGCTCAGAACAGACTCAACTTAACCTAGAGAGCTGTTGAAAAGTCTGATCATTTAATGTGAACCAATTGAAACATTTCAAAGGCTATCTAAGAAGACGAACCTTCACTGTCGTTTCCATCTGATTTCAACATGGCACAGCAGTCATAACGTCCCCGTTTTGACCAGCGATTACCAAGAGAAGCCTATTTAAAAAGACCCCTGGATATATTACCATAATATTATTATTGATATATATTTTCTCACTAAATGTTTATTTATGACGTTGTTATACGTCTTTAGTTGTGATTGGTTTGAGTTGTCGGCAGCGGGCGGAGCTTGACATCTAGATGGGACGTCAAATTCGGATGCCGTGCTGTTATGCAGCTCTACGACGATGTCACCACCCCCTCACGGGGACATGATGTCGACGCGCTGGTCGTGGGGCTCACCACGTCCTTCTCTGTCACTGTCTGTGTTAATGTAAGATCCTATACTGTGTAAGAACACGACAATAGTATGCTGTGGAAGATGTGGTTAAATCGTGTATGATTTGAGATCCTGTGTGTGTGTGTGTGTTATAGTGTCGTCGAGTCTGGTACTCTACACTATGGGGGCTTGGGGGTAATTCTCTCTGCTATAAATAAATGTTGTGATCTGCATCAGATTTCAAATCAAATGTTATTTGTCACATGCGCTGATTGCAACAGGTGTACAGTAGACCTTACAGTGGAATGCTCACTTGCAAGCCCTTAACCAACAATGTAGTTTTTAGAAAAATACGTGTTAAAGTATTTACTAAAATAAGCAAGTAAAAAATAAATGAATAGAAAATAATTAGAAAAAAATTATTATAATAATTAAAGAGCAACAACAAAATAACAGCGAGACTATATACAGGGGTGGGCACAGGTTAGTTGAGGTAATATGTACATGTAGGTAGAGGTAAAGTAACTGCATAGACAATAGCAGCGTAAAAATGTGGGGAGGGGACAATGAAAATAGTCAGTGTAGGTAAAACAAAGTGTTTAACTAGGCAATTCAGTTAAGAACAAATTCTTATTTACAGTGACGGCCTACCCCGGCCTCACCCTAATCAGGACAACGCTGAGCCAATTGTGCGCCACCCTACGGGACTCTCAATCACGGCCGGTTGTGATAAAGCTTGGAATCAAATCAGGGTCTCTAGTGAAGCCCCTAGCACCGCGAAGCAGTGCCTTAGATCGCTGTGCCACTCGGGATTATTTTATTCGCTGTTTAGGAGTCTTATGGCTTGGGTGTAGAAGCTGTTTAGAAGCCTTTTGGACCTAGACTTGGAGCTCAGGTACCGCTTGCCGTGCGTTAGCAGAGAGAACAGTCTATGACTAGGGTGGCTGGAGTCTTTGACAATTTTTAGGGCCTTCCTCTGACACAGCCTGGTATAGAGGTCCTGGATGGCAGGAAGCTTGTTCCCGGTGATGCACTGGACCGTACGGACTTCCCTCTGTAGTACCTTGCGGTCGGAGGCCGAGCAGTTGCCATACCAGACTAGTGATTGAGCGATCCTAGTTTCACAAATTGGTGATCTTTAATCGTTTGCATTGGTGTTAGATTTGGGCTCCTGAGTAGCTCAGCGGTCTAAGGCACTGCATCCTCAGTGCAAGAGGGGTCACTACAGTCCCTGGTTTGAATCCAGGCTGTATATCCGGACGTGATTGGGAGTCCCATAGGGCAGCACACAATTGGCCCAGTGTTGTCCGGGGTAGGCAGTCATTGTAAATAAGAATTTGTTCTTAACTGACTTGCCTAGTTTAATAAAGGTTAAATAAATAAAAAATAGAGTGTGAGGGTAAAGTATTTTCAAAGTTTCTTCTGTCATTTCCATCCACTAGGTGGCAGTATACTCCTGTCGTTGATGGAGCTGGGCGTCCTTAGGACAGTCTATCCTCAAACGAGATTATCTCTGGTACAAATCTCCAGTCCCAGCCAAACTCCCCAGGCCTATGACTTTACCAGACCTCTGTACATACAGCCAGAACCAGCATTCTAAATCACAGGCCTGTAAGCCCTCCTACGTCCTTCTTACCACTTTCTCACAGTCAGTTTCTCTGTTTTGCAAACTCGTCTGTTAGATGACTTAGGGCTGGTTTACCAAGCGGGTCTGTATCTGGCAGACCAGCCCTAAGTGTACAGCAGTGGTTTAAAACATGCCACATTTTTCAAATTGAGGCAACGATATTAAGTCTCCCCAATCAATCCGTGTGATCAGTTAGGAGGTTGTTGGCTCAGACAGTTTGAAACGGAGGGGAGGTGTACCAGAGGAAAAGATCTATATACTGCTAATGGCCCCTAAGTGTTCCGTAATGACATAGAAGACTTTATTTCTCTCGCTCTCTGTCTCTCTCTCTCAGGAGTACATGCGGTAACACTTACCTGTTTCAACTGCTTCAGAAAGAAACTGTTATACTAGAAAGTTGCGTTTCTAAAATGGCGGTTTGGGTCACAGCTGATCCCATTCCCTCTAGGTCGTTATTGGGTGGGTCACAGCTGATCCCATTCCCTCTGGGTCGTTATTGGGTGGGTCACAGCTGATCCCATTCCCTCTAGGTCGTTATTGGGTGGGTCACAGCTGAACCCATTCCCTCTAGGTCGTTATTGGGTGGGTCACAGCTGATCCCATTCCCTCTAGGTCGTTATTGGGTGGGTCACAGCTGATCCCATTCCCTCTAGGTCGTTATTGGGTGGGTCACAGCTGATCCCATTCCCTCTAGGTCGTTATTGGGTGGGTCACAGCTGATCCCATTCCCTCTAGGTCGTTATTGGGTGGGTCACAGCTGATCCCATTCCCTCTGGGTCGTTATTGGGTGGGTCACAGCTGATCCCATTCCCTCTAGGTCGTTATTGGGTGGGTCACAGCTGAACCCATTCCCTCTAGGTCGTTATTGGGTGGGTCACAGCTGATCCCATTCCCTCTAGGTCGTTATTGGGTCACAGCTGATCCCATTCCCTCTAGGTCGTTATTGGGTGGGTCACAGCTGATCCCATTCCCTCTAGGTCGTTATTGGGTGGGTCACAGCTGATCCCATTCCCTCTAGGTCGTTATTGGGTGGGTCACAGCTGATCCCATTCCCTCTAGGTCGTTATTGGGTGGGTCACAGCTGATCCCATTCCCTCTAGGTCGTTATTGGGTGGGTCACAGCTGATCCCATTCCCTCTAGGTCGTTATTGGGTGGGTCACAGCTGATCCCATTCCCTCTGGGTCGTTATTGGGTGGGTCACAGCTGATCCCATTCCCTCTAGGTCGTTATTGGGTGGGTCACAGCTGAACCCATTCCCTATAGGTCGTTATTGGGTGGGTCACAGCTGATCCCATTCCCTCTAGGTCGTTATTGGGTGGGTCACAGCTGATCCCATTCCCTCTAGGTCGTTATTGGGTGGGTCACAGCTGATCCCATTCCCTCTAGGTCGTTATTGGGTGGGTCACAGCTGATCCCATTCCCTCTAGGTCGTTATTGGGTGGGTCACAGCTGATCCCATTCCCTCTGGGTCGTTATTGGGTGGGTCACAGCTGATCCCATTCCCTCTAGGTCGTTATTGGGTGGGTCACAGCTGAACCCATTCCCTCTAGGTCGTTATTGGGTGGGTCACAGCTGATCCCATTCCCTCTAGGTCGTTATTGGGTGGGTCACAGCTGATCCCATTCCCTCTAGGTCGTTATTGGGTGGGTCACAGCTGATCCCATTCCCTCTAGGTCGTTATTGGGTGGGTCACAGCTGATCCCATTCCCTCTAGGTCGTTATTGGGTGGGTCACAGCTGATCCCATTCCCTCTAGGTCGTTATTGGGTGGGTCACAGCTGATCCCATTCCCTCTAGGTCGTTATTGGGTGGGTCACAGCTGATCCCATTCCCTCTGGGTCGTTATTGGGGCCAGAAACAGAAACAGAGGTGGTTGTGGTTATTGGGTGGGTCACAGCTGATCCCATTCCCTCTAGGTCGTTATTGGGTGGGTCACAGCTGATCCCATTCCCTCTAGGTCGTTATTGGGGCCAGAAACAGAAACAGAGGTGGTTGTGGTTATTGGGTGGGTCACAGCTGATCCCATTCCCTCTAGGTCGTTATTGGGTGGGTCACAGCTGATCCCATTCCCTCTAGGTCGTTATTGGGGCCAGAAACAGAAACAGAGGTGGCTGTGGTTATTGGGTGGGTCAAAACAGACTGACTTGAGGGAAACATGAACTCTCTGTCTGTCTCTCATGCAAGCTCAAGCGCACACGCACGCACACACACAAAATAGGAAGTCTGGGGGGACAGGGGGAGCAGGTAGCTGACTAGTGGTTGCTGTTCAGTAGCCTGATGATCTGTGTGTAGAAGCTACTGACCAGTCTTTCAGGTTTTGCCACAATGCGCCTTTGCCACAATGCTCCTATACTTAGTGAAGGAAGTGGGGAGAACAGGGCGTGGCTCGGGTGGCTGGGGTCCCCGATGATCTTGTCCTTCCTGCGACACAGGCAGTGTGCACCCAACGGTGCATTCGGCTGAGCGTACCACCCTCTGTAGCACCTTGCAGTCAGCGGCGATGAAGTTGCCGTACCAGGCTGTGACGCAGCCCGACAGTAGGCTCTCGACGGTGCTCCTGTAGAACACTGAGGGCCCTCGGGGACAGGCTGAACTTTTTCAGCATCCTGAGGTTGAAGAGTCGCTGTCGTGCCTTATGCACCATGGTGTCCGCGTGGTTTGACCATTTCAGCTCCTCTGACGTGTGTACGCTGAGGAACTTTGCACAGTTGATAGCCACCCTGTCAATAAATCTCCAGCGTTTTTTTAAATTATTTTTTTACAAAAGCCTGATAACCCCGACAGCCCCTGTGGTTCCCAAGGCTGATCCTCCGCTAGCTCCGACAGGTGTCGATAACAGCACCACACTGGATGCCAGTGACTCTGACGCCCCTCTGAACCATCTGTCTCAGGTGGAAACTGCAGCCCCATTATGGCTCCTCACACCCAGTAACGGCAGCTCACGGCCCATAAACCCCAATAGAGCCCACATACAGCCAGGAGAGCACTTAATGGAGAAGGGTGGCAGGGGTGGGGTGTTTGCATTAACACCTTGGTGGGGGACATTGATTGCCGTCATTGTGTGCGTTTGTGTGTGTGTGTGTGGTGGTCAACATATAGGGCAATAGGGCAGATGGCTGTGCTAACAGCCCTCATTTCCAGGAATACGAGCAACCCTGAGAAAACACACTCCTCAACACGTTTAGACAAGCCCAGATTTACACAGTGACACAGGAAGAGCTCAGGGAATATAACCCTATTCGGGGTAATCAGGTTAGAATAGGCTACTTCAAATTCTAGAGTGAATGGATGGGGGCGCTTTATCCTTACGCCTTCGGAGAAGTTTCTGGAAAATTCCTATCTGAAACAATAATTGTTTTTTAATTGAACACATAGTTAGCTATGAGCTGTGAATAGAACGCAGAAACAGCTGACATCTCAGCTGAGAGAGAGAGAACGCAGCCAGAAGTTTAACCGAATGTCTCCTCTCCAAGGAACAGACATGCTATCCAGACCCTGGACCTCAGCCAAACAAGCTGCCAGCTGTGTGTGCGCGTGCGTCTGGCAGGAAGCTCCTGTCTGTGCTGTAAGTTCCAGATCTCAGGGTGATTGATAGAGCGAAGTTACTGGCCAATCCTCTCTTCCCACCATTAAATCACACACACACACTTACCATTTTCTGGAGAGAATGCTTCCTCTGCAGTCAGCAGCAGAACCTCTCCTCCCTCTCTCCCATCACACACTCTTTCACCAGTCCTTTCTTCGACCCCTGAAGTCCTGGAGCACGACAACATTTGGCAGACTGATCACTTCAGCATGCGCTCTCTCTCTCCCCCAAAAAGACTTCCGTGAGGTTTTCTAACACTGTTGTATTTTATTTACACTCCTTCAAATAAAGGCATCCTCTGTAAAGGAAGGTAGACCTCCATTGGCGATAAGTGCCACTGTTTTAAAACCATTTACATTACCATGAACATTATCCTCAGCAACATCATCATTACCTTCAACGTAACACTGGTGTCCATAGAGTCTAGACTAGAGGGTGATACTGTAACTGTAGCCCTGACTAACACTGCTGGTATGATATTAGCTTATTAAAACACATAGCATCATATCCACTCCACTCTGTCATTGACAGGGATAAAAACAAGCAACCATCTAAAAAAAAGTAACCCTGGAAATATATTTTCAGATGACACAATTCATAATATATTTATATAAAAGAGCCCCCGTCCCCGCAGGAGGCCTTTTGCCTTTTGGCAGGCCGTCATTGTAAATAAGAATTTGTTCTTAACTGACTTGCCTAGTTAAATAAAGGTTAAATAAAAAAGAAGTGAATTACTTGTTTTCCCTTGGTAGGATTTCCTTTTTAATAGCTTGTATGGGTCTATGGCATAATATGGCCATGAAAATAATGTTTAGCAGCCTCCTCTTGCTCCTGTGTGAGTATCCCCATCTTAATAGGGAGGAGAACAGAAGAGCCCAGTCTTTGTGAAAAGTCTATTCCATTTCTTATGACTCTGTTATGACCCTCTGTCTTTGCCATTGTCTTCATCTTTGTTAATGAGCCTCTCCCCAGAAATGCCAAGCAGGTCAAATGAACCCCGCTCCGGGGCAGACTGGAGAACAAGGGGTTAAAGCACTCAGGTAGTGTCCTCCCCTCTGGTAGGCCTCCCAGTCACCAAGGAGGGGCTGGGGGTAGAAGTCAGGGGGTGGGGGGTAGGAGGGGCTGGGGGCAGAGCTCATGGTAGGGACTGACTAAAAGGGAGGTGGATAGGTTAAGGTGTGCGGCAAGGGTTTGGTAGATCAACGTTGGCTGTGTCCCCGGGTGGTGGTGTGCCGGGTTGGTATGGTGTAGGTCAGGGTGGACGTCCGGGAGGGAATATGGTGGTCGTAGGCCAGGGTAGAGGCCCGAGAAGGGGTCCTAGGGGGGGTGTGCTGGTTGTAGAGCAGGGTGGAGGTCCGGGACGGGCTCCGGGAAGAGTACTCTGCTCCGTGGGTCGGCTCCCTGGAGAAGACCGAGTCAGAGGAGCTGCTGGTGTCTGGACCCACTAGAGAATACTGGACCGCAGGGATGGACAGATCCAAATACTCCTAGAGAGAGAGCAGAGACAGAGAGGACATGTTCAGGGGAACAATTCAAATTATACGAAAATGACACTGTGTGTGTGTGTGTGTGTGTTTTTACCTGGTTGGCCATGAGTGAGAGCATGCGATCCAGATCCTCTACCAGTTGTTTGAAGGTTGGCCTGTGAGACTGAACAGCATGCCAGCAGTCTCTCATCATCATGTACCTGGGAACAAACACCACAGGGTCAGAACAGACATTTGCATTGCTATACGTGCAAGGACATTTATTATACTTGTATCACTATACTTGCGAGGACATTGTACTGTCTGTGTGTGTTTCAGCGCGTACTCACAGCTCCTCTGTGCAGGCGGCTGGTCTGTCCATACGATGTCCCTCCTTCAACAGTTTGAACAGCTCCTCTACGGGGACACCAGGGTAGGGAGAGCCTCCTAGAGTGAAGATCTCCCAGAGCAACACACCAAACGACCACCTGCAACACACACACAAACACACACAGAATTCAATACAGTGAACTATCACTTTATCAGGGACAGTTATTGCTGGGCTTGAAAAGAAACCTACAGGTACATAACATGATGGATCAGCGTAAAGCCACGGCGCAACAGAACGTAACGTCTATGAAATGTTAGGAGGGCGAGACTTACACGTCACTCTGGTGTGTGTAGATGCGGTCGAACAGAGCCTCCGGCGCCATCCATTTCACTGGCAGGCGACCCTGGGAGGAAAACCAGGGGTTAAACCACCTATATGTCCGTCTGTCTGTGTTTAAGTCACACCTGCTCCATTTTGACCAAGTCACTCACGTTGGTGGTCTTCTTGTAGTAGTCTATGTGATGGATGTCTCTGGCCAGCCCAAAGTCTGCGATTTTCATCACATTGTCCTCTGTCACCAACACATTCCTGGCTGCCAAGTCCCTGTGGATACACTACAAAACAAACAATTGATTGATTAATTGATTGACAGGCACAAATGTCCACACTTCAAGGAGAAAGAGAGAAGTAGAGTAACAGAAGAGAATAGATGCAGACGAAGAGAGAGTGAGAGAGAGAGAGAGAGACAATAACACTAGTCTCTTCTCTGACCTTCTGTGAGGCGAGGTAAGCCATGCCCCTTGCCACCTGATAGGCAGCAGACACCAGCTCCCTGACCTCCAGGGTGTCCAAGGTGGCCCGGGTAGGCCCAGACCAATACTCCAGACCCACAGGCCTCCGACACCGCAGGTACTCTCTCAGGTTGCCCTGAGATGCATACTCTACCACCACGTGGAGAGGGCCTGGAGAGAGAAGAGGGTTATAATTAGGCTCGGGCGGTATACCGTATGTAGCGTATACATAGGTATTCTGAAAAAGACAAGATAAATTAAGAATATTTGTAGCTACTTTTAAATACCTGCAGTCAACTCGCTCAATAATCTAGGAGATAAAGCAGATCACATTCTTCATTTCACCTGTCGCATTGTTTTACAATATGAAGTTTACCGTAGTTCCCCAGAAATGTTCAGCCAGTCATGTGTTTGTTTGTAAATAGCACAACGGGAGAATACAGGAGCTGGTGAGTCCAGCTGTGTATTTGGTTTAACTGGCTAATTAGCTCAGTAAGTGGCTGAGTTAATAAAGAGACACGTTCTGTCATGTTTGAGAAGTCAAAGTGCTTTGGATGAGTTATCTGTAAAGCTGGCACTGCTGCCATCTTGATTTCTTTGCATTTATTTTTTCTCCCCTCCATTCGCAGCAGAGCAGGCAGGCCCGTTACCATAGCAACTCCACACTCCACACAGACACAGCGTGGACACATACTGCTCCAGAGCCAGTACGGTTCTTCCTTCAGACAAGCATGCATCAAAACTTTGCTCATTTTCACAACGTCTCTAGTTCACATGCGTGTGGACTTTTACAAGCGAAACAGAAATTACATTCAGTAGCTACTACCTATACTTGTATAACTGTATAAACTGGATTGTATGTCTTTGCAATTAGTTTGTGTTTGTGCTCGTTAGCATATTTAGCTAACAGCCTATATTGAAATACGCTATTAGTTTGTGCTATTTTTGTTAGCATTCTGGTAATGGATGCCCAATGGCCTTTTCAGCACTAAGACGGTACTAAGACGGTAATACCATAAATCCAGAGATGAGAGAAGGACGGTATGACGATATGAAAATCTGGATACCGCCAAACCCTACTTGTAATGTAACATTTGGGTGTTCGCCAAGGTTCAGTGCTTGGACCCCTGCTGTTATCTTTATCCCTTTGTACTGTGCCTCTTTGTACTTATGGTTTGCCATTCTGCTCATACGCATGCACGCACACACACATGCACACAAACAGCGCCAGTCTTACCGTCCTGTGTGCAGGCTCCAAGCAGGTTGATGATATTCTTGTGTTTCCCGATCATCTTCATCATCTCCATCTCAGAGATCAGATCACTCAGGTCCTTCTCTGTGGCGTCCGCTACACAGGAAATAGGACGTGACATCACATCAATATCAACCAATACGCACACCGTTTTCAAGGTTAGAAATGACGATACCAAAATCTACGTTTATTCTAATTTGCTCCTCAAATTTTAGGAATATATTTCAAGAAGTAGTCAGCAGTAGTCTCACAAACATTTAAGCATCTTCACTGCGACCATGGTGAGACGGGAGGGTTTTTCTCTGTCCAGACCTGCAGCCTCTGCTAGCACCACCTGACCAAAACATCCTTCACCCAGTGGCTTCCCCAGAGACAGCCTACAACACAGACACGCACAGCATATTGTTATTTGTACTTTTTGCTCCTTTGCACCCCAGTATCTCCACTTGCACATTCATCTTCTGCACATTTGATTGGCTGACAGCCATGATATATCACTCCAGTGTTTAATTGCTAAATTGTAATTACTTCGCCACTACGGCCTATTTATTGCCTTACCTCCCTAATCTTACCTCATTTGCACACACTGGATATAGATTTTCTTTCTATTGTATTATTGACTGTATGTTTGTTTATTCCATGTGTAACGCTGTGCTGTTGTTTGTGTCGCACTGCTTTGCTCTATCTTGGCCAGGTTGCAGTTGTAATTGAGAACTTGTTCTCAACCGGGTTAAATAAAGGTGAAAAATAAATAAAATGAATGTCTTGTTCATGGAGGTTATGAATCCCCTTGGTTAAGTTATAAGCACCTTATGCAGATTATGTATGCCATATGCAGGGTTATGTATTCCCTAAACTATAGGTTGTGTATTCTCTATGCAGGGATATAAGCCTTCTAGTACCGGTCTCGTGACAGCTCCCAGAGCGGGTCCGCAGGCAGCTCATATTCTGACACGCCGGCCAGGTTGGGCGTGGCTCCGCTGGAGAGGCGGTAGGGTCTGACCAGACACACCCCAGACTGCAGAGAGGAAGAGGAGTCTACTGACACCTAGAGAAAGAGAGGGGGAGGCTGTGAGAGAGGATATGGTAAGCGGTCCGCCTGCTGAACTAAACCCAGGGATTAGTTCTCAGGCAAATTTTACTCATCATACGATCGTGGTTTACGGGCATGTGTGTATATGTGTGTGTGCGCTACCTGTCTGCGTAGGGGAATGCTCTTCGCCAGTTTATGAACAGCCAGCTGGCTACTGAAGTCGCTCTTCTTCGGGGAGCAGCGTAATCGGCAGGCGGTCGCTATGGCGATTAGGAGCATGATGACGAAGAAGCCGACACAGTAGATGAAAATCTGCAGGTAGGCCTGAGACGGTACGGGGGAGGGAGGCACGTCTGCAGAGGAGGAAGTCAATGGTTTTTATTTTATTGTCATTTTTGTTTGTTTCTTCTCTTCCATTTTGAGTGCACATTTGTAAAGCACATTGGTCTGCAAAGGTTAAGAATAATCGAGTACATTTATGTGTGCGTACCTTTGATCACGCGGAGCCAGGCAGAGTGGTGAGACATTCCTATAGAGTTTCCTGCCAGACAGGTGTACTCTCCCTCATCCTCCACAGACACGTTCCTCAGAGTAAACACCTCCATCTCCCTGTCTGTGGTGTTAAACCCTGCAGTCTGAGGGGGATAGAGAGATGTTTATGTGGGGTAGCCCTCGTGGGTACAGTTTGTGTTAACCTTCAGAATTTGTACGTAGATGTGTGTGTGTGTGTGCGTGTGTACCTTCAGTACACGTACGTAGGGTAGTCCGTTTGTCCCCACTCTGCTGCCGTTAATGCTGATGCGTTTGAGCCACTGGATGTGGGGCTGAGGGTCGCTGAACACTCTACAGACAAACTCTACGTCACTACCCACCACTGCCGTACGATTAGCTGGCAGGCCTGCCTGGAGGATGGGCCTGTGAGGGGAACGTTCTAGAACACACAAACACACATGCAACGTGAGTGACGCAAACACACACATATACGTACACATCTCTCCATGTACGCATATCAGAAGTAAACACACACACACACACACACACATACTGACCCACTACGTCCAGCTGGTAGGTGTGTGTGAGGCTGCCATGCTTGTTCTCCACCAGACATGTGTAGTTGCCTTTATCAGATGGAACCACAGACTCCATTATTATAGTCCACATGTGGTCTCGGAGCTGAAAGAGGGAGGGGGTGAGAGAGAAAGTCAGGGAGTGAAAACATAAAAATAACCAAGAAAAATACACATTTGGTGTGGTGTTTGTGATTGAAATTTGGTAAAGTAGAAATAAGTGACATTTGGTATTCCCCAAGGTTCAGTGCTTGGACCTCTGCTGTTATTTTTATACATTCTACCCCTTGGCACTGTAATCTAATCTTTACTTTTAAGGTATGCTATTTACCTGCTGACTTTACTGATGACGCACTATACAGACAACACACTATGCAGCAGAGGGCTGTACAAACATACATACCTTGAAGCCTCCAATCCGCTGGTCTCTCCTGAACTCTTTTCCATTCCTGTACCACCGCAAAGTTGGAGTGGGATTACCAGTCGCCTGGCAACGGAATTTAACAGTCTTACTGGCAGGAACGGCATGGAGCCTCTTTTCCATCTTGTCTGGAGTCACCCACTGAGGAGCCACCGCTAGAGAGAGAGAGGCATTTATATTTCTAACTTTGGATTCAATATAAAAAAATCATACTAATCAAGTTAGAGGGAGCGAAGGGTGAGTGACAGGCAAGGTTTGGGGGAAAGAGGTGAGAGGAAGGGGCTTACGTTGGAGCTTCTGGTTGTTGTACAGTTTATTTTCCTCTGAGGAAGACTCTTCATCATCATCATCATCTTCATCCTCCGACGATGTAAGCATGTCAGCTATGGAGAGAGAGAGGAACACTTTCACTATTGCTGTCGTTCTCAAACGAGTATGTAAACTAGAGTTAGAAACCAGTGTGTGTGTGTGTGTGTGTGTGTGTGTGGATGTGTTTAACTTTTCCTGTGGGGACCAGAAGTCCCCACAAGAATAGCGAGAATATAATTTTTTGGACCAACTGGAGACATTTTGTTGGTCACGACAAGATCAAATGCTATTTCTAGGAAGTTAAGCTTAGAATTAGTGTTAGTATTACATTAAGGGTTAGGAGCTAGGGTTAGTTTTAGGGTTAGGAGCTAGGGTAAGGTTTCAAATCAAAATCTAATTTTACATACACGTGTTTAGCAGATGTTAATGCAGGTGTAGTGAAATGCTTGTGTTTCTAGCTCCGGCAGTGCAGTAATATCTAACAAGTAATATCTAACAATTCCACAACATATACCCAATATACACAAATCTAAGTAAAGGAATGGAATTTAGAATATATAAATATGGATGAGCAATGTCAGAGAGACATGGACTAAGATACAGCAGAATAGAACAGAATACAGTATATACAAGGCAGTTAACCCACTGTTCCTAGACCATCATTGAAAATAAGAATTTGTTCTTAACAAATAATACATTTAGAGTCAAGGTTAGAGTACGGGTTAGGGTTAGGGAAAATAGGATTTAGCTGTACAAGACTGTGTGTGTGTGTGTGTGTGTGTGTGTGTGTGTGTGTGTGTGTGTGTGTGTGTGTGTGTGTGTGTGTGTGTGTGTGTGCAAACAGGAAGGGCTGAGACAAGGTTACTCTGTGGGGGTCTGCTGAGTGGGAATGGAAACGGCATAAAGATTAACCTTTCACCCCTTTTTAAGGTGCCTCGACTGTCGCCACAGCGCACGCACCACCGCTCCTTCAGAGTTCCCACGTAGCTCCCTAACCCCAAGCTCAGAGATAAACAAACACACTAATCGTCAGCACCTTCATCCTGACAAATGGCTGCAAACAAAAGGGCAAGGATGGGTGTGAGGGTGAGTTGAGGAAGGAGGGCTCCAGAGCTTTAATAATGGGTCCTGTTTGAATATGTTGAATAAGAAAAAAGCCCTTTTCCTTCTACCATTAGACACCGTCTGATATGGTTCCAGTCCACAGCATTCACAGATCCAGCCACGTCAGATCAGTGATTACTATAAGCAGGGATATATTCTACCACACATCCCTTTCCATCTCCCAGCAGAATGTATATATTGATTACTATACAATATAGAACTACTACATTACTAAGGGCATTTTCTGCCGCAGATCCCTTCCCTCCCCACATCTCAGCAGGACTGCGACCAGAGAAAGCACGACTCATCATCATATCTACTGTAATCTAGAGAGATTAGGTCCATAATCATCACCACCACAGAGTGACATAGACCATCCCAGAATCCCAGCTCCCAGCCTCACCACAGCAGGTCTGTAATCTACAGGGAGAGGTTTACAGAAACTGCATTATGGGAAGTCCTGAATACGGTCTGCTCATGGCAGGGGGAACATTCCTAATGAAAGGTTGTCAAAGATAGACAGAGGAGAGAGTTGGAGAGAGAGAAGAGATACAAACAAGGATAAAATAACTGAAAAGAAGAACGGAATCCACTAAACAAGAGCAGAGCAGGGGGAGGTGGTTGAAATCCAAAGACCAACAGCTTTATTTGAAAGAAGCAGCGAGACAGAGATAGAAAATTGGAAGCAGCCTTCGTGTATGGCAAAATTGTTTGCAGCAGAAGTGACATTTTTGGTGTTTTTGACTGAGAGAAAAACAAGAATTTATGCGTTCCAAAACAAGCAAGCACGTACACACACACACACACACACACACACACACACACACACACACACACACACCATGGTGTTAGGGCTGGTTTAGGATGGCCGATGGTTACACGACTCGCCAACAGAGGGAAAAAAACACCTCCTTTCAGACAGAATTCTTCCTTTCCTACCAAACACAGCCTTTCTGTTCCACATCCAACCAACTGTGTGCATGTGTGTGCGTGGACAGGATATGTAAACCATAGCCAGTGGTGGAGAACCTAAACCGTGGTTGCGCCATGAAAGAATCCCTGTAAACATCCTCAGTTTTTGTAACTAAATGGACAAACCTTGAAGACTGAGGTCCTTTCTAGACCAATAAAGAGCCTCCACATCCCCAAATTGAAGAGTGTGTTCTGTCCTCTGTCTCAGAATAAAGACCCACTGCTAACTGAGCAGTTCCAGACAGCGGAACAGAGTCAGTGGGATTGAACCATCATGGAAGCAGCCTGAACCCAGAACCCTCAGCCTGGCATGAAAGGGATCAAATAAGAAAGAGGGAGAGAAAGCTCACGTTAAAAAACGCACACAAGCGAGCAAAACGGAAGCGCACGCACACACAGAAGGCTAATGAGACGCAGCCCTGCCGAGAGAGAGAGAGAGAGAGAGAGAGAGAGAGAGAGAGAGAGCAAGAAAGAAAGAAAGATATTTTATGTGGTCCATGTCTCTTACCTGTGTCACTGTCAGTGTCACTGAGGGAAGCAGCTGGTCTGGACTGGGTTAGGGGGGACTGGACCAGTAGAACCAGTAGAGACCAGAGTAGCAGCAGAGACCATCGAGACAACAACATAATGGCACTGGTATCGCTTAACTGGTACAGTACTGGAATGGCAAGGGCTACTGGTACAGGGCTGGCTGTAGAGGGCGCGCCAATGGATCAACCCACAACCATCAACTCTTCAGGTGGGGAACTGTAACAGGGAAAAAAAAAACAGGGTCAAGAGGAACAATAGTGGTTATGTAAAAAAATACAAAATAATGAAAAAGGAAAAGGTGAGAAAAGGTCGCGTCACCACTACCCTGTCAGCCCATGCTGTCGGGAGGACATTGGTGGAGACACATGCTCTAGTGTCTCTTTTCACAGGTCTGAGATGGGAACTCAGCTTCCCACACTCCTCAGCCCTCACACTTTAGCACCTGTCCCCGAGGGGAGGTGAGAGAGGCGCACCTACCACACACACACACACACACACACCTTTGACGCGTGTCACCTGTCAGATCACCGGTCACACCTTAAATGCCCATCGAACGTCACAGAACAAAAACGGTGTTATATCACAGTTACGCCATACATCCTCTTCGAAGGCCCCGCTACCGAATGGACAAGTGTAGTGTCTCTCATCAGAGATCACATTTATTCTGGGAGAATGCAAAATATGACCTTTTTATTCAAGAGAGAATAAATATATTGTTTCAGGTGATAATAAAGCATGTTTTGCTAAGTTACTTTTTCCTGAACTTGTTTCTCTAACTTTATAGCAAGTCAAGCTTGACATGAAATGTTTTGAAGAAATTCTTCAAAAACAAATTCTTTCTGGTCTCTCATCCCAAACAGATCCAAACCAATTCGTCTACCGTGCGGATGAATAGTTTCCTTGTGAACCGTACCCAACAAGTGAAGTTCAACTCCACCACCTCTACATCTAGAACGGTGGATACAGGAGTCCCTCAGGGTTGCGTACTTTCACCGATACTGTGAAAACTGTACACAAGCGATTGTCGAGCCTCTGACTCAGCCCACAAATTCATTAAATATGCAGATGACACCACTGTTGTGAGTTTCCTCCACCCAGACCAAGCCTCTCTTCAAGGTTGAGACAGAGAAACAGACAAACTTTCCTGAAATAAACGTTAAGAAAACAAAAAGACGGAATTTGAATTGAGAATGAACAAAACTCCACTACCTCCTACGAAGATGAATGGGGAATCAGTCGATAGAGTGACCACATCACTCAATGGGGAATCAGTCGATAGAGTGACCACATCACTCAATGGGGAATCAGTCGATAGAGTGACCACATCACTCAATGGGGAATCAGTCGATAGAGTGACCACATCACTCAATGGGGAATCAGTCGATAGAGTGACCACATCACTCAATGGGGAAATCAGTCGATAGAGTGACCACATCACTCAATGGGGAATAAGTCGATAGAGTGACCACATCACTCAATGGGGAATCAGTCGATAGAGTGACCACATCACTCAATGGGGAATCAGTCGATAGAGTGACCACATCACTCAATGGGGAATCAGTCGATAGAGTGACCACATCACTCAATGGGGAATCAGTCGATAGAGTGACCACATCACTCAATGGGGAATCGAAATAGACAATCAAATGAAATTGAACGACGGTGCTTTTGCAAAGATAAAGAAAATGCAACAGGGAATGTTTGTTTTTTTAACGCAAACTGAACCATTTTAAAATGTTGACCGCCATATCTTACAAATGTTCTATAAATCGGTCCTGCAGAGTGCGTTTCCCCTTTGGTCTGATATGCGTGTTTTGGAAACATGCCAGTGCAAGACCAAGTCAAGATTCAGCGCTTGATTAAGACAGTGGGAAGGATAATTGGTAGGCTGTTTGATGGATAGTCTGTTGGGTATACCGCATACTTTCACTATAAATGTGTAGCTATGGCACTTTAAATGAATTCTATTGTGTAGTTTCTGTGTTCATGTTTTATGTACCATCTTTTTTAAGCACATGAAAAAATGAATTTCCCTCTGGTTGTAACGTCTGCATCCAGCTCACACTCTCAAACTCGTATATCCCCTGAACGCAGCCCACTCTCCAGATCCCAATCACCTGAATTCTAATCACCTGTTCACACACCTGTATGTCATTATCACACACTATTTAGTTCAGTTCTTTGCACCCCATCACTGTGAGGTATTGTTTGTTTTGTGACACTTCTTTCTTTCTGGTTTTCCTGTGGTTTACTCCTGTGTATGCTAGTGAGGCAGGCAAAAACTAATGACGCCTTGTGCCTATTCTCTGTCGGATTTCCTGTTATCAACCTATTGCCTGATCTCCCGGATGACGTTACTAGCCTTTTCCCTGCCTGTACTGTTGCCCTTTTGGACCCCCTGCCTGCCCCTGGACCCAGCTACCTGCCTCCTCCTGTGGTCCTGTACAATAAACAGCTGCTGTGCCCTGCGCTTGAAACCAGCTCTCTGTCTCCCCTCGTGTTCATTACACTGGTGGGATACTAATGTTAATCTGAATCATCAAAAACAAAATGTAATTATCAGCACAATAAACTTAAACGGGAGGGAACAGTCATATAATATAATAGGATCAACAGCCAATGTGTATGATTTAACATTACTATTAAAATAGTACTCACTTATAAGAATGGGTAATTGCTTACAAGTTGCTAACTATCCCATAAAGCCATCAATATTTTCATCTTCTGTGGTTCGGTAACTTCCTGTTCTTGGACGGACTCTGGCTGGACTGAGGAAGAGGGCACATGTGAAACATTTCAAAGTATGTGGCGTCCGTCTCGTAACGGAGCCTTTAACCACAAGGGGGCATTGCGTTTCCACTCTGTTGTGGACATCAACATTGAAATGCATGACAGGCAAATTCGTCCACAGAACACTACTAGGTGGGGAAGGAGAATTACACCTGTTGTCCGACCGATCGCGAAGCACTGACGAAGATCATTTCAATACATTCGGATGCGGGCCGGCAGACTTCACAACCATGGTAGATGTTGGCGCATTCGGTCGGGAGGGAGATGCAGGAATTTCCCTCACGACGCAAGTTTGGCTCTCAACTCATTGCAGGCCAGCTGCTGCTACCAAGGCCAGAGTTGCTTGCCTGGGGACCCAAACACAGAGCCCATATGTCTTCGTGGGAGACGAGGCGCTTCCTCTGAAAGTCAACATGTGACCATGTCCAGGTAAGATACTGTTAATGGATGCGACTTATGATATTATGATGTGAAAATTACACCAAAGTAAATAGAAGTTGTAATGATATGCCTCACACAAAAGTGCTTTGGCATCCCAGTAGGAGGATGGGGGCCCATGTCCAACGTATAGACTACACAGCTGTTACGGTACATTTTTGATAGCCTTCATGTAAGGGCTCACGAGTGGCGCTGCGGTCTAAGGCACTGCGTCTCAGTGCTAGATGCATCACTACAGACCCTGTTTCGATTCCAGGCTGTATGTATCACAACCGGCCGTGATTGGGAGCCAATAGGGCGGCGCACAATTGGCCCAGCGTCATCTGGGTTTGGATTTGGCCGGGGTAGGCCGTTATTCTGAATAAAAATGTTCCAGTTCAACACTAATGACATGCTTCTTTTATTCAAAGGTTCTTCTGGCCTTGACGGTGCCAAGAAAACATACAACTACCGTCACTCAAGACCTTCACCACCTGGAGGCGGCCCGTCAGGATGTCCAGGACCCAGTTGCACATGGTGGAGTAAAGACCCAGGGTCTCAAGCTTAATGATGAGTTTGGAGGGTACTATGGTGTTGAATGCTGAGCCGTAGTCAATGAACAGCATTCTTACACAGATATTCCTCTTGTCCCGATGGGATAGGGCAGTGTGGTGGCGATTGCATCGTCTGTGGACCTATGGGGCAGTAACCAAATTGAAGTGGGTCTGGGGTGACAGGTAGGGTGGAGGTGATATGATCCTTGACTAGTCTCTCAAAGCTCTTCATGATGACAGAAGTGAATGCTACGGAGCGATAGTCATTTAGTTCAGTTACCTTAGCTTTCTTGGGAACAGGAACAATAGTGGACATCTTAAAACAAGTGGGGACAGCAGACTGGGATAGGGATTTATTGAATATGTCCGTAAACACACCAGCCAGCTGGTCTGCGCAAGCTCTGAGGACACGGCTAGGGCTGCCATCTGGGCCGGCAGCCTTGCGAGGGTTAACACGTTTAAATATTTTACTCACATCGGCCACGGAGAAGGAGAGCCCACAGTCTTTGGTAGTGGGCCGCATCGGTGGCACTTAATTGGTCTGGAAGCAAGACGTCAATGTCCGCGACGAGGCTGGTTTTCTTTTTGTAATTTGTGATTGTCTGTAGACCCTGCCACATACGTCTCGTTTTTGAGCCGTTGAATTGCGACTCCACTTAGTCTCTATACTAGAGGTCTTCATAACAACTAGAAGTTTTCATAACAATCGGAAATCTGTATTTTTGGGCGCTGATGTGCCGATTAATTTTTTTATACCTTTATTTAACTAGTTAAGTCAGTTAAGAACACTTTGTTTTTGCATGATTTAAACCAAATTGAACATGTTTCATTATTTACTTGAGGCTAAATTTATTTTATTGATGTATTATATTAAGTTAAAATAAGTGTTTGTTCAGTATTGTTGTAATTGTCATTATTACAAATAAAAAATAAAATAATAATCGGCCAATTAAATCGGTATCGGCTTTTTTGGTCCTCCAATAATCGGTATCGGCGTTGAAAAATCAGAATTGGTCGACCTCTACTCTATACTGACATTTTGCGTGTTTAATTGCCTTACGGAGGGAATAACTACACTGTTTGTATACTGCCATATTTCCAGTCGCCTTGCCATAATTAAATGTGGTGGTACATGCTTTCAGTTTTGTGCGAATGCTGCCATCAATCCACGGTTTCTGGTTAGGGAAGGTTTTAATAGTCACAGTGGGTACAACATCTCCTATACACTTCCGTATAAACTCGCTCACCGAGTCAGCGTATATGTCATTGTTATTATCTGAGGCTACCCAGAACATATCTTGAAGTGTGGAATCCGATTGGTCAGACCAGCATTGGATAGACCTAAGCACAGGCGCTTCCTGTTTTAGTTTCTGCCTATAGGAGGGGAGCAACAAGATGGGAGTCATGGTCAGATTTGCCAAAAGGAAAGCGGGGGAGGGCCTTGTATGCATCGGGGAAGTTAGAGTAGCAATGGTCGAGCGTGTTACTTGCTCGTGTACTGCAATCGATATGCTGATGGAATTTACAGTGAGGGGAAAAAGTATTTGATGCCCTGCTGATTTTGTACGTTTGCCCACTGACAAAGAAATGATCAGTCTATAATTTTAATGGTAGGTTTATTTGAACAGTGAGAGACAGTATATCAACAACAAAAAAATCTAGAAAAACGTGTGTCAAAAATGTAATAAATTGATTTGCATTTTAAATGAGGGAAATAAGTATTTGACCCCCTCTCAATCAGAAAGATTTCTGGCTCCCAGGTGTCTTTTATACAGGTAACGAGTTTGAGATTAGGAGCACACTTAAAGGGAGTGCTCCTAATCTCAGTTTATTACCTGTATAAAAGACACCTTTCCACAGAAGCAATCAATCAGATTCCAAATTCTCCACCATGGCCAAGACCAAAGAGCTCTCCAAGGATGTCAGGAACAAGATTGTAGACCTACACAAGGCTGGAATGGGCTATAAGACCATCGCCAAGCAGCTTGGTGAGAAGGTGACAACAGTTGGTGCGATTATTCACAAATGGAAGAAATACAAAAGAACTGTCAATTTCCCTCGGCCTGGGGCTCCTTGACAGATCTCACCTCATGGAGTTGCAATGATCATGAGAACGGTGAGGAATCAGAACTACACGGGAGGATCTTGCCAATGATCTCAAGGCAGCTGGGACCATAGTCACCAAGAAAACAATTGGTAACATACTACTCCGTGAAGGACTGAAATCCTGCAGTGCCCGCAATGTCCCCCTGCTCAAGAAAGCACATATACATGCCCGTCTGAAGTTTGCCAATGAACATCTGAAGGACTCAGAGGACAACTGGGTGAAAGTGTTGTGGTCAGATGAGACCAAAATGGAGCTCTTTGGCATCAACTCAACTCGCTGTGTTTGGAGGAGGAGGAATGCTGCCTATGACCCCATGAACACCATCCCCACAGTCAAACATGGACGTGGAAACATTATGCTTCGGGGGTGTTTTTCTGCTAAGGGGACAGGACCATTTCACCGCATCAAAGGGACAATGGACGGGGCCATGTACCGTCACATCTTGGGTGAGAACCTCCTTCCCTCAGCCAGGACATTGAAAATGAGTCTTGGATGGGTATTCCAGCATGACAATGACCCAAAACACACGGCCAAGGCAACAAAGGAGTGGCTCAAGAAGAAGCACATTAAGGTCCTGGAGTGGCATAGCCAGTCTCCAGACCATAATCCCATAGAAAATCTGTGGAGGGAGCTGAAGGTTCGAGTTGCCAAACGTCAGCCTCGAAACCTTAATGACTTGGAGAAGATCTGCAAAGAGGAGTGGGACAAAATCCCTCCTGAGATGTGTGCAAACCTGGTGGCAAACTACAAGAAACGTCTGACCTCTGATTGCCAACAAGGGTTTTGCCACCAAGTACTAAGTCATGTTTTGCAGAGGGGTCAAATACTTATTTCCCCCATTAAAATGCCAATCAATTTATAACATTTTTGACATGCATTTTTCTGGATTTTTTTGTTGTTATTCTGTCTTTCACTGTTCAAATAAACCTACCATTAAAATTATAGACGGATCATTTCTTTGTCAGTGGGCAAACGTACAAAATCAGCAGGGGATCAAATACTGTTTTCCCTCACTGTAGGTAGTGTCAGGCCTGCTCCCACTCTCCCTCTCTGGTACTTGAGGATGCCAGACTGCCTTCACCATTGTTATGCGCATCTGAGCTTCATCACTGGTCACCATCACACGCAGCAGCGCATCATTGGACTCACCTGAACCCCATCTTTATTTGATTGCCTCCCCTTTATCTGTGTGTTCCCCATGTTATTGTTGTTATGTTTCCCCTGTCCAGACGCTGTCCCTGTTTGTTTCATGTCATTTATTAAATGTTCAGTCCCTGTACTTGCTTCTTGTCTCCCAGCCTCTGTCCTCGCAGGTAGCCTTGTTCTCAAATTAGCTTTGTTAAAATCAGGATATATGGTTTCTCCAGTTTGCATCAAATCCAGTGAAGTTCCTTGATGGTCATCTTGGTATCCGCTTATATACACAGCTGTGACGATAACCGAGGATTGTTTTCTTGGGAAATATTACAGCCGGCATTTGATTGTGAGGAATTCTCGGTCAGGTGAACAAAAGGACTTGTGAATTCCTGTACGGTGTTACAATTACACCATGAGTAATTAATCATGAAACATACACCCCCGCCCTTCTTCTTACCGGAGAGATGTTTATTCCTGTCGGTGCAATGCCATCCTTACTGTGATATGGAGGATCCTGAGAGGAGCCTTTGAGGTTGCCCCAGAGAAAGCTGAGACCATTGGAAAGGCCTGTGTGACCCTACACAACTACCTACACACCACAAACATTGACAACACTGATTAATCAACACAGTACATCCACCCTGTTTGATGACGACCTGTGTCCAGGAGAGTGGAGACGGGTGGTACCAGAGGACACCGGCTTCTTGGACGCAAGAAAAATGTTGGAGGACAGAGCAACTAGAGTTGCTATAGACTTGCAACCTCAAGGACTACTTCCTCACACGAACTGGTCTGGTGTCTTTCCAGGATGCTGCTATCATTCATGGCACCCTATGGTAAATGTTGGAGTGTTGTTTGGTAAACATATGCATACATGTTATTTTCCTCTGGGTGATGACTTTGTCATAGTAGGATCCCCACTCAAAAGAACTTGTGAGCCTCACACTTTTTGTAAATATCTTGGTTTTCACTGGTTTTGCTATTCACAATGAAGACTACATATTTTTTCTCTCACTTTAGCAGACACTTATCCAGAGTGACTTACAGTAATGAGTGCATACATTTTCATACTGGTCCCCATGGGAATCAAACCCCCAAACCTTGCGTTGCAAACGCCATAGTATACCGACTGAGCCACACGGGACCTCGTTTTGTTTGTCATATTTTTTCGACGAGGCAGCCAAAAACCTATTTAGTGTTATCAATGGCTCTAGTCTGAAAAATGGGCCTACAGTTATAGTATTCGTACACTAATTACGAGAGAAACTTTGTTTCCTATCTATTTACATTTCACAATAAAGACATCCATAAAAGTCAGACACTTCATTCTCACGTTGTTTTTGTCGTATATTTTTCCTAAGGCTAGTACAGACGACGTGGCTTAGCATGATTCTGTAACATGTACTGTCTGACATTAAGGACAGGCCCCCCTCAAGACATTAATCTCATCTACATGGCCATATATAACCTTCTGTTACGTAAACCTTTTAAATGGGACTTTCCTGTTTTGGTACACTTGTGAGAATGTCTGTCCAGATGTAAACAATAGCCTAATCTACATGGCCATGAAAACCTTCTGTTACGTGTCGTGGCCTTTCAACGAGGATGTTCCTGCTATGGGTGAGAGTGTCTGTCTAGCTGTAGACATTAAGGACACACCCCCGTCTGTCGTCCCATCTACGGTGCCTTCAGAAACTATTTAAACCACTTTACTTTTTCCACATTTTGTTGTGTTACAGCCTGATTTTTATATATATATATAAGTGTCACTGGCCTACAAACAATACCCCTATAATGTCAACGTGGAATTACGTTTTTAGAAACTTTGACAAACTAATTAAAAATCCAAATCTGAAATGTCTTGAGTAAATATTCAACCCCCCTGTTATGGCAAGCCTAAATAATTTAGTTCAGGAGTAACACTGTGCTTAACAAGTCTTATAATAAGTTGCATGGACTGCAATAATAGTGTTCAACGTGATTTCTGAATGACTACCTCGTCTAAGTTATTAATTACACTTTGGATGGTGTATCAGTACACCCAGTCACTACAAAGATTACAGGCCTCCTTCCTAACTCAGTTGCTGGAGATGAAGGAAACCAATGGTGACATTAAAATAGTTAGTTTTCTCCTACAACAGCCATTAAACTCTAAGGAAGAATCAACAACATTGTAGTTACTCCACAATACAAACCTAATTGATGGAGGGAAAAGAACGAAGCCTGTACGGAATACAAATATTCCAAAACATGCATCCTGTTTGCAACAAGGCTCTAAATTAATAATGGGGGAAAAAATGGCAAAGCAATTAACTTTATGTCCTGAATACAAAGTGTTATGTTTGGGGCAAATCCAACACAACACATTACTGAGTACCACTATCCATATTTTCAAGCCTAGTTGTGGTTGCATCATGTTATGGGTATGCTTGTAATTGTTAACAACTGGGGAGTTTTTCTGGTGTGCAAAGCTCTTAAGAGACTTACCCAGAGAGACTCACAGCTGTAATCGCTGCCAAAGAGGATTCCGACTTATATTGACTCAGGGGTGGGAATACTTACGGAAATGAGATACTGCATTTCATTTTCAATAAATACGCAAACATTTCTAAAAACGCATTGTCACTTTGTCATTATGGGTTACAGTAACAAAATGTAACAAGGGGAAAATAGCACAATGTAAAACACAAGGTGCAAATAAGACGTGGGAATATTGTGCATAATACATGGGGGAATAAGACAAGATCCACAAAGGTAAACCACCAGTAAGTTAACCTACACCTTAACACGTGAATGATAAAACGCGCAACATACCCCCAGTAAATGACCTACCAACATAACTTGTGAATTAGAAGGGAAAAAAACATGTCAAACGCCAACATCTTTACAAATGTCTTGAGCACACAACTTGTTTTAGGTCACAAACACGCACAAACACAACCGTACATATTGTATCTGGTATATTGGTGTCTGTCAGACAATGTTTTACATAAACAGGAAGCCAACCCAGTTGTTGGACAATCGGCGCAGTCCCATTCCTGGTCTCTTCCTCCTTTATCAGACTGTGAACATACCGGGTCCCGAATCTGTCTCCATGTCGATGCTCCCGAGTGGCGCAGCATTTTAAGGCACTGTATCTCAGTGCAAGAGGTGTCACTACAGTCCCTAGTTCGAATCCAGGCTGTATCACATCTGGCTGTGATTGGTAGTTCCATAGGGTGTTCGCACAACTAGCCCAGCGTCGTCCGGGTTTGGTCGGGGTAGGCTGTCATTGTAAATAAGAATTTGTTCTTAACCGACTTGCCAAGTTAAATAAAGAAACATTTTTTAAATGTTGTGCCATCTCCCCCCAGCTGTTGACTTTGCGTTATGGTCCGTATACAACCGCACCTCCTCGGACAGACGATCCTCAAAATTGGGCGGAGATTTAATTTTGCATAAGGAATGTCGAAATCAAAGCAAACATGCAAGTAGAATAGCAGTGTAGCAGCATGTCCATTACTTCCATGTTTATAAATACCAGAATGCATGTGAAGTCGACACAGGGGCGGGACTTCCACTGCAAAGCTTTCTCAATACTGCCCATCAATTGTATACGTTGTGTTGCCAATTTCATGTGGCGCACTTGTTCGTAGTAGGTTTGTGCGCACAACAAGGAGCTACCCATTTTGTGACGTAAAACGACACTGCAACACTCTGCCGGCTCCGACTGCATACAGTGTCCTGGCCTTAACCCCTTTGTCGCTGTACATGTGCTAGTCGGAACTTGGAAACTCTTAAATGTCCGACTAGCTAACTGGTTAAAGTTATACACGTGCCGCGTTCAACAAATCAGCAAGTCAGAAATGTCAGTTTCCTAGTTCCGACTAGCACGTGAACGCAGCATAACCCCATATCCAAAACATCTCCTGGCCAGGGAACAGAACACCATTTGCTTCCAGCCTGCCGGTCAGTGTCACAGTGTTAAAGTCTCATTGGGAAGATGGATCTTGTGTTTAGGTGTGATGAGACCGTTCCAACCCACAAACACACACCGTGAGAGACAACAACAAAAAGGAGAGCTGTAAAAAAAATACTCTGTAACACATAACCTCTGTGCTTTATGGCAGAACAACCTGACGATACACTAGACCTGGACATTACTGTAGATGGCAGTGAGGAAAGATGCGTGTGTGGACGTTACTGAGGGTCCGACTCCATAATGAGATCTGTCCTTCGGAGCTGGCAGCCAGTGTGTGTGAGAGTGAGAGAGAGAGAGAATGGTGACCCAGAGAGGGAGGTATGTAACGGTGAAGAGTAGAGCGGGAGGTTTATGAAGACATCATTAATGCCCTTCATTAATGCCGCCCATAACTCAACCCCACACAAACATTAAAGACTCTCTTAAACGAATGAGTCTGTTTGCAGATTTATGAGTTTTATGGTGTAGCGTCTCCATCATACTGCTGGCTAGCTGACAGGAGAGCCCAGCACAGAGACACCCAAGCTGAGACAGAGTGAGGGAGTAAGAGAGAGAGATCTAGAACATTCTGAGTATGCAGGCTTTTGCTCCAACACTACCCCAGAGCATGGTAGGAGTAAAAACATGCAAATCCCCACCTTAGCGCTTCAGCAGGAGGGTTGATTAGCCATAGAAGCTAAAAGCTAGTTAACAGCTAACACACCCAGCTCTGTAAACCTCACTGTCGTAGTTATCACACCACCACCACCACCACAAAATCACCAGAGACACAATTAGAACAAAAATAAGAGTGGTTTCTCCCTGCTCTAGCCATGCTGTGTGGCTTCTTTAAATTCGAAAGGAACATTTCAGCAATTTAACAGAAACTCTTATACGAAGGGACTTGCTTTCAACTAGAGTAGGGAAGACAACGGCAATAAACACAAGTAAAAAATAACTTTAAGAGCAGTGATAATTATTCTGCAGATGCTGTTGAACTAAACACCATTGGCTCAGCATGTTGGTACTGTGTATAGCTTAGCGATGGACTGTTACAATGACTCCGGAGGTTTGATATGATTCTAAATTGATGGTCTGAGAGTAGCTACACACACACCCAGGGTGGTGTATAGTCGCTAGGCCAGGAATAGAGCATCACACTAGAGCTCTATCGAGGAGAGGGCCTCTACCTATTACCTATTGGAAACTTCTCCCCACTCCCATCTATCTCCCATGCCTTCCCCACACACACACATTCGGTCTAATATCTTCCTTCCTGCTTCCTCCCCCATACACCCCCCTCTTTCCCTCATCTGTTCTTCATCTCCTCCTCACCCCTAACCCACCCCCCACTCTCTTTCCCCTCTCATCCCTTTACTTAGATACAGTCTAGTTCTCGTAAGAATATATTTTTATTCTCCCTCTCTTTCTAGCAGATGTGACCTCTCCAGATTTCCCATTCCGGAAGCCCTCACCTACACACCACATTTTGCCTCAGATCCGGCCTGTTCCACCAGTCAACGTAACGCTGTCATAGTAACTATGTCAAAGTAACACACCATTTCTCGGTAGAGGCCCACGCCACCAGCAGACTGGAAAACAGATGGCGGTGTGTAAAGGGGAGCCATGACTAAGGATATGCTACCATTATCAAATCTGTTTTATTTTCCCCAAATTCTGTTTTCTCCGTTTAGTTTTTCCAGGTTGTTTGTTTTTTTCTTCAGGTTTTCGCTCTCAAAATTAAACTTTATTATTATTATTAGAAAAATAAAAAATAAATCAATTTTATGTTTTAAGTCCACAACAATGTTTAAACCACATCAAGAGACCACTTTATGTCGATGTTTAGTGTGTAGTTACTCTTTAGTTCCAGTGTACCTCGCAAGAGGCAGGTGTTTTTGTAGCGTGGTGGTAGCATGGTGTAGCGTGGTAGCATAGCAGTGGGAAGTAGGCAGTATAAAGCTCTCTCATCCATTTATATGCAGATGATACGGTCTTATACTCAGCTGGGCGCCTCCCCGGATTTTGTGTTAAATGCGCTACAACAAAGTTTTCTTAGTGTCCAACAATCTTTCTCTACCCCTAACCTTGTTCTGAACACCTCCAAAACAAAGGCCATGTGGTTCGGTAAGAAGAATGCCCCTCTTCCCACAGTTGAGGGTTTAGAGCTTGAGGTAGTCACCTCATACAAGTACTTGGGAGTATGGCTAGATGGCACACTGTCCTTCTCTCAGCACATATCAAAGCTGCAGGCTAAAGTTAAATCTAGGCTTGGTTTCCTCTATCATAATCGCTCCTCTTTCACCCCAGCTGCCAAACTAACCCTGATTCAGATGACCATCCTACCCATGTTAGATTACGGAGACAAAATGTATAGATCTGGAGGTAACGGTGCTCTCGAGCGGCTAGATGTCCTTTACCATTCAGCCATCAAATTTCCCACCAATGCTCCTTATAGGACACATCACTGCACTCTATACTCCTCTGTAAACTGGTCATCTCTGTATACCCGTCGCAAGACCCACTGGTTGATGCTTATTTATAAAACCCTCTTAGGCCTCACTCCCCCCTATCTGGGATATCCACTGCAGCCCTCATCCTCTACATTCAACACCTATTCTGCCAGTCACATTCTGTTAAAAACTTCTTATGGCTTGGGGGCAGTACTTTGACGTCTGGATGAGAAGCATGCCCAAAGTAAACAGCCTGTTACTCAGGCCCAGAAGCTAGGATATGCATATAATTGGTAGATTTTGATAGAAAATACTCCCAAGTTTCCAAAACTGTTAACATAATGTCTGTGAGTATATCAGAACTGACATGGCAGTGGAAAAATCAATCCAGGAAGTGTGATTTTTTTTTATGTGGGTAATTTCAATTGAATGCCTGTAGAGTATCTAATGGTTAGGACCCAGAATGCAGTTCCTATGGCTTCCACTAGTTGTCAACAGTCTTTAGACATTGTTTCAGGCTTGTTTTCTGAAAAATGAAGAAGAATGAGACCTTTCTCTCAGTGGACTGTAGAATCATGGAGTGCTGGTTTGCGCGCGTGATCGAGTGCGCGCTTTTTTTAGTTTTTTCTTTCTATGGAATACGCTATTGTCTGGTTGAAATATTATCGATTATTTAGACAATTGACATCCCGAAGATTAATTATAAACATTGTTTGACATGTTTAGACGAACTTTACCGGTACTATTAGGATGTATTCCTCTGAATGTTTTGACACTCTTTGAGCCAGTGGATTACTGAACAAAACGCACCAACAAAACTGAGTTTTTGGGATATAAAGAGGGACTTTGAGCAAAACAAACAATTATTGTGTAGCTGAGACTCTTGTGACTGCAACCATATGAAGATCTTCAAAGGTAAGTGATTAATTTTAATCGCTATTTCTGACTTTTGTAATTCCTTTACTTGGTTGGAAAATGTTTGTATGCTTTTGTAAGTGGGGCGCAGTCCACAGATAATCGCATGGTATGCTTTCACCTGTAAAGCCTTTTTGAAATCTGACAAAGCGGCTGGATTAACCTCTCTGGGATATGTGGGACGATAGCGTCCCACCTCGCCAACAGCCAGTGAAATTGCAGGGCGCCAAATACAAAAAAACAGAAATCCCATAATTGAAGTTCCTCAAACATACAAGTATTTTACACCATTTTAAAGATAAACTTGTTGTAAAGCCAGCCACCGTGTCCGATTTCAAAAAGGCTTTACGACGAAAGCACACCAAACGATAGTCACAGAGAAAACAGACATTTTTCCAGCCAAAGAGAGTCACAAAAAGCAGAAATAGAGCTAAAATGAATCACTAACCTTTGATGACCTTCATCAGCTGACACTCATAGGACTTCATGTTACACAATACATGTATGTTGAAGTCAGAAATAGCATTATAAATATTCACTTACCTTTGATGATCTTCATCAGAATGCACTCCCAGGAATCCCAGTTCCCCAATAAATGTTTGATTTGTTCGATTAAGTCCATCATTTATGTCCAAACACCTCCTTTTTGTTTGTGCGTTTAGTACACAATCCAAATTCCCGAGGCACGGGCACGTCCAGGTCGAAAGTTCAGACGGAAAGTCATATTACAGTTCGTAGAAACATGTCAAACGAAGTATAGAATCAATCTTTAGGATGTTTTTATCATAAATCTTCAATTATTTTTCAACCGGAGAATTCCTTTGCCTGTAGAAATGCGAAGGAACTCAGCTAACGCTCACGTGAGCGTGCATGATCAGCTCATGGCACTCTGCCAGACCCCTGACTCAATCAGCTCTCATTCCCCGCTCCTTCACAGTAGAAGCCTCAAACAATGTTCTAAAGACTGTTGACATCTAGTGGAAGCCTAGGGAAGTGCAATATGCCCCATAGACACTGTATATTCGATAGGCAATGACTTGAAAAACTACAAACCTCAGATTTCCAACTTCCTGGTTTGATTTTTTTCACAGGGTTTTGCCTGCCATATGAGTTCTGTTATACTCACAGACATCATTCAAACAGTTTCAGAAACTTCAGACTATTTTCTATCCAAATCTACTAATCATATGCATATATTAGCAACTGGGCCTGAGTAGCAGGCAGTTTACTCTGGGCACCTTATTCATCCAAGCTACTCCATACCGCCCCCCCAGTCCCAAAGAAGTTAACAAGAAGTTAATATTTAAGCCGATGTATAACACTTGTATTTTATGTTTATTATGGCTATTTCTGTATTTTGAATTTGGCGCTCTGCAATTTCACCGGATGTTGTCGAGGTGGGTAGCTAATGCCTGCGCCAGAAAGGTTCATGGTCCCCAAAGCAAACATGTCACTGGGTCGCTCCTCTTTTCAGTTCGCTGCAGCTAGCAACTGGAACGAACTGCAACAAACACTCAAACTGGACAGTTTTATCTCAATCTCTTCATTCAAAGATTCAAAGACTCCTGGGCCGGGTTATCCAGGAAGGATATTGACCTCACCCCGTCAGTAGAGGATGCCTGGTTGTTCTTTAAAAGTGCTTTCCTCACCATCTTAAATAAGCAAGCCCCGTTCAAAAAATGTAGAACTAAGAGCACATATAGCCCCTGGTTCACTCCTGACTTGACTGCCCTTGACCAGCACAAAAAACATCCTGTGGAGTACTGCATTAGCATCGAATAGCCCTCGCGATATGCAACTTTTCAGGGAAGTCAGGAACCAATATACACAGTCAGTTAGGAAAGCAAAGACTAGCTTTTCAAACAGAAAGTTGCATCCTGTAGCACTAATTCCAAAATGTTTTGGGACACTGTAAAGTCCATGGAGAATAAGAGCACCTCCTTCCAGCTTCCCACTGCACTGAGACTAGGAAACACTGTCAACACCGATAAATCCACGATAATTTCAAGAAGCATTTTTCTACGGCCGTCCATACTTTCCACCTGGCTACCCCTACCCCGGCCAACAGCTCTGCTCCCCACGAAGCAACTTGAGCTTCTGAGCTGGTCATTGGTCCTAAACGATATCATAACCGCCACCGATAAAAGACAGTACTGTGCAGCCGTCTTCATTGACCTGGCCAAGGCCTTCGACTCTGTCAATCACCGTATTCTTATTGGCAGACTCAATAGCCTTGGTTTCTCAAATTACTGACTCGCCTGGTTCACCAATTACTGTCAAATCTGAGGGCCTGTTTTCTGGACCTCTCTCTAGCAGTCTCTATGGGGGTGCCACAGTGTTCAATTCTCGGGCCGACACTTTTCTCTGTATACATCAATGATGTCGCTCTTGCTGCTGGTGATTGCGTAGAGGTGGATCAGAGAGATGACACCATTCTGTATACATCTAGCCCTTCTTTGGACACTGTTAACAAACCTCCAAACGAGATTCAAAGCCATACAACACTCCTTCCGTGGCCTCCAACTGCACATAAATGCATGCTCTTCAACCGATCTCTGTTTGCACCCACCCGCCCAACTAGCATCACTACTCTGGACGGTTCTGACTTAGAATATGTGAACAACTACAAATACCTAGGTGTCTGGTTAGACTGTAAACTCTCCTTCCAGACTCACATTAAGCAACTCCAATCCAAAATTATATCTAGAATAGTCTTTCTATTTCGCAACAAAGCCTCCTTCACTCATGCTGCCAAACATACCCTCGTAAAACTGACTATCCTACCGATTCTTGACTTCGGCGATGTTATATAAAAAATAGCCTCCAACACTCTACTCAGCAAATTGGATGTAGTCTATCACAGTGCCATCCGTTTTGTCACTAAAGCCCCATATACTACCCACCACTGTGACCTGTATGCTCTCGTTGGCTGGCCCTTGCTACGTATCCATCGCCAATCCCACTGGCTCCAGGTCATCTATAAGTCTTTGCTAGGTAAAGGACCTTATCTTAGCTCACTGGTCACCATAGCAACACCCACCTGTAGCACACGCTCCAGCAGGTATATTTCACTGGTCATCCCCAAAGCCAACACTTCCTTTGGCCGCCTTTCCTTACAGTTCTCTGTTGCAAATTACTGGAATGAATTGCAAAAGTCACTGAAGCTGGAGACATATCTCCCTCACTAACTATAAGCATCAGCTGTCAGAGCAGCTTACCGATCTCTGCACCTGTACACAACCCATCTGTAAATAGCCCACCCAACTACCTCATCCCCATATTATTTTTTGCTCTTTTGCACCCCAGTATCTCTGCTTGCACATCTATGACTCCAATTTTAATGCTAAATTGTAATTAATTTGCCACTATGGCCTATTTATTGCCTTACCGCCCTAATCTTACTACAATTGTACACACTGTATATAGATTTTTCTATTGTGTTAGTGACAATACGTTTGTTTATCCCATGTGTAACTCTGTCTTGCATTATCTTGGCCAGGTCGCAGTTGTAAATGAGAACTTGATCTCAACTGGCTTACCCGGTTAAATAAAGGTGAAAAAAATAAATAACACCACATTTACACTCTTACTGACAGTTGTGGCAGCTTTGTGTGCCTCTACCTTCTTGCCCTTTGTGCTGTTGTCTGTGCCCAATAATGTTTGTACCATGTTTTGTGCTGCTACCATGTTGTGTTGCTACCATGTTGTTATTATGTTGTGTTGGTACCATGCTGTGTTTTCATGTGTTGCTGCCTTGCTATGTTGTCATCTTTAGGTCTCTCTTTATGTAGTGTTGTCTCTCTTGTTGTGATGTGTGTTTTGTCCTATATGTATATTGTATTTGTTTTTAATTTTTAATCCCAGGCCCCCGTCCCCGCAGGAGGACTTTTGCTAATTAAATGAAGGTTAAATATAATTTGTTTTAAATAGCTTCTACCAAATAGCTGTAGGCTTAGTTTTATCACACGCACTTACAGCTGGGAAGGCAGCAATTTGGACAGCACGTGAGCCAAATATATATTCCATAGAAGGATTTTGGAACCTCTAACCCTGGCACTCTAACTGTTAAACTCATTAGTACACTAACAATGGCTGCCAGTCCTGACTTGAATGGGAACTGCCCATCTATGGATCATATATCTATGGTTGTTTGCAGCTGTCAGTTTGCCTTTCACAAATGTATAAAAACAATTGTGAGAAAAAAACACAGGCCTCCAATTTGGAAAGCAAATGCTTAATGCTGAAAAGAGTGAACTAATCTGTCTGTAGAAGCAAACTATTTTTTTCTCAGCAACTTTCAGCGATTCTGAGCAAACAGCACTTGAGATATTGGCACGAGCGCATCGGGCATTACTGGTGAGTGGCCTATGAATCATCTTCATCATTGGGTGAGTCAGTGTCACTGGAAAGTTTATTATGTAGCTTAATGTAGCCTACAGTGCATTTGGAAAGTATTCAGAAACCTTGACTTTTTCCACATTTTGTTGTTTCCGCATTATTCTAAATGTTTTCCCCCACCAATCTACACACAATATCCCATAATATCAAAGCAAAAATAGGTTTTTAGAAATTTGTGCAAATGTATAACAAATTTAAAGCTGAAATATTACGTTTACATAAGTAGTCAGACCCTTTACTCAGTACTTTGTTGAAGCACCTTCGGCAGCGATTACAGCCTCAAGTCTTCTTGGGTATGACTCTACAAGCTTGGCACACCTATATTTAGGGAGTTTCTCCCATTTTTCTCTGCAGATCCTCTCAAGCTCTGTCAGGTTGGATGGGGAGCATCACTGCACAGCTATTTTCAGGACTCTCCAGAGATGTTCAATCAGGTTCAAGTCTGGGCTCTGGCTGGGCCACTCAAGGACATTCAGAGATTTGCCCTGAAGCCACTCCTGCGTTGTCTTGGCTGTGTGCTTAGGGTCATTGTGTTGGAAGGTGTACGTTCGCCCCCCCAGTGCTTTGGTCAGCGAGGTGAGCAAGAGGTCCTGAGCGCTCTGGAGCAGGTTTTCATCAAGGACCTCTGTACATTTCTCCGTTCATCTTTCCCTTGATCATGACAAGTCTCCCACTCCCTGCTGCTGAAAAACATCACCACAGCATGATGCTGCCACCATGCTTCACCATAGGGATGGTGCCAGGTTTCCTCCAGACATGATGATTGGCATTCAGGCCAAAGAGTTCAATCTTGGTTTTATCAGAGCAGTGAATCTTGTTTCTCATGGTCTGAGAGTCTTTAGGTACTCTTTAGAAAACTTAAAGCGGGATGCCTTTTACTGAGGAGTGGCTTCCGCCTGGCCACTCTACCATAAAGTCCTGATTGGTGGAGTGCTGAAGTGATAGTTGTCCTTCTGGAAGGTTCTAACATCTCCACAGAGGAACTCTGAAGCTCTGTCAGAGTGACCATCGGGTTCTTGGTCACCTCGCTGACCAAGGCACGTCTCCCCTGATTGCTCAGTTTGGCCGGGCGGCCAGCTCTAGGAAGAGTCTTGGTGGCTCCAAACATCTTCCATTTAAGAATAATGGAGGCCACAGTTTTTGGGACCTTCAATGCTGCAGAAATGTTTTGGTACCATTTCCCAGATCTGTGCCTCGACACAATCCTGTCTCAGAGCTCTATGGACAACTCCTTCAGCCTCATGGGTTGGTTTTTGCTCTGACATGCACTGTCAACTGTGGGGCCTTATATGGACAGGTGTATGTCTTTCCAGATCATGTCGAATCAATTGAATTTACCACAGGTGGACTCCAATCAAGTTGCAGAAACATCAAGGAAACAGGATGCACCTGAGCTCAATGTTAATTCTCATAGCAAAAAGTCTGAATGCTTATGTAAGTAAGGTATCTGTTTTTTGCTAAAATTTCAACAAACTTTTTTGTTTTGTCATTATAGGGTATTGATGAGGAAAAATAGAATTTAAACAATTGTAGAATAAGGCTGTGAGAAAATGTGAAAAAGTCAAGGGGTATTTTCTGAAGGGTCTGTATATAGACGGGGATTCTGGTTGCCTCTTCAGAATGTTGCAATAAATACGAATCCCTCATGCATTCTGTTCATGTCTTATAATAAACTTGGACGAATTAATAAACGTTCAAACATTTAGTTGAATCCTTGCTAAGTTAGTCCCGTGTAGCTCAGTTGGTAGAGCATGGCACTTGCAGCGCTAGGTTATTCCCAAGGGGGACAAGTCTGAAAATGTATGGACTCAATACTGAAATCACTCTGGATAAGAACGTCTGCTAAATGACTAAAATGTTCAACATATTGTTGAATTCCATTATAATGTCTGGAGACAGAGAAGAGGACATGTTGAGAGTGGCACTGGATAACAGCTCACTCTTACCATACACTTCTATTTACCTCTCCACTCATATATATATATATATATATATATATATATATATATATATATATATATATATATATATATATATATATATAAAATTCTTTTTTTCTCTCTCTCTACTCTTCACCCATCTGTCTCTTGCTCCTCCCTGAATGAGGCATCTGATATAGAACAGCAATTACAAATTCGCTCCATTCACAAATGAGTCAGGAGGTCTAACACACACATTCACCGTCTCCCACTGTTACCCCGTTGAGTAAGATTTCCAATGTATTCATTATGCAAATACACTTGAAACTGAACTCTCATACCATGATTATCATTATCATCACCCTATATGTGCAGATATGAACATCCAAAGTTGTCCTCTGAACATAATGGTCCGGTTTCCCAGACAGAGATTAAGCTTCGTCCTGGCCTAACAATGCTCTGACGGAGGATCTCGATTGAAAGTGATTTTTAGTCGAGGACTAGCTTTAATCTCTGTCCAGGAAACGGGTCCAATAACTTTTTCAATGCCAACGGATCATGTGGCAATAGAACTAATTCAATTCCATTCTATTCGTCAGCCGGTGCCCGTTGGTTCCGCGAGTGAGTCACCGGTCAAGCGCGGTGAGTCAACAAAGATTGCACGCATCAGCCAGGTCTCATCAGACGTGACACGAGCGTCATTTACCGCACACCGACACATTTACAGCCACGTCTGCCGGACACAATGTCCCCGCGTTAGCAGTGTAACCTGTGACTGACTGCTTGTGCTGTGTTCTTCAGAGAGAGACGCTGGTCAAGTCTTGCGAACTGGACTCTACCCTCTGGTTTGTAAATGTGGTGACCTTTGTGTATATCTTATACATTATTAATGGCGCCTTCATAAGCCCTTTATAAGACATTATACGGCTATAAAGGGTGCATGCCATAGGATACGTGGATTAATGGTTGTAAGTCATTTGAAGCATTGTAGTTCGTGAAGGGTTCGTCCGTTTAACTGATAAATCAAGAGGAAACCCTCGGATATCCAACTCATTCCAAACAAACCCCTGGTTATTGCAGTTACATAGTTATTCAATAGGCTACCACATGCAGGGGCTCCTAAGTTCCATAGGCTATTTTTCTTATATAGGCTATGCATTTAAAATCTATATGAACATGCTTGACTAGGTACCCTACACCTACTTAATTTAAACGTAGCATTGTTTTTATCAAAAGAGCAATGATTCTGAAAAATAATGTACCAATGTTTACAGACCACAGAATGCAAGCTGCATGCAACATTGTGTGACTACAGTCTTGATATTTATTGGATTGCATTGGTGTCTCACCTGCGTTTCCGATCCTCGTGCAACTACCATCGAGGAGGTAGGATAGGAATTAAATGTCCGATTCCTTCGATGCCTTCAAGTTACAACTCCCGAAAAAACATCGGTATTTTTCCGAGTTCAAATAGAGTGGCGCGGCGAAGCCACGCGTAATGGACGTTGACTGCGGAGTATGTTGCGGTCTCTCTTTCTACCTTCCAACAAGTTTTAAAACGAAGACTTTCTGTTCGAATACAACAGCATTTAGTTGTTTATCCGTTTCAGTAAACTTGCAAATCTCGAAGCATTTTAGTTTAGTCCAAATGTGCCTATTCCTGCCTGGAGAAAACGTCGGAACTCCGACCGTTTTCTGTATTGTCTTGGAACAATCGGAAAAAATCGCGAAGAAAACGTTTGCACAAGCCTGCAACCTAATATTTTGCAGAAATGATATATATATATATTTTTTTAAAGTCAACAACGCAGAGATGTTCTGTATTTTGTGAATAGCATGTGAGGTGAAGTGGCTGGCAAATTCAATTAATATATTTCAGAGCAGCGAATTCTAACTCCCTGCAGGCTGCGTCTGTGACCTCCCAGAAAAACTTCTCACCGCGCAGTGTGTGCGTTGTGTGCGCGTGTTTTGGAGGGTGGGGGGTTACAGATCTGGGAGATTCTGAAGGAGACCTCCCCCTTCCCTGCTTGCCTCTGTCGCCCCACCCTCCGTCTCAATTGCAGGAACTCCAAATTATTTTTGCCTACACTGTAAACCTGTAGGTCTGTCCCAAATAAAACAAAGAGTTCTCTACTGACTTGACTGACCAAAACACGGCATCATTTGGAAATAGACAGTAACCTGTGTTTGTTTGTGTTTTGGCAACATTCTCATAGGCATTGATTAGTCATAGTTGTTGTCCACTGCATTTTTAACTATGATCTAACAGGGAAATTGCCTTCATATCTTGTTGGGAGGGAGAGCCCTGCTGTGTGAGTTGTGGGAGGAGGGGGGCTGACTGGCTAAGCAGTGATGTAACTGGGCCTGGTCTAAGTAGGTTGTACAGTTGATTAAAATAAGAGGAAAGCAATGCCGAGAGAGAAACGCACACTGTTATGTTTTGTCTGAGTCCATTTACAGGAAACCTTGGGATGGGATACTGTATGTTGGCTGGCTACAGTAGGAATGGCTGTTTTATAATTAGCAGTAAATGCTATTAGGCTGTGATGAATGGACTGTAAGGAGTGATAGAGATGTGATACAGACAGTAAACGCGGTCCTTACATTCAGTACATTGTGTGTGCGTGCGTGCGCGCGTGCGTGCGTGTGATGGATGAACTGTGAAGGGTGTTACAAGCTGTACTTCCTGGTGTTGTCAATAATGTCCAAATTTGAACTACTTTCCTAGCATACATTAGAGATCCCAAAGTGGAAAATAACCCAATAACATGTATTTATGGGGTACCTCATACAATCTATTCTATCTATCTGACTGTCTATCAGTCTGTCCGATAGTGTGCAAACTCCACTGAAGACAGGTTAGTGTGGTGCTATATAAGGAATACGCGCTGTATGCGCTATATAAGGAATACGCGCTGTATGCGCTGTGTAGTGCTATATAAGGAATACGCGCTGTATGCGCTATATAAGGAATACGCGCTGTATGCGCTATATAAGGAATACGCGCTGTATGCGCTATATAAGGAATACGCGCTGTATGCGCTATATAAGGAATACGCGCTGTATGCGCTGGGTAGCGCTATATAAGGAATACGCGCTGTATGCGCTGGGTAGCGCTATATAAGGAATACGCGCTATATAAGGAATACGCGCTATATAAGGAATACGCGCTATATAAGGAATACGCGCTATATAAGGAATACGCGCTGTATGCGCTGGGTAGCGCTATATAAGGAATACGCGCTATATAAGGAATACGAGCTATATAAGGAATACGCGCTATATAAGGAATACGCGCTGTATGCGCTGGGTAGCGCTATATAAGGAATACGCGCTGTATGCGCTGGGTAGCGCTATATAAGGAATACGCGCTGTATGCGCTGGGTAGCGCTATATAAGGAATACGCGCTATATAAGGAATACGCGCTATATAAGGAATACGCGCTGTATAAGGAATACGCGCTATATAAGGAATACGCGCTGTATGCGCTATATAAGGAATACGCGCTATATAAGGAATACGCGCTGTATGCGCTATATAAGGAATACGCGCTATATAAGGAATACGCGCTGTATGCGCTGGGTGGCGCTATATAAGGAATACGCGCTGTATGCGCTGGGTAGCGCTATATAAGGAATACGCGCTGTATGCGCTGGGTAGCGCTATAAGGAATACGCGCTATATAAGGAATACGCGCTATCTACAAATGCTTAATAAAAATGCAAGCAAACTAATAAAAAGCCCCTAAATTCAATAAATAAGCCTGCAGTTTTATTTGTATCCATAGGCTCTCAGTTGGATGGATTGCCACCATAGTCACAGATCGCTAACCTAGATCACATCGCTAAATGCCACACATGTTGCACTACAAAGCAGCACTCCTCACATTGTTCTGGTTAATCTGCTGTTAATGCAGACACAGAGTCTGCGCCCTGAGTGTGTGGCACACACACACACACACACACAGGGCCTGGTCCGAACTATGGCTTTTCTAAAAACACCTCATAAACCGAGAGCTTCTTTTCTCCTCTGGTGGCTGTGTGTGTGCAGAAGCAAGTGTGTATGCATGTGTGAGTTTGTGTGTGTGTCTGTGTAGGGTGGGGCATAGGCAGGGTAGGCGGGCAGCATTGCGGGCAGCATTGCGCCCAGACCACATCACATGTGTGAGCGGGGTGGCACATATGGAGCTGGTTGCTGCTGACGCCACATTGGGGGTGTATGTGGGGGAGTGGGAGGGGGGACTGGACGATGAGAAATGAGAATGAGGAGGGGAACAGGAGGTCCTAAACCAGTGGTTTATTTTTTTAAGCACAATTGTTTCTAGTTCCACCCCAGCCAGCACTGTCTCTAGCCCCGGAGACAATCAGCTTCACATACCATTAAGGAAACACTAACACCGTGTGTTTATCCTCTGGATTAGAGAATAAACAGCTCTGATTGCCTCGTTATTGCAGAGCCCCAAACACCCCTCTACTATATTTAAAAGGTGACCAGAGATCTGCCTCACTCACACACACACACACACACACACACACACACACACACACACACACACACACACAGAAATGTGTTGGTGGGTGGGCCTGCGGAAATTTGGGTGGGGGGGGGGACAGCTAACTTCTTGCAATTGTAGACATTTTGCAATGGGGTAAAGAGAAAAATGTGCCGTTTTATAGCTAATCTCATGCTATTCTACACATTTTGCCATGAGGCTGAGAGAACATTTAGCATTTTTTAAGCTAACTCAAGCACAAATATAGATGTGTTGACTTTGATAAAGGCGCTGGATTATGACCTGTCTTGTTGGCTAAATGAACAAATGAAGAAGGCAGTGGCATGGTGCATTTACAGCCAGGCCATCCGCGATACAAATCAGTCCCGGTCCGAGGACGGCGGGAGACGATGTGGAAACCGGCCACTCGGGGCAACAGTGAGTGCTGTTACCTTCAAGTAGGGTTTTCGTTTTGCTAGGTCATTGGGGGTGGAGATGGCATATGGTTGTAAGCCTATGGTTGTAAGCATGTGCCTCTGGTCCAAGGTTGCATGTTTAAATCCAGCAATAGAAAGTTGTTTTTGAGATGTTATTTTTAAGCCTATGTCAAACTTTATCTCTTACCTTAACCATCAAGAGTTAATGCCTAACCTTAACCATCAAGAGTTAATGCCTAACCTTAACCATCAAGAGTTAATGCCTAACCTTAACCATCAAGAGTTAATGCCTAACCTTAACCATCAAGAGTTAATGCCTAACCTTAACCATCAAGAGTTAATGCCTAACCTTAACCATCAAGAGTTAATGCCTAACCTTAACCATCAAGAGTTAATGCCTAACCTTAACCATCAAGAGTTAATGCCCAACCTTAAGATTTCAGAGTTAATACCTAAACGGAACCTTAAACACTGAAATTTGATGTTTGGAAGAAATTTGACATTTGAGAAACTTGGATGAGTGTCTAATTCTGACGTGAGACTGAGAGCTAGTTCTGCATATAGCCTTAGAAGCACAATGACATATGCCTCAATGCGGTCATATTCGTGCAGTGGAGGCTCTGAAAAGGAGGACCATCCTCTTCAGTGAATTTCATAAAAATAGCGAAACACTTCAAAAGTAATACTTTTTTTAGATAAAACTACAGTAAATATATTCACATGTCACCAAATAATGTCACCAAATAATAATACAGCAGTCTGTATGGTAGCACCATGTTGTAGCCGGAGGACAGCTAGCTTTCATCCTCCTCTGTGTACATTGACTTCAAGACAAAACCTAGGAGGCTCATGGTTCTCACCCCCTTCCATGGACTTACACAGCAATTATGACAACTTCCGGTGGATGTCCTCCAACCTATCACAGCTCTTGCAGCATGCTGAAATGTTGTCCACCCAATCAAAGGATCAGGAAATTAATCTAGTACTGAAAGCATAAGCTACAGCTAGCTAGTACTACAGAGCATAAAATGTGGTGAGTAGTTGACTCAGAGATAGAAAGACAACAGTTAAACTGTTTTGAAAAATTCATTTATTCAAATCAAGGAGAAGCAAGAGATGTTTTATCATTTTTTTTTCACTTTCACTTACTTAGCTAGCAAATTCAGCTAGCTGGTTTAGCCTACTCAAACACCTGGCTATGACTATCCAACATAACACTGGTGTAACGGCTGTTGGAAGGAGAGGACCAAGGTGCAGCGTGGTATGTGTCCATATTTATTTAATGAACACTGAAATCACAAAAATAACAAAGCGAATGACAAAACACTTCTGGCTGGTGCAGACACACAGCACAGAAAACAACTACCCACAACTCAAGGGTGAAACCAGACTAAGTATGGTTCTCAATCAGAGACAACGATTGACAGCTGCCTCTGATTGGGAACCATGCCAGGCCAAACACATAGAATGCCCACCCCAACTCACGCCCTGACCAACTAAGGTCAGGACGTGACAACTGGAATTCTTCCAAGTCAAGGTAAACTTTTGATTGTACTAAATGTATTGCCAACGGGGCCCGCCGGTGTAACTGCTGAACTGCTTACTGACTGTACACTGTACTGCATGATTGTAGTGGTTTTTGTGCAAGGCGCTATTGAATATGTCACTATCCATGTGTCACTGTATGTCACCTCAAATTTCTCTCTCAACCTGTTTGCATCTACGTTGTAAACTTTCATTCATAGGCTAGGTTGTAGCAACCTCATGATGTGGGTATGGGGAACATTTGACTATCATGTAGTAGCATACACCCATCAATACTGCGTGAATGGAATATGAATGAATATGCTATAATAGAAATAAGGCCATGCTCATGAAAACAAATAATCGTCCTCCCTCATTTTAAAACAGCACCGACCGCCACTGTATTTGTGTCTTATTGGGGATGTGGCTTTCAGTTAGTTATTTTTGGCCACCCATCCCATGAGAGTCAATGTCATTCCAGTTCATCTGAATGTCATTCCAGTGCACTGCTTGCTATGAATACAATCTGATGGTTTTTGCATGCTTAGGTAAAAATAATAATGTCCCATTTGGAACACTGACAAGTAGAGAGCATAAAAAAGTATTACAATAAAACACTGTTTTTGTTATTGCTCAATCTGATTGGGTGGACCTCGCTCCCCAGTGGGTGGGCCCGGGCCTACACAGCTACACAGCTGACACACACACATACACACCAGGACACATAAGGACGTTACCAACTGTAGCAGGCTCAATCCAGTCCAGCCCCAATCCTCTCCCCAGACCCTAACCCGGCCTTGTCAAGTCACACCAGTCCTCTCCCTCTAGCACAGTAAATACTGTGAGACCCTTGTTCTCAGCCCTGAACATGCCACTGATCTCAGGCCTGTCTAAGTCACTGTAACCCCAACACACAGATACTGTACATACGCTCAAGCACACGCTGGAACACACAAGGACATCAAGTCATGACCACTACTGCTTAGTATGCACAAGCTGTGTGTGTGTGTGCCTTCTGTCTTCTGGCCTAGCCCTGTGTGGTCAGGCTGACCTCAGAAGAGCAGTGAAATATGTGTTTGTATGTGTACGTGTGTGTGTGTGTGTGTGTGTTTGTGTGTGTTTGTATGTGGCTTTTATATGAGGCTGTTTTATTGGGCGTCGCCCGGGACGACCTCAGAACACAGAGGGTGACATGACATGAGGAACCAAAATGGTTGCCGAGAGAGAAAGAGGAGGGCAGAGGTAGAAAGGGGGGATGGGGGGGGGGGAAGCAAAGAGAGGAGGGTGGAGAAGGAGAGGGAGGAGGATGGGGGAGACTCCCAAACCCTCGAAACCACAGTTCTTATGTGAGGCACATAACATCCTAGAACAGGATTTAAAATATGAAACATTCCCACGAACCAACAGGAACATCCTGGAAGGAGCCTTCTTAAAGACATTCATGGTCTGTAGAAACGCGTCACTACGTCTGTGTGTCGAAGGAGAGGACACTTGGTGCATTTAGCCACCTCCTCCAGTAGTCCTAGATTCGCTCCACAGGCAGGGTGAGCCAAGATGGGCATGAGTGATGACCATGCCTGCCTCTCTGTGTCTGGTCAGGTCCCCACCTCTTCACTCTCACTTAAATAGGCACAGAATCAGCTAACATTAACTAAACCATACACACAGCTCAAGAAGTGAAATAAACACACAACCCTCAAGCAGTCAAACCCTAACCTCTCATTACACACACCCACTCGATCACCTCATCTTATCTTTATCAGCTATCCTCTCCACATCTCTGCCTTCTCTCTCTTCTGTCTGTCTCCAGTGACAGTATGCCAGCTCAACTAAGGACCTGGTCCTTAGATGAGCTCATCTAAGGACCAGCTGCTGTAGGGAAAATGGTTGCTGTTGCTGAGTCACCAACTGCCCACAGGGCACACACTGGTTGAATCAATGTTGTTTCAACGTAATGTGTCAATGTATTGTGACATGGAATCAATGTGGAAAATACATTGGATTTTAAAAAAGTAATCAATCAGTACTGTTTTCATCTCATCTTGTTAACAAGCGTTTGTAAACACTGGAATTAGGGTAAAACTTCAACTTAAATACGTTGAGTTAACCTGACTAGTAAGTTGTTACATCATTCTAGTTTCAACATAATCAGATATATGTATACGTTGAAATTGCGTTGAGAATTCCACAAACTTTTACAAAATATTTTTCATATTGGGTGGTTCAAATTATGTTACATTTTTAGATGTGATTAAACATATTTCAGTCGACCTTGTTTCAATGTTGATAGTAAAAATGCCATGTTTGAATAAACATTATTGTTTCACCATCATGCTATGAACCCTTGATAAAGAGGTACATTGAAATAAAATGTGAAGTCAAAAAGTCCAACAATTCCTGCCTGAACAGTGACCCCTACTGGTATATGAGGGGTAATGCACTTCAGTGAGGACGAGTCTATCATCTAGATGCTCATTTGCGTAGACTACCTAAATCACATTGAACAGTTGAAAGTGACTCCAACTGTTCTTACACAAGCAGTATGTGAAAGTAAATTCAGAGGGAGGTTGGCTCTGATTTGCCCAACAAAGGACACCATCATGTAGGTATATTATCATTCCTCCATGGTTGATTGGATCTTTGCTGCTATAACAGCCTCCACTCTTCTGGGAAGGCTTTCCACTAGATGTTGGAACATTGCTGCGATAACAGCCTCCACTCTTCTGGGGAGGCTTTCCACTAGATGTTGGAACATTGCTGTGCGGACTTGCTTTCATTCAGCCACAAGAGCATTAGTGAGGTCGGGCCATGGAAACCCATTTTATGAAGCTCCCGACGAACAGTTCTTGTGCTGACGTTGCTCCCTAGGACAGTGGTCCCCCTCAAGGCCTACCACTTCACAGCTGAGCAGTTGTGGCTCCTAGGCGTTTCCACTTCACAATAACAGCACTTACAGTTGACCTGGGCAGCTCTAGCAGGGCAGAAAGTTGATGAATTGACTTGTTGGAAAGGTTGCATCCTCTGACGGTGCCACGTTGAAAGTCTCTGAGCTCTTCAGTAAGGCCATTCTATTGCCAATGTTTGTCTATGGAGATTGCATGGTTGTGTGCTCAATTTTATCCACCTGTCAGCAACGGGTGTGGCTGAAATTGCCGATTCCACTAATTTGAAGGGTGCTCCACATACGTCTATATATATAGGGTAGTTACCATTATCACCATAAATAGGATGCCAAATTAATGATATTAATAGTATACTTACCTTTGGATACATTTCGACCTCAATGTATTAAGTTTAAGTTTTACCCTAATTGTAATGTTTACAATGCTGGTTGAAATGAGATGAAAACAATACTGGTTGATGACTTTTTTCAAATCCAGTTTATTTCCACGTTGACAAATTATGTTAAAACAATTCAACCAGTGTGTGCACACTGGGTGTGTTCAGACTGGCACGCTGACCTGTGTGTGTGTGTGTGTGTGCACACTGGGTGTGTTCAGACTGGCACGCTGACCTGTGTGTGTGTGTGTGTGTGTGTGTGTGTGTGTGTGTGTGTGTGTGCACGCGGATGTGTTCAGACTGGCACGCTGACCTGTGTGTGTGTGTGTGCACGCGGATGTGTTCAGACTGGCACGCTGACCTGTGTGTGTGTGTGTGTGTGTGTGTGTGTGCGCACACTGGGTGTGTTCAGACTGGCACGCTGACCTGTGTGTGTGTGTGTGCACGCGGATGTGTTCAGACTGGCACGCTGACCTGTGTGTGTGTGTGTGTGTGTGTGTGTGTGTGCACACTGGGTGTGTTCAGACTGGCACGCTGACCTGTGTGTGTGTGTGTGTGCACGCGGATGTGTGCATGTGTTTGCGTGAGCATGCACGGGTGTGTGTGTTTATGTCAGTCCATGTGTGTGTCTACACGCGTGTGAGTGAGTGTGAACTTGTTCGTCTTCTCTGAGCTTTACAGCTATGTCTGAGCTTAGCGGA